>NC_050600.1:21737711-22106236 GCF_013368585.1 Megalops cyprinoides
TAACTCCCTCTTGCAGCAACATCAGTGTTGATGCATTTACTCACCACGGATCCCTCTGGCAGCTGGCACGGCAGCGAGGAGACGCCGGAGAGGCACAGCGCCGAGCTGAAGGGTACGGCACCGTCACCGCGGCGATCCCCCGCTGGGATGTGAACCCGCGACCCCCTCGGGGCGCGGGCCCTCCGCCCTAAGTTCTCCCCCGCGCCGAGGCAAGGCGGTGCCACGCAGCGTGTGACTGACAGCAGACAGTTGAGACCATTCCCCCCCATCCCCCCTCCCGCCCTGATCCCTCCATCTCTTGGGTTGGGGCACGAGGAGAACAGGGGGAGGTGTGGGGGTTTGCGGTGGGAGGAAAAACAAAAGGTTTGCAGGGGTCCTGCGGGGGGGATGGTGGACTTGATGCCCCTGCCAGCACGGGCGTTTGGGAAGATGTGGGAGTAGGGGGGGGCTGTTGCCAGCATGCCAGGCCTGGAAACACCCCCACCCCCCTATCCTCTAATTAAAACATCCGCAGTTCCCAGCTGTGTGGCAAAGACTGTGTCAGCTTGTCTTCTTTCTTCCTTTCCTTCTTCTTCTCCCTATGTCACAGTGTCCTCCCCCCTTCCCCCCCCCGTTCTGTGGAAGAGCCATCAGTTTTTTTTTTCCTCATCACTGACAATTAGACCATATGCATCAGTCAGCAGACTTCAGAGAGAGAAGGGAGAAAAGGTGACAATATAATTAAGGTTTTTAATTCTCCGCCTGAGTGGGCAAGTCCAGTCTTCATGATAATTAGGCCACTTCTAATGAAATAAATCTTTATGAAATACGTCCTCCCTCCCCCTCCCCCTCTCTCAGCACAACCCCCCACCCCCCCCCGCCTCCACACATGCACATCTTGTTTCTCTCCATCGTACCGTGTTTGCACACGGGGAAGTTAACCCGTGTTTACTAAACAGGAAGCCACCAATGTTCCGTTTTTAATTCGGTGATTGATCTCGGTGGATCGATCCCCCAGTGCCGGCCCACGGTGTGATAAGGCCCCCTCCGCTCCAAGGGGCCCCTTCTCCGCCTCCCTCCGCCTCTGTCCTCGCCCCTGTTAAACAACGCCGGCCTGTGATAAATGGTGTCGCCGCCGAAATTAAGGCCCGGTTAATACGGCGCGCGTTACATGCGCGCTTTCAATTTCCATAAATTTACATGTAAATTCCGCGTTTAAGCTCCGGTGCCTGTGCGAGCTGCTCGGCCTTGAGCGGCGGACTCCATTAGCGCCCGCCGCGGCGGGTGTCCCCGACAGCTGATCCCAAAGTCGGGCCTTCCTCTGCCACAGAGGCCGCTCCTTCAAAATGGCCAGCCAGTATGCGGCTTGTAAACTCAAAAATGATGTGTCTTTACTACAAACGGCATAACAATGGGCCAAAGCACGTGAGAACGAAAACACAGACACTTTTGATATGCGGTGGAATAGCTCTATAGCAATTTGACAGTTGCGTCCAGGCTAATGCTCGCTGACCAAATGAAGAAGCAATAAAAAGCAAAAGGGTTGTCTTGCTAATGTGGTGAAGCCTGCAATACAATTCCCTGCAATTCTCTGGCTTATGAAGTTACGCAGCCCCGACGTCTATCTAGGGGCCGTGCTGGCACCCATATGGAAGCTTTCTCAGTGCGTTCTTGCGATTCACTTGCCATTCAACCTCTCCGTCTCTCATGGAACCTCCTTAGAAAGGAGAGACACAGGGCCCCTTCACAACCGCCTGACATTACATTACTGACATTTAGCAGACGCTCTTACCCAGAGTGACTTACATAGGTCACAATTTTTACATGTTATCCATTTATACAGCTGGGTATATAGTGAGGCAATTCTGGGTTAAGTACCTTGCCCAAGGGTACAGCGGCTGTGACCCAGGAGGGAATCGAACCCGCAACTTTTGAGTTACGAGTCCTGCTCTTTCCCATTATGCTACACTGCTGCCCATTAAGCGAGCCAGCAAGTAACTGCCGTTGAAAAACTGGATTCACCTTCTCATTGTCACTTATTCTGATTCATGCTGCTTAAACTTAATAAAAATTGCTCCTACGGGACCATTCATCTTCCAATGGGCCAAGCATTGGAAGTACATGATGTACCGCTGCACATCCAAAAGCAGAATGACATTGGTGGCTCACACTGTCTCTCTGTACTGACGCTAGTGATAGCGCTCTTAGCACCTGGTTCGCCGCAATGGGAACAGTCGATTATCGCAGATGCAGGAGCTAGAGATCCCTTGCAGTGCAGTCGAGAAGGATTCGGAGGCTATGTGAAACGAGAGGGCGAAGGTGGACGTTGTAACTGTGTGCCCTTCCAACCAATAAACAGTAAGTATTTGTTGCTCAGGAAGTAGAGACGGAAGTATGTTTTCACGCTTCAGCTCTCCAGTTGGTTGGGGGTTACAGTTATGTGGTACACACCCATGCAGACGCTGACTTCACTGACACAGACACTGACATGCAGGCCGTCAGCCGGCTTGAAACAACCCTGATGACAGCATGGCTGTGTGTGGACTCCCTAACACTGAAGCGTAGGTGGCTCTGACGGAGGTGAAAACCTATTGACTTATAAGTCATTATTATTGCTGTGTTACTGTTAACACAAATGTAGGTGCAGTTATAAATAGCAAGAAACTCAAAAAAAGCTCTAAAACGGTCAACAGTGCATCTGAACATGAAATGCCCTGTGGCAAGCAATAGACCGGACTCCTCCAGACACTGAGCTCAGCGGTGTTTTTGAACACAGAGTCCAGTAAAACAGCACAAGAGTGAATTCTTTATCCCCAGTTATACATCTCACACAGCTTCACTTCGTTTCAGGTGCTGTGAGGATGTGTTCGTGTGTACACTGCTCTCGTGTGCCGTGTTAATGCTGTGAGTCTATCACCGCAGCAGAGGAGGAGGCGGCCCCGGCCCGCTCCGAGAGATCCCAGCACCCCGCGGGAAAGAAGAAGAGTTCCAATTTCACGCGGCTGTTTGCCGGGACGCCTTGACCGTGACGCTCCTCTCTTCCATCTCCGCAAGCTGTTTGGTTTGTTTCGCTCCCGTGGAGTGCTCCGGGTGGGGCGGACACACACACACACACACACACACACACACACACCGCACCTGCATGCACACACGCACGCATACGCACACGGACATACACGCACACAGAGATATGGGGAGGAAGAGAAACAGATGCACACAGGTAAATCTGAGCATACACATGTGAATCCACACAGGAGTCTAACACGTAGTCAAGCACATGCAGTCGCACTCCTAACCAGTCTACACTGTCTCTCTGACGCACACACGTGTGCACGCACAAACGCTCTCTCACTTCAAACAGTTAACAGACATGCCGGACACTTGGGGTTAATCAACCTGCATTAAAACCCCGCCTGCCTTACCCCTCCACACACACACACACACACACACACACACAAAACCCCCTCTGCTCATGGGACAGTCTCTGTGATGATCCCTCCCGGGGGAATTTTCGGCCGTTTCGCTGCTGCCAGAAAGCACTCTGATTTCTATTAAAACTGCAGCGGGCCCCGCGCGTTTGGCAGGTCTTTACCAGGGGTTAGGGGGAGCAGGGGTAGGGGTGTGGGGGGGGGGGGGGGCGGGGGACGGGAAGGCTGACTGCGGAAAGAAGAAGTGAGAAGTCTTTAGCATATATAAAAGAACCTTTTTAGACATAACAGGCCTTTTATTACTGTAGGCCTTTTTTTCTGCCTCTTCACATATGAAGTGAAGCGAAATATAATTAAAGCAAGACAAGCCTACAGCATGGGAATAGAGGTGGTGGTGGTGGTGGGGGGGGGGGGGGGGGGGGAAGAAAAGTGGCTTCTGAGATGTGCCGAGATCGTTCCCACAGGAAGGCCTACCACAGGAAAAAGCCTGGCCGAATGTGCACAAATTCACACAAGTTTGCCCGCAGTATCTCTGCCCTGACAGCTGGAACATTAAGCTGACTGCGCCGTGCGTAAAAAGACCTTTTATTCATGTTATATTTTCTCTCACCGTGACGTTATTTGTTCTAGATAGAATATTCAGCCAATGTGGCCGGCATGTGTGAGACTGATGAGGAAACTTTGCACGCACTCACGAGCCATTCTTTAAGGTGCAACGCTGGCCTACTTCATAATTAAAATCTCCTCAAAAGACCACAAAAGATAATTTTCTTATTTATTGATAAGGATTATCTTGAATTAAAACAATACAGCGATAATGGATGAAATTGTATTCTTGTCATTTTTTATCGAGTTTTGTTAATAACAACAAAAAGATATATCAAGCCCATTTTTCTCAAACACAAGATTTTTGATGTTATTCCTTAATATTTTAATTGTGGAGATAATTCTTTATGTGAGAAAAATATTTAGCATTATTCTGAGACAATACATTCGAAAATTAATCCCCACATTCTTATTTGAGGATAAATAATTTCAGGATAAAATAGGAAAATTGTGAGTGCCAGGGTGAATATTAATTTTTTAGACAGCACTGGCGTGTATTTAAAGTATACAAATGCATCTATATTTCATACACATCTTGTTTTAAGGATTTCTTCTCTGATTTCTCTTGTTTCATGACAGAGGACAATTCTACATCAGACTTTGTACCACAGTGGAGGATCATGATTGGGCATTTCCCTGGGAGGAGTCGATGGACGAAAAAGCGTTGGAGGAAAACGAGACGCCCTGCGTCAATGCCCGAGCTGGGAGGGTGATGGGAAAGACCTCTGACAGAGCAAGCTCTGATGGAGGAAAGCTGGTCAGAGTGCTGGAAAAGCTAAAATACTGGGGAGGTGTGGATGACTGAGCTTCCTCTCAAATGGCACCCAAAGTTTCATCACTGTCAATACTGATTAGCCTAGATACACCACTTGACTGGCTGATATAGAAGCAGACATCCCCATACACATACACACACACACACACACACACACACACACACACACACACACACACACACACACACACACACACGCACACACACACACACACACCCTTCCATGAGGTAGGGAGTTATCAACATTCCTTCTGACCTTCTTGCGGACTTGGACAGCTTTATCGATATAGTGGCTTAGGATCACCACCTCTCTCTTTGCTTTCCTTTCTCCTTGTTTATTTGAGCAGAAGGCATTCTTCCATTTCTGACGTGAAAAGCGACTGTCTCCTGTCCCCCTGCTCCATTTTAGCCTGTGATAAAAACGGTCCCCGCTCTCTGCGCAGACCCCTGCCTCCCTCTCCGCGGCAGGCCGGTCTGCGACCTTCTCTATCATGGCAGCCCCGCGAGGCAGGGCATGCCTAATCAAATCCCACGCTGGCACTTTGGGGCCCAGGCTCCTCGCTCTCCGGCTGATGGCTGGGGCCTAATTTAGGTGTCTTGTAGGAAGCCTGGCACGGCCCCACCCGTTTTCGGCCACTCAGACCCCCGGATCTCCAGCCCCCCTACACACACACACACACACCCCGGCTGGAGGACCCCGAAGTGATAAATACACAATTAAATCAGATCCATGGCACTGGTGGTCTCCTCTACGATGGGGGTCCGAGCGCGTCGCTGTGTGGCAAACGGCTAATGGTCTCCTGGCTGCAGGAGCCATCAGTCTGAGGAGGAGCGAGCAGCCACAGCAGCGGGGGAGGAGGCAGAGGGCGGAGAGCCGAGGCCAGATGAAGCGCTGGGAGAGGGAGACGGAGAGAAAGAGTGGGCGAGAGGGTGTGTAGCGAACAAGAGGGAGAGGGAGACAGAAAGGTACGGAGAGGAGGGAAAAAGTGGGAGAGAGGGCCAGGGAGATAAAGAATGAGAGAGGGACAGACACGAGGAGAGAGAAAAAACAAAGAGGGAAGGAGAAGGAGAGAGAGAGGAAAAACTAAAAGAAACAGAGACAGTGAGAGAGGAGCCACACCCTCCTCCACCCTTATGTCGTCAAACGGCTCATCTTTCAGCATGGAGGACGTAATATCATTCACACTTGAGTTAACCTCATTGGTGTCACAGCATCACATTACATTACATTCAATTAGCAGATGCTCTTATCCAGAGCAACTTAATAGCAGCAGCACAATAGAACATAAGTGTATCCATTCAAGGTGAATGAGCAACAGTGTCAGACCAGGCTCACAAACTCCCAGAACAGTGAGTGTGAGCATAACACCCTTCAACACCGATACACCACACAACCGTTCTCTCATGAGGTGATATGACCGTACCATACTGGTAATGTCTTGTAACGGACACACAACAGATGACACCTCTTGTGACATAATGCTTTTATTAGGATGTGCCATGTCCACTTCGAATTAAGTGTGAGAAAACTCACACACAAAGAAAACAGGTTTGGACAATGGTGGGGGTGGGGTTGGAGGGTGAGGTATTAAGACAGCACTGTAACAATCAAGTATCATATCAATCAAGTATCAATATTTTAGCCATCCTTCGAACTGGTGTATAAAACTATTAAGGCTGCAACACCTTTTTCTAAACAGGTAGTAGGTTCCAGTCAAATCAATAGTCAGCTGCACTTCTACTATATTTGTTTCTTAAATTTGATACATATTATCTAAGTTTAAATTTGATATATAATCTAATATGGTGTAATTTTGCAACAACATTGCTCTTCATTTCCCTGCATATAATCTCATCTGTGCTGAAGATCAGCTGATACCTCATGTGAATATCTGGACTGAAATTCCACAGAAATATACAGCTTTAAAGAACATATAAATAAACAGTAGACAACACATACAACATTTAAGTTTTGAAATAATTTCACAGTACACAGTACGAGCTTAACTGAACACTATGCACTGTGTAAAACTTTATACTAAATAAAATCCAGGAAAAATATCCATCTTCAGGGTTCAGTCGCATGACAAAAGAGACTGCGATCTCTCAGCACTTGCCTTGCTTAGAGACGTTCCTGGAGCCTATGCGGTCGCCTAGGGTCAGCAGCATCACGAACAAGATGGCGGCGATGCCGCAGACGTACACAATCACGTTGAACAAACCGAACACGAAACTGAAAACCGCGGCTATCACCGACAGCAAGGCAGAGATCACCATCCACAGAGTCCCAAAAATGAGGGAACACAAGAAGGAGATGGTCCACCACACGCCACTGCAGAGCATGCACAGGGCGCTGATGACGGCCCAGCAACACCAGTAAGGCAGAGAGATCACCTGACCGATGATGCTGCGGCCCGTGTCTGTCCGCAAGGCTCCCTGCGCGGTCTCCTGAAACAGCGTGACAAAGCACGGGTTAGATTTAAACCAGGCGTAAGGAAACGGTTCATCTGCTCTGACTCGCCATCGTTCTATTCTATACTTTCTCTTCAAAGGGTTTTCATTCTTATTGGTATCTGCGCCACGTGAAAAGCATTTAGCAAACACCTATGCGAGGGACATTATTTTGCAGGTGATTGCTATGTCCGACCAAATACAGTCCCTGGATTTCATTTTTAAATACTTACTGTCTTTTTACAGGCAGTGTCAACCTAAGGTTAAGGTCTCGTATCTGAGTGTACACGTGTGTGTACAGGAAATTTACATGAGAGCAGCCAGATCCCTGAATGACCACTGGTGCCTTCTACAGTAATTAATAATCTGTTTGCTGAATGGCCAAAAATATGGGGGGAAATTTAACACAAACGCTGCTTGCAACTGCTCCTATTTTCAGAGGTAAAGCAACAGCAAGTTGTCTACACTTGTCTAGCCACTAAAATGGAAAAAATATTAACTCATCGTGTGTACACTAAACTGCAAGGGATTCCAACAAATTTCCATTCACAAACATCTCGATAAGGGGACAGAGCAAAAAGACTTCTAATGACTTTTTAATGGTAATGATGGAAAAAATATACATTTTCACCCACTTGATATTTTTCCCGTATCACAGAATCTGGTGGTTCATCCACTTTATTTGTCACTGAAAGAAAGGGTATACAAAATGTTATTTCATCAGTAACCATACAACTTAAATCCACTGCACGTACTTTCTGTAACTGAGTGACATTTTGACAATGAATGATGAGCCACATTGCACAGCACATATTATGAACTACTTCTAGACAGACAAGAATGAAAAGGACTGAAATGTGCACATGAAATCCAGTACTGTTGCTGTGAACCAGCAGGTGTCCTAATACTTACAAATAACAGCATAGACCATCAAAGAGACAACAGCCATCAACAGCAAACCGATTACCCAGGATCCATCGCTGGTGTCTGATGATGTCACGGTTCTGAAAGACTAAGCAAAGCCGAGTCACGCCGTATCAACTAAGGTGTTGTTTTGCACCAACAAATCCCACACACCATGACCCATGATCCACACATATGCAATACTCATGTCACTGATAAGTGAAAAGTAGGTCCATATTCGAACAAACCGCAAGGGACCTTATCCGTGATACTGAGTAAGATTCCATCAAGAGCTCTTTATAAATGATACATTATACAACTTTTCCTGCTGTTTTAAGTACCGACTAAACTCATATTGCTGTGCAAGGCTTCAAACAAATGCTAAAAGGGTGGCAGCATAGTGATAATGAGCAGGGCCAAGATGTTGTTGGTTAAATTCCCCACAGGAGCACTGCTGTTGGACCCTTTGGCAAGATATTTAACCCAAAATTGCCTCAGTACATATCCAGCTGTATAAATGGATAGCGGTTAGAAACTGTAACCTAGAAGTTGCTCTAGATAAGACTTTCTGTTTAATGACAATAGTGTAATGTAAAACGTTCGCTATTTTTATGTTAGGTAAATGTTCACTATTTGATTTTAATCACAAAGTGCTTTGTGGATATATTAAACAGAGGCCTTAACTTCACCAGGCTGAACATTATATTTTCCTATTATGAAATAAACATATCAGCTTCCATACTTTTCCTTTTGTTAACACATTCCAGCAGGCGGGTAGTCACAGACAATGACTAAATAGTGCTAACCAACTTTTTACCAATGTCCAGAAAAGCCTTCACAGTAATAATATTCCTCTACATGTATGTCCACAGCAAGCTACACAAATGTGCGTTTTCAATAGCTAAAATAAAGGTAGCTCTGCGTGTTCACAGAACGATCGGTGTAGGTTGCAGGACAGAAAAACAGCGCTAGCGGGTTTACATTTCTTATATAAGGTGGAAGTCATAATGCGCGGCCTGACACATCGGCCTGGAATTTCACAACGCAGTGTACAGCCAACGTTTCCAACAAATCCACTCTGAAGACAAAAACACCGAAGTTGTTTTGCATTCGTTTTGACATTTACCCACCTGATGCTTTCCTTTCCTGTAAACTTCAACGATGTTCGCTAGTCTGAAGTTTTTAACAATGTCGTCCCACTGCCTGCATTCTCTCCTGCAGTCCGGACACTTGAACTCCATGGCGTTTCTTAATCCTTGCACGCAGGTCAGGCAGAAGCTGTGTCCGCATGGCAGCAAGTAAGGGTTCTCCAAAATCTCCAGGCAAACGCTACAGGTCAGTTCGTGCGAAAGACCATCCATGGCGAACGAAGCGAAGGCTCCGGCTAGTGCCCCTGCATGCCAAGGAGAACACGGCGCCCACTTCTTCGGTCCGATGACGAGGGTGTGTCACAGGGTTCCCGTTTTTATTTAAGCAGTTTTTTTTTTTTGTTAAATGACAACAACTATACAAAATAAAACAACGACAAACTTAACGAATCAGTCTGTGCGGGTAACGAAACCAGAACAAAAATGTTCGGGTGACCAACATGGCTACAGTGAAAACGAAAGTAAAGCAAATAGCAGATGGAGCAGAAACCACTGCTTAAAATAGTTTCGTTTGTGGGGTCGCTGTGCCGTCAAAGCTGTGGTCGGTGTTTTCTCAAGACTGAACTGAGCGCACTGAATTTGGAAGATAAATAAAAACAAATTAAGAGGCTAAACTAAAATTAATCTGCAGGAAAAGCACTTGGTAGGGCATTTAAAAAAATCGTTGCAATATATGACAAGATTGATCTTTGACATTTTTATGCATACATAATCAATTCCATGTCTCCATAAATTTTGGATAGGTCTTTACGTTTTTTTTTTTTTACGTTTAAACACAAACCCTTGCACTGTGGCCATTCCTATGAGCTGTTGAGAGATCGCTACATCCAGATAGTCATGGCATTCACTGCAAAGCCTATGTGAGTACGTTTGTGGAGGCTCCTTCAGCTACCAGACAAAGCAAGTGTTTTTTTAATTTTTTTTTTTTTTTGTATTTCAAAGAAGTATGTTCATGAGCCTTTATAGACTATACAGTTTGTCTTCATGAGCCCATCAAAAAAGATGCCATCAAAACCTAAGTGTCCAGCAAAGAAGAACAAAACATTTACTCTTACTCAAATCCACAAATCATCTGTAGCTTATGTGGTCAATAGTACTGTTTACCAGCGTTGCAATGTTTTGAATGTATGTTCCTGAGAGACAGAGACAGCGGTGTGTGTGTGTGTGTGTGTGTGTGTGTGTGTGTGTGTGACAGGTAGCGTCTGTTCCCCCAGCTGCTCTGTGCCCCCCCTCCATGCCTGCCAGCGGGGGCCATTATCACTGCTGGACCAGCGAGGGGAGGGGTTCATCTGCTCCACTTTATCTTCTTACCCATGTATTAACCTTCCTACCCCCTGCCGAGCAACAAGGAGAGTGTACCACAGTGGAAGTCAGAGGCTCTAAGTGTTTATTTTTAAGTGTTTCCTGAAAGTGCCCCTGCTCCGTGAAGCTGCAAAACAAGCAGGTAAATTGATATTCAGGAGTACGTGGGTTGTATCTTTCCCCCTCTTCTATAAATAAGTATAGTGTAGTGTAGTGTAGTAGTACTGCACATGACAGCTTTCATAGTCTGAGTGCTGTGACAGTTCTTGAGTAGGCAGAGCAAGCACAGCAAGAATGCAAGCATTCACAAACACACATCTGCTTTCTCAGGCCCGTGAGAATCACACACATACACACACACACACAGCCTGAGGCATACTGACTGCTGGAGCTTAAGACTGTCACACATGCTTACGTACACACACAAACATGGCTGCGTCACCTCTTCCCGGCACTGCAAGGGTTAAGCGTCGCACGTGCACAGGGGCTGGGGTGGAGAGCACCGACAGTATTATCAAAGCAGCTGAACGAGATGAAGCGGTAATTTAACATCAGCCTCGTTTTACTGGACATAAAGTTTAACTCCAGGAAGCGCAGCTGTGACTTGAGTTAACGACCCTCATAAATCCCACTTAAAATCGGGCAGACGGAGGGGAGAGGCGGCCAGATGCAAATGAGGGCCTTACCTGATGAGGGCAGCGAGGAGGAGACGCGCGTAAATGCTTCCGATGCGGTTCAAGAATACATGAATCACAACGAGCAGCGGTCACCAGCCGGCACACTCGCATCGCACGACACGGAGGATGCCCCGGCTCAGGTGGATCATAACGCCTCATGCTCACACACAGACACACACATGCAAGCACGCATGCACACACACACACACACGCGTGACCACTACCACCGCCACCACTGCCACCGTCACCGCTATCCAGATGCGTGCCGCTTGCTTTGTGCGGCCTGCTCCAGCGCGGTCGCCTTTCCCTGCACCAGGGTCACCGTTTACTCTAGCACAAAGTGCACGGTCACCTTCACCCGCCACATGGTCACCTTCCTCTCCAGCATAAACTGCGGTCAACTCCCCCTACCACATGGTCATCTTCCACTTCTGTGCAGACTGTACTGTCACAGGCAAGGGAAGACCAGATTACAAGGTTGTTTTTGGCTATGGTTGAAAGGTGTTAGGTGCCACCCTTTTGTGAAGGCTTCATTGAGAATTTATAAGTTTCTGTGGTTAGGATGGGTGGTAATTTACAGACACTTAAGTTGGGCAGTGCAGCACAAAGGGTATCATAAGACATGCACATCACCAAGTCAAGGAAAATGGAGAAATAGGAAGGCTCTGGATGAATTACTAATAATCCTGTTTGTCTAGTTCATGGAAATCTTGTTCTTGTCTTTTTCTTAAAACAGACATCTCATATAAATGCAGTATCAACAAAAGGCAGAAGGCATGTCAGCATTTTAATGCAAGTAGTGGGCAAAATGGGGCAACACAGGAAATGTCTAAAAATCTAAAGTACAAATCTAAAGTTTAAAAATCTGATCTGATCTTAGAGGCCCTGAAATCCCTTCGCATCCCCTTTTGCCTAGAAAGTGAGATCGGTGTTGCTGCTGTTGATGATGCTGCTGGTCAGGAGGCTCAGGCTGTGCTGGTGTCTGCTGTTGGCCTCCTCCAGGCGCTCGTTGGACCTTTCCAGCTTGGCTGCCAGGGCCTTGCGGAGCCGGGCCTCCTCGTTGTACAGGTCGCGGTAGTGCTGCGCCTCGGTCCTGGCGCAGTCCCTCTGGCAGAGGCTGTCCTGCTCGCCGCGCCGGGCCAGGCCCAGCTCGCTCTCCAGGTCCTGGATGCACTGCTCGAGCTGCTTCCTCATGCCGACCTCGTTGGCCACCCGGATGTGCTCCCGGGACTCCTGGGAGGCGGCCTGGATGTACAGGAAGAGGTTGACCTCCTCCAGCTTTTTCCTGAGGTCCTTCTGGGCCCGCTCCTCGGCCTCCCTGCAGCCCCTGCTGACCTGGAGCTGCTCCAGCCTGCACGTCTCCAGCTGCCCCTGCAGGCCCTTGACCTCCACCTCCAGCTCCTTCTTGCTCTTCTTCATGCCTTTGAAACGCTTGCTCAGAGACTTGAAGGACGCAAGCTGGTCCTCCAGGCTCCTGTTCCGAGCCTCCAAGCTGATCTTCTCCATCGCCTCTTTCTCTTGTTGCTTGGCGAGCTTGTCCATGTTGGACCTCATCGCGCTCAGGGTGGCCTCGATCTCCCGCTGTCCCTCGCGCTCCCTGCTCTCCTGCTCCGCCAGCTTCTTCTTGGCGGCTTTGGCCAGAGCCCGCAGCCTGGACGCTTCTGCCTGCAGCTCTGTGTTCCTGCGGACCTCGTCATCGAGGCGCAGGTCGACAGTCTCCTTCAGCTCGGCCAGCGTCTGAGATTTCTCTTGCTCAGCCTCCACCTGCCGGCGGAGGCCTTGGTTCTCGCGCTCCAGCTCGGACACTCGCTCAGCCGTTTTGGACACGTTGGCCAGCCTGGACTTGAGGGCGGCGAGCTGGTTGTTGTACTGCGCGACGGTCTGGGCCAGGGTCTCCTCGCTGAGCCGCAGGTCCCTCCGCAGGTCCTCCAGCCTCTCCGCCAGGGCCTCGCTGGCCTCCGACTGCCGGCCCTCCTCCCGCCGGGCCCCGGCCCGCTCCTGCTCCAGCCGGAGTTTCAGCGCCGCCGCCTCGTCCCGCAGGGCGAGGTTGCGCTCCTGCAGCTCCTGCTCCCTCTCGCCGGCCTCCGTCAGCCGGAGGGCGAGCTCGCACACCTGGTCCAGGTTCCGGCGGTTCTCCTCCTCCAGCTCCCTCTGCAGGCGGAGGCTGTTGTTGCGCTCGTCGGCCAGCAGCCTCTGCGCCATGTCGCGCTCCTCCTCCAGCTGGTTCTTCCTGCAGACCAGCTCCATGACCTCCAGCTCCATGTTCTCCACGGTGGCCTCCGCGCTCCGCCGGCCCTCTGCCTCAGCGCGACACCGCTCCTCTGTCACCTTCAGCCACCGGCAGAGCTTTTCGAAGCGTGCGGCGCCCTCCGCCTGCCTCTGCTGCTCCCGTTCCAGGGCGGCCCTGAAACCGGCGATGATGGCCTCCTGCTCCGCCTGCGTGGACGGGCTCTCGCACACCTCCTCCAGGATGGGCTCCAGCAGGAACCGATCGTCCTCGTACCGAGGCGCCTCCCCCGGCAGCTGGACGTAATACTCCACCTCCTCCTGGACAGCAAGCGATATGTCCACAGAAGAGGTGTCCAGCTGCTCCATAAGCTCCGAGATGGCAGAGTTCGCTTCCTCTGCGGTTGCGTCTAAGGACAGGGTGACATCATCGATAGGACTGAGCATCTCAAAAACGTTCTCTTCAATTTGGACTTCGCTCTCTGTTAGCAGGTCAATCACAGGGGAGCTTGCGTCCTGCTCCACCTCCATGGTGTAGTTTTCTTTAACACCATCCACAGCACTTATCATTTCCTCCACCTCGTTTGCCTCTTTCTGAGGCTCTGTGCTGGTTCCATCCTCTGGGGCCTGCTTCTCTGGGCTGGCAGCCCTTTCCTCTGTAGGGGACGCTGAGTTCATGTCCTCCTCAGGTGCCAGTAGAGTAGCCTCAGGGGAGCTCATATCCATGCCGTCTTCGTCCTCAGTGGAGGAGACCGTCTCAAGCTGAGAGACAGTAGAGATGCTGCTGTCGCTGTCATTCTCAAAGTCTAACTCATCGTCGCTGATGTCATCTACGTACTGCTCTTCCATCGAGTCTCTTCTTATTGGTTTGGTTTTTCCTGGCATAATACTGCCAGAATCAATGGATTGAAGCTGTACTTATAGTCAATGAGGTGACATCACAACTGCAGTTATGACATTGGAGAAAATTCTATGACTCCGGAATCACTGGCATTCCAAGTGTGAGGATTCCACATATCGTCTGTTAGCAGTGTTACTAGCAGTGCCGTCCATCCGAGTGGAGAAAATACAGTGAATTACGTTTTGTATCTTTCATCTGCTTAATTAAATTGGCATGAATGCGCCAACTTGCCATTCCTCTTTCTTCTGCCATCCTATTTTCTGTACTTAACTCTTCCTACAACTTTTCAGGTAGACTTACAAAGCTTGGCCAATACCTTCAGCTTGTATATGGGATTGTGTTGCTTGTGCTTTATGTGCTAATACCTAAAAACTTTTGGAGGCATTTACAGTTTTACATCAGAAAATGTCTGATTGACTGACATGGATGGAATGCTCAGAATCTGAGCATTCTAACACGTGCAGCTGACGTCACAATGGGCCTGCTACTGTAGTCACAGACACAGGCTGTCTCTTGAGCAAAACTGTAACTACTGGCTACTACCATGCTAGGTTTTTTCAAACCAACTTAAACTTTGTCCTCAAACTTTCATTTACATTTACACTTTCCCCTCTAGTTACTTTTTTATTTACCATTAACAGATAGGTGTGTATGTGTATGCACACATTATCCAAAACACAGAATTCACTATGCTACAAATACCTCCATTACATGAACAACATAAGCATACATATTGATATATCCTCTGTCTCTGAATTTGTGAAACAAGGAATATAGAACTTTATTAAAGGAATACAATGCAGGATTTAGCACTAGTTTGCTAGGAATTTTTTTTTAGATATTGAGGAATACAAGAAATGGCAAATGGCTTGCACTGATTTTGATTCTGTTTTTGAAACAGATTTTTTAAAGTAGAGTGATAAACAACAAGAAGTCGGAAAAAAAAGAAATCCTACTTAATCAAGAAATGAGTCTCTTCCCCTACCCATACTCCTCTGCTGCCTCTGTATTGGATACCAGAGGAGAGGTCCTTCCCAGTTATCAGTCCAGCTAAACCCCGAACTGAATGGATTTTCTGGTTATTCTTTATCTTTAATTTTAGCTGGTACCCAAAATGATGTGCTCCATGCCATCCCAGGGACAGAAAGATCTTGACTTTCTTTTTGAAATTGTCTGACATCAATACGTTGCTCTGCCCTTCTCCAGTGAAAGACGAGATAACATATAAATAAATATAAAACACAATATAAAATATAATATATATAAATATATAATATATATACATTTTTTTAGAAAATTGATGCATCTCATGTCAATACATTTGTAGCCCACTTCCTCAAAACTACGTTAGCAATGCCCACAAGCTGGCTGCAAGCAACAGCGACCGTAGAGCTAGGCGACAGCGACTTGGCGACTTGAAGACATACAGCGACATAGTTGCTCCCAGTGTGAGCGCAGGGTAAGGCAGTCAACACCATATCACAGCACAGAGTCCATGCCGCAATATGCTCCCTCAGTGCATGTCAAATCTCTGTCCTTCATTTACATTAGCCTTAATGACCCAGAATCTACAGAGACATGCCCCTTGCTCTCTATTCTCTACAACATTCAAGGGCAGATTTGGTGTGAACTTCCTTCTGGTAAACTTGAACATAGCTGCCAATAGGCCGTGGCAAATGGGTTAATACTGACAGAAAAAGAAGGCCTGTGCTTCAAACAATAGGATCGACTTTAGCAGCTGATATCAAAGACAACCCTTGTGGGCCTCTTTGTGGAAACAATCTGGAGCGTGAACACTATACAGCCAGTGCCGACTACTGCGTGCTGGAGACATCTCTGTGTAACTCGGCTCTACTGGCAGGAGTCTGTGTTGTCACCGGGCTGTCCCTCCCCTCTCTTCCCCCCCGGGCTCCCGCCGGCCACAGTCCACTACCTCTCCTCGGGGCTGAATGTCAGCCTCTTAGGCGACCCCAGGGTCGCCCGCTCCGCGACTCTGCTCCGGGAGGGCTCCTTAGAGGAGCCGCCACGGCCGAGCGCGACAGACACGCGCGGCGGGTGTCACGACACGGGAACGCGAGCGGGACGCTGACAGATACACGTGTCACGGCCGCAGAGGGACGGACGGCCACCGGCCTGAATTCTCAACAGGAGCGCGGGAGCTGGCAGCAAGACTGGCTGCAGCTGGCACAGGCCATTCAGACAATGGTGTTTAACAAGGACAGCATGTAGCAGCCCAACAATAAAACATTGTACAAAATAGAGAAATGAAGAAATGAGTAAAATAAATATTCAAGGTCAATGTTAAACAAGATCATTAATTTTCTCTTTCTCCTAAACTGAGAGATTCCCTGAGGCATTCCCTGAGACACTAGAAGTGCTTCACCTGACCGTTATCATTTAAAACATTAATCTAATTGCAGACAACTCTTGCAATGGATTTGGTTTACTGGTTGGTGTTTCCAGCCAAAGACTTTCCATGGAATTCAATGTTTCTAAGAACTTTGAAATCCTTGTCTGCCACATTCTGAGTACTGCAGTTGGTCCTATATTCCACTTCAGGTATAATACTGAGAGACGTGCCTGTCGGGCTGGTAAACAACTGCTGAATATAGGTGAGATGAGGACTGATGCTAGAGGCGTTGAGTCATTCAAATCAGCCGTGGTGTGGAGCTTTCTATCCCAATGCAGAGATGAGCAAGACTCAGATTAGAGTGTTGCCTGCTAGCTGTTTGCCAGAGGAAGCGTGTACAGGGAAAATGCAATGCCCAAAGGTGGTCCTACCTGCACTCCTGGTGATTAGGCAGGCACACACACACACACACACACACACAGAACACTGATAAGGTCAAACATTCTGCTTGATTTTTAGTGTATTTCTGTGATCATAAGGTTGTCCTTTGTTTATTTTGAAAAGCTCTGGCTTGTTGTAAGGTTGGCTTGGTTTATTAACCAGAGAACATTCAGCTTTCAGACTGACAGGACATAGTTCTGAGTGCTCATTCATGGAGGCCTTTGATCATAGATGAGTGTTTTTTTTACCTTTTGAAGTATTGAATTCAGTAAATCACATTTCTAAAGGAGGCCTTACTACTACACAAAGATGCCTTATTTATGTGTAGAAATTAATAATAACTGCTTTCATGACATGGGTCACAGTTATGCTGGCTTTATCATTAGAAATGCCTCAGTTTTACACAGCCAATAATTACAGACTATGCTATAAGTGCCACTAACCTGAAAAATGTAAGAGTTTATATGAAATGGTGCAAACTGGCTATTTAAAGGAGTGCATCATGAGGTACAATTTATTTGTAAATCAAGTCTGAATGACTCCTCCAATTAGAATTGCAACGCCGACATTGAAATGACACTTTTGAGCGATAAATGGCGAAACTGGCGGGTTGTGCTCCTCATCTCGTAATTAAAAGCCCTTTATTTATCATTTGGTTTCAGTGGTGAGGTGACAGTGATATCCACGTACGGGAAGGCAGGACCATTCCACTGAAGCAGGAGAGCCTGCATGTGTTTCTCTTAGGCTTATTTATCCCCCTATGCCTTTGTGTGAGGACTAGCCCATCCCTGCGCTGAGGTGTTTAAGAGGACTTTTCAGTTCTCTGTGACACTTGCTGACAGCGACCGTACTGTACTTTATTGTCGACTGCTATTCCCACTCAAGCAATATAGAGTTTGGTGAGTGAAGTGATACAGAGTGGTTATGTTGCCTTGGCTGTGGTCTTTTTCTATCAGGGCATTCGTAGCCCAGTGCATATGAGATTTATCCTCTTATCTGCGGTGACTGACCTCCCGCGGCTCTGAAGACAGTTGCAGAAGGGCTAAAAGCTCTGGAGTAAGGCCCCAAACCCACTCTGAACTGATACTAACTGTTAGGTGAGGAGTTCGAGGTTTGAGGGGTAAAACTGATTTTTGGAGAATTAGGGCAGACCAATGGACTATACTGGGTTCCTTGCATGTTAGAAACACCTTTCGTAAAATACATAAATAAATAAACATAAAAATGAGGCCCAAGCACTGTTGCATTAACTTCATATTTATAACCCCATGATATCCCTTAGAGCAACATACTGCCATCTACAGTACAAACCTGGCATTGTTCTGTCTCTACAAGCGCTTACCTGTTTTGTGTGGCCAGGTGACCACTTCTATGGCCACTGTGATGGGATAGGAGCATTCCCTGCACAGAATCAGATCACAGGGACTCATGTCCATGTCTGCTTGTTGCTTGTCTGCTTGCTCGATAGTAGTGATGGTGGTGTTGTCGAGGGTGGTGAAGGCAGCCTTAT
The DNA here is from genome assembly GCF_013368585.1 of Megalops cyprinoides. Taxonomy (NCBI): domain Eukaryota; kingdom Metazoa; phylum Chordata; class Actinopteri; order Elopiformes; family Megalopidae; genus Megalops; species Megalops cyprinoides. The sequence continues at coordinate 21,756,409 of NC_050600.1, forward strand.
TGGTTCTTACACTCCTCTTGCTTTTGGTAGGGGTCTTACAGAGAGTGAAGGCAACCCTACGGTCAGTATGGACTCCTTGTCCTCCCTGAGACATCCAAACAGGGGCTAAACAAGTAGAGAAAACTTTAAAACAAGCTGACTTTTTAGCGTAGTGGAGAGAAAGGTGTTCAATATATAAGCACAGTTAATGCCATAGGATGATCCACTGATAGGAGGAGTACAAGATGCATGTCTGCACAACAGAGATACTGTATATACATTTGACTTTGAGTGAGTTCCCACAACTATTTTGGTTAAGGTCTTCTAGGGAACCCTTTCCTACTAAGTGTACATCTTTAGGAAATGACTTGATTGTAATAATGTTACTTTTCAAAAATAATGAAACATCCCATTATGTTGAAAGAGTGCTTTTGCGCAAATAGTTGTGCTCTACTGACATCTAGTGGTTCAATTGGACAAGTACATATATGGTACCAAATGACGACGCTTCAGAAAGCTGTGTACTATGGATAACTTAGAAATATGACACCACTAAAGAGCCTGTATGATGGATTATTTAACAAGCTGTCTGGGGCATTACGGCTGCATTAGGTAGCTGTGTGGCACAGCTGCTACACTTTAAACCAGAAGGCTGTAGGTGCAAATCTGTCACACACTGCAATGAAAGCTAGAAGCAAGTGCGGAAACGCAAGAGTTTATTGTGGAACGGGGCAGGATACAAACAGGACACGAACAGAGTGATCGGACGGGAGACAGGCAGGAATCAAACAATAGGTTGGATTGGTAACAAGAACCTGACAAACCAGAATGCAGCTCAGAATATACTTTCACAAGAGTAGACTTCAGGAGGGAGAACTAAACACAGGGATTTAAATAGGGGGGAAAAAAAATCAATGATTAACGAGGTGGAGACAGGTGAGGGAGATGATCAGACCGGTGATTAGTAGATCGGCAACGCTGAGCGTTGAATGGTTGAAGCCGGAGTGGGAGGAGGCGAGGTCGTTACAAAATCACAGGTGGGACACTGCAGCTAACCTCTTGACCAGGGTACTTAAACCTCTTTAAACAGTTTTCTGGTTCCACATGTTAAACGGAATTCCTTCTGTTCTTGAGCATTGTTTATTTGAAAGATGAAGGGCCTCGACCTTCAGAGTCAGAGACCTGCATTGGCTTAATATTTAGTCCTGGCAATTTTCTCACTCCTCAATAACCCTGTAAACTTTTATTTATTTTGTTGGATGAGATCATGTTTGTAATCCTTGAGGAGATCAGCATATATTTTCTATAAATTCATTTGAGAAATTTGTTTTGATTATGTGTTTGAGTTGGTTATGAGTTGTACAGAAGTAAGTTGTTATGAAGGGGATGATTCGTCTGGGGGGGGGGGGGGGGGGGGGGGGGGTGATGGAAAATTTGGTGTCACAAATTTTCCATCTTCTTCTTTGAAAGGGTGGTGAGTGCCACCTTGTGCCCAGTACCTTTACTAACATTTCAGTAAAATTGTGCTTATTGTTTACAGAAAGTGGTGAACCTCTTATACGGCTTATGCTAGGCTATTTTGGGTGGGGACAGTGTAGTAATGTGTGTGCGTTCATGCACTGAAATTAATGAAGCTTAAATAGATTGTTTGTGTGACCCATACATTTGTCTAGGATGTCTGTTACTGTGTTATGTGTGGTTTCATTTTAGTTTGATCGATTGCCTCATGATTCTCAGAACTAGCATTAAGGCTTTTGTTTAGATTTAGTTGTAGGTTAGAATTAGGGTTAGGCTAGGAGACGACCTTCTTTCCCAACATTCTCTCTGAGCCTGGGAGAGAAAACCATCATCATCATCATCATTCATCATCATGGATCAGTCACTGTCTGTGTGCAGTATCTTTGTATCTGCTCACTATTGTATATTCTCAGACCATGCATGACTGGAGCATCAGTATCTGGTGTCATATCATTACATTTAATGACAGCAGTAAAACACAAAAAGAATGGAGTTGGTCTATGAGCATAATCAAGACCAGAAGTAGCTGGTTTATCTTGTGGGTCAAATAAAACATATTTTGTTTGCTGTGCGCTGCCATTTACCAAGAATGGGGCTGACATTGTAATGGATGTGTAGCATGAGGAAAGGCCGGGAGTTTGTAACAGATGTTCTATTTTTGTACTTAAAAAGCAGTCTTTAAGTTAATCCTAACCTTACAAGCTCAGTCCTTATAATAATGCAGTTGCTCCTTTATGGCGCTTTAACACACGTTGTCGTGTGGTGTATAGCACTGTTTACGTACGTGTACAGTGAATGCTCTCTTAAAGATGCTGATTCAAGTGTTCAGAGTCTGTCTGATGTGGGCCATAAAGCTTCCTGAATTCATTTGAAATCCATTTTTCTTCTGCTCGCACGCTTCATAAAGCGCCTTCCCCCTGGCCATCGTTCACGCCTCCCTATAATCATGCAAAACCCAGTACGCCAGGAGAAGTGAAGAAAAGAACAAATAATTGCATTACATTTTGCTTAGCGGACGCTCTTATCCGGCGCGACTTACATAGCCTACAATTTGCGCATTATCCGTTTATGCAGCTGGATATTTACTGAGGCAATTCGGGTTAAGTACCTCGCCCGAGGGTACAACAGCAGCGCCCCACCTGGGAATCGGACCGGCCCCTCTCCTTACCGATGCACCAAGCTGCTGCCTGTATAAATGAATAGGTAATGTGCATTTGAGGGTCACGCAGAGTTTTTTCCTCGGAAGGTGTGCTTTCCTTAATCGCGCCGAATTCGCCCTGCTCCTCTGAGTGAGCGTAGCGGCCAGACAGCACGGAAGCACAAAGCCGGCACTTGCCGTCCCTTACCGCCGTGATTGATTTGGACATGTTAGCAGTCCATCTGTGTGACTTGAATATTCTTTTGCCATTTCGTCAGCGCAGGCGTGTCCGCTAACACCTGCGAAGCCGATTGAGGCAGCACGGTCCCGTCGCATTGTTTTAAAGAGTTTTACCAACCGCACGACCATTTGGTCACATTTTGCAGCCATTCAGTGCTTTATAGTCATTGTCGTAGCATGGCACTCTCTGCTTGCAATGTGTCTGTTTAGTAAACCCTTATAATCGTTTATTGATCCTGTTTCCGCCTTTGAAACTACTTGGCTTTTATAGATGTATGATTTCATAGGTCACTCTTCTGAATACAATGTTCTGTTCACAGACACAAGATTTTTCAACATGCGTCCACCACACTCTCTGTAGAGGGAGCTAGAGAGACAAAACAGGGCAGAATGAATAACCTTTAATTAAAAACAAGGGGCACTGCTACTGTGTGACCTCACAGGGACCGCTTGACGTTAAAAAGGCGATTGATTAGACTACCCCTCATCCCCCGAGAGATCTCATCCTACATTTCCTGTGCAGCACATTCCGTGTTGATGTACCATTCTCTTGTGAAATCATACATTCTCATATCAGTTGGCATGGTCAAACATGGCAGTGCGCATGAGTGCCTGCTGACCCCCATCTCCTGAATGAGACGAGAGGAGGACAATAAACAGGAAATTAAATAAAGCCACAATTCACTGAATTGGAGCCTAATGCTCTCTGTGTTCATCGCGGGGAGGGAAAAATGCAAGCAGCGGCTCCAACGCATTCAAATGAGGCTGAGGTGGCTGACACACCGGGGGGGGGGGGTGTGGGTGGGTCCTCTTCCCCTCCTGCTGAGAGGTGTCCATCTCTCTCTCTCTCTCTCTCTCTCTCTCTCTCTCTCTCTGTCTCTCTCTCCCTCTCTGTCTGGCTGTCTTTTTCTCTTTCATCCCTCCAAAGACAGATTCAAACAAATGCATTAATGGCGTGTCACTTTGCAGCAGGAATAAAACTGAGTGCCGTCTCCCCCCCCCATCCCTCACTCCGGCCCCGCCCCCTGCCCCCCCTCCCTCGCCACAGCAGCCGGTCGGCACGGGGCTGCCAGATCCGTCTCGCTGAGACTTCCATTGAAATTCCAGCAGGCCGTATTGGCAGCATCGCCAGGCCCGGGCTGCCAGAGCTCTCCCTCTCTCCCTCCGCACTCCCGGCCGAGGGAGACGCCCTCCCACCCGCCTCTACGGCCTGCCAGCAGTCCGCATCCGCACTCGTCTGTGTGTGTGTGTGTGTGTGCGCGCTACTGTTCATGTGAATTTGTGCATGCGTGTGTGCATGTTCATGTACTACGTGCATGCATTCAGGTGTATGTGGGTGTCTGTGTGTGCACGTTTCTGTGTATGTGTCACATGTTTATTCTTTTGTTTGTGCGTATGTATGTATCAGTGTTGGACAACTGGTGTGTGTGTGTGTGTGTAGGTTTTGGATGACCAGTGTGTGTGTATGAGTGTGTGTGTGTGTGTGTGTGTCTGTGTGTGTGTGTGTGTGCGTGCGCATGCGCACGAATGTGACATTTGGATTAGTGTGTGTGTTGAGCATGGAGGAGCACTCTGATCAAAGGCAGGTTTTGATGAAGCCGCTGTCTCTGATTCGAGGTCCCTTTGCATTTTAAGTATGAGGCTTCTCTCTTATGCCTCCCCTTACAGCACACACACACACACACACGCACGCACACACACACACACACCTCGCATGACTTTATCAAAGCCTCCATTAACATATTCTACCCTCATTAGCCCACTGGCACAGAGATAAACCCATCGCCCCTGGAAGCAGATTTCAGGCAAGCTAATGTGGGCAGACACTGGGGGGAGGGGTGCTGGGTTGATCAGGGGACACTCCAGTTGATCAGGGACATCTTGGGGGAGACTGCGTCTCCTGTTCCTAGATCATAAACCGGTGACTGGCTCCATTTTGGAATGCTGGTTCTCGGAGAGGAATGCTAACCCTCACACTGCCAATAACATGAAAGAGCTCCTAAAACATAGCCAGTGTGGAGAAATGGCTGAGGATTCTCAAAAATCTCGGTTATAGAGGGTTGCAGGTTTAAGTCCTGAGCGGGGGCATAGCTGTGGAATCTGTAATCAAGGCACTTAACCTGCATTGCTTCTGTAAACACCCAGCTGAGCAGATGAATGGCATGTGACAAACACAAGCTGTGTAACTCACCTTCGATAAGGGCATATGCCCATATGCATGTGTGACATATGCATATGTCATTTCGGGATTTACACGGCAATTTTGTAGGTTCTGTAACTACTACTGTGACAATGACAGTGACGGTGAGAGGGGAGGCCCGCAGGACCGTACCGCGGTCAACTGGAGGGCGAGGTCTGCTGTACAAAAGGAGGTCACTCCTGAAACGCGTTCATTTCTGAAGGAGGCCACGCGATGTCTGTAACACCCCGCCTCGCACCTCACACGGTCTCCTCCATGTGTAAATTAAACACCAGCTAAGTGCTGACTTCTTCCTCGTGTGCGAAAAAAAAAATAGCAGGACCATTTCTCGCAGTTCTGTTTTTAATTACGCTGCTAATTGACACTGAAAAACTGCATGCAAAATGGATAAAGCGATGGAGAGCAAGCATGTGCTGTTTTGAAATAAATCACACAAACCACTGGTTATCCTCCAGCAAAAAAAAAAATAAATAAATAAGCCGAGTGCTGTTTTTAATTAGATATGCCTGCGAGATATTTAATTTGCTGTCGTCTTCCCTTAATGAACACATTTTTTTTTGTGTTTTCATTATGGTGCAAAATGGAGCCCCATCATTCCGTCATCAGGGCCTGTGAGGGTCCCTGTTTTACAGGAGATTGATTGATGTGAGGAAAGAGACATTCTTTTCATGAATCGATTCATCTCTTCATAGCTGCACATCTGTCAGTGTCACGCCAGCACAGGGGCGGAGCTTTGATCTGAGGTGAGCCAATCACGTCACGCGGATAACACAGTGATGAGAAGCCCCTATAGAATGCTGCCCTGGGATCCTTTAAATGTGAAGGTAAACATTCCTGATCGGCCTCCTTAGGGCTGTGTGCACGTGTGTGCGTGTGTGTGTGTGTGTGTGTGTGTGTGTGTGTGTGTTTGACAAACAGCTGGGGACACTGAAAAGAATACAACAGGAAAGCATTACATAACATTTTGTCTTTGTACTCTTCAGCCTTACAAATGAGTCCACTGATATGCACGTATACAGAAGAAGAGGAGAGACATTTGTAGGGTTCAAAATCATTTTATTATTCCTATTGACACGTTGTGTTTGATATGGTTTGTGCATTGTATTCCAAATATATAATTGCAGTTATTTATTCATTTTTCAAGATGGCTGTTCAAATGCACTTCTGTTAACCGTTTTCATTTAAAAACTGTCAAGTCTGTTCACAAAAGTCCATTCTTGATGAACCTTATTGTCATCGACAAGCATAAAAACCATATTTGGAGCGTGTTGGACAAAACTCATTGTTTATGACCTCAGTTACCAAAAAAAGCATTTCGCACAGATACCTAGATGCTATGAACAATGAGTATGCAAGATTAGAGCCAGATCAAGCGAAGCTGTGGAGCATTAAGCAAAAATTGCGTTTGGATGTCTCTGGGAGAGGCCGAAGACCAAGACAAGCAGTTTGCCGACATGCACTGAATGTGTCTGATAAACGTACCAAATGTGACACAAATAAGCATCGTGAAAAGTTACTGGCTCGTACGGAAAAATGCCTTCGCCAACTAAGGCAGCAGGAAAGCGATTACGCAAATGTACATGCGATGACCAAGTTTCACATTCTGAGCAACGTCAGGCGGTGCCGTCAGGAGCTTGTGGAAGAGAGGCTGTGGGCTTTCCGCCACTTCGGACTGAAAGCCAGAGAATGTGCGAGATGAAAAAAAAGAGGACTTCAGAAAAGACTGGGTTGATTTCCCTCCTGACATTTATAGAAAAAAAAAAGGAAAATAAAGCTTTGAGGATCACAGTGAGGTCAGCACGCTCGCTGTGAAAATGCACAGTTCCTCTGCTTTCTGCAGCTGCAGAAGTGGGGCTGTGTGTTTTAGGGCAGAGCCATGGCAGATCCAATTCGGGTGTGGCTAGAAATGTTCCTTAGAGCGCTGCCATGGACAGGTCACTTCCAGTAACAGGACTCTTGCAGAAGCTTTGACTTCTGCTGCTCTCCACTCTTACCCTGAGTCACAGTGCAAGCTTCCCCCTGGTTTTAAGACACTTCTCTAACCACGTTACGGTGCAGTGTTGGTGGGGGGTCTGCATCGGGCGGTTCACCCAGGAACTGGGGTGGCGCTTGTCGGGGGAGGGAGGGATGTGCTTTTGTCCTTTATGAAGAAGCAGTGCTGTGACAGGAATGTAACAGCGGCCCCCTGTTACCTGGAGGAAGGAGAGATCACACTCTGGTAAACAGACACAGGAGACACCCTGGAAATTCAATTCGGAAGCTAAACTGGGCATGAACAGGAACCTCGTGATTTGATGGACAGTGACTTGAGTGAGCGAGAGAGAGAGAGAGAGGGAGATGGAGTTCGGGGGGGGGGGGGGGGGGCGGGGGAATGAAGTGAGATTTACTGGTATATTTAGTTTGCTTTCTCACTCTCTCAAGACGCCAGAATGTGAACCGCGCTCAATCATCAGTCTCTCTTGGGTCGCTGTAACGGTAAATTGAAAATCTCCCGTTTCCTGAGGGGAGCAGAGCTCTGGCCTGGCAAACACTGTGGAATGCTAACAATGGACCCGACTCAAACATGAAAGGTTCCTTGGAGAGGTCCTTGGGGAACCCCAGAGCCTTGCAGTAGATTAACTTCCCGCAGGATGGGTTTTTTTTTTTCTCATAACACACTTGCTTCGCTAGATTTAAAAAAAAAAAGCTGTTTCCAATGACATCAGATATGTCAGCAAATGAAAACAGCAGGCAGAGGGCAATTCTTTTAAAGCTGTAAACAATGACATTTTCAATCAATATTAGAAATGTGTGAAGATTAATAATCTCCACTGGAAGTAACCCTTGTGTCTTCCCCAGGTTATTACCAGCCACTCCTGTGTCCATGGCAACAGTGAGGCTGGTGTGCTGATAGCCTCTGGCAGAATGAAGGGGTTAGGGGGGGTTCCTCTGGGGTGTCTCAGAGCTCTTTGCCTCTCTCTCTCTCTCTACCGCAGGGTCTTAAGACTTTGGCGTCACGCTACAGAGTATCTATTCACATCCTGAAACCTTATTTTCTTTCCCTCTGACCCAATCGCTTCTTGACTGAATGGCACCTGGACCCGAAACTCTGGAGATTCCCATCAGAGCTCATCAGGTTGATCATGCTTGTGGGCCTTACCTCTCGGTCCAAACTGCTTCATGTAGCAGTAGGAGCAATACGGCTTCTCATCGTGCTGAAACACACAGTCACAGGAAAATATTATGGATTAATTAAAATAATGGATTTTCATCATAATGGATTGTCCATCAGAGCTGTTGCGATGTAATATTGACAAATGCACTCAACACAGTTTTGACATTGCAAAAATTTTTGGTCTCTGCTGCTCTTGGTATTTGACTGCTGTTTTTTCCTTGTTATAAATATATTGATTAATCCCTCTAAACAAATCTCCACAAAGCAGAATTTAAATGTATCCAGCTCCTTCCGCTGATTACACAACTTCCCGGAACCTGCAGAATGTATTTATAGCGTCTGTGAATACACACGGCGCTTGATATGCGGACCACCTAAAATCTGCCTTTACACAAACACTTTCATTTTTGTCAGTCATTCTCATCATGTTACCTTGCTCGCAGGAAGCGAAACACCCTGAAACAAAATGGATTTTGATGGTGAGGTTTCTTTCATGTCAATATTTTTTCTTCAGCTTCTCAGAAGCTGTTACTGGGTACAGGTTTGTAAGATGATTGCGCTGAGAAGATGAAGATCGGAGCTTTAGTCTGGCCTGTTTGTCAATCGATGACCTGACTCTCCCTGCGAGGACATGGGCCCAGCAGGCTTAGAACTTTACCACTGTTTGGGCCAGATTGTATCACCATAGGATACCAGGCAGTTTAATTCTTATCAGCTGCACTTCCATAATTTCAGTGTATGGTTTGGGATTACTGATAACCCAGGGTCCACTGTATTTCAACTCTCCCCCCTAAATCAGGCTCCTGAGAAACAGCATGTATTGTCTCATATCAGGCGTGCTGAGAAACGTGAAATTTCACATGTTCCTACTTTTGTGGTAGCATTTTTGATGGTCAGTGGTTTTGGGAGGTTTGCATTGCACTGAGATAGCAGGTGTGCACTGGTAACAATTACATTAGCTGATGTCCCCCCCGGTGATACTAGCCTTGTCTAAAAAGTGCTGGCCGAGAATGCCACAGTGACAGTGTCATCTGTCTAACCATAGTCACTAGACACACTGACCACATTGACCACAGTCACTAGACACACTGACCTCTCTGACCATAGCCACTAGGCACACTGAGCTCTCTGACCATAGTCACTAAACACACTGACCACAGTGATACCCATCCCACCCTGGAGAGACCTGGACAGGTGATGACAGCGTGTGGTTATGCATCAACCCCCTCCATACCTCTGCGTGCTGGCCTGGGGTCAGCTGCCTCTTGCACTGATGGCATTTCAGACAGAGCGGGTGGTAGTCTCGGCCCAGGGATCGCTTCTTCTCACCTGGACAAAGGGAGAGACACCTCTGTGAGACCAGAGAGGGACGAGAAAGATCTGTCGCCATGGAGGTGAACTACCAACTAAGGCCTGGCACAGCTGCAACACCTACAACAGAATCATGCCTGGCACAGAAGAGTCACAGAGAAGACTTTATTTTTTATTTATTCATTCATACATTAGTTATGGATTCAAGCACTGCATGTCCCCTCCTTTTCCTCCCATACCCAAACCATGTCTCAAATGTGATCATTGCACGCCCATTTGTACCCCAACTTCAGATTCATGACTATGAAATGTCATTCTTGAAATTAAAATCAAATTATCTAAAAGGAATAAGCAACATGTTGTTGTGGTGTTAATCTTAGCAAGGAAAGATGTAAGAAAAGATTTTTGTTTTGAAAACAGAAGTGAACAATATTATGTTTATTACGTTTTTCACCATTTGCAACAGGCAGGGTGTAACTAACTGGTGGTGTGGTTACTTGGTCTACAGGCATTTTAAGCCCCGCCTCTTCCTGCCTGTGTAAACAGACTGTTCCAACAGACTTACCCACTTCCTGTTTTGCAGTGACTCACTTCAGATTTGGGCAGACATAGGTCTCTCTCTCTCTGTCTTACCACAGAGCTGCAAGCCGAGAGAACTGACATACTGTTCAGAAAATGCTGAAACGGGGCCCGAGACGAGGCTGAGGTACACCCAGTTATAGGAGTTCACTCCATGTGATTCACATGTTCAAACCTGCCCACGCCATAAATTTAACAGACGGCTATGTCTTTTGACCAAAGCAAAACTCCAGTCATCAAACCTCACATATGGACCTTACTTTATTAATCGTGCTGCGTTTACCTGTTTTTAATTCACAATCCGTTTTGATCACAGAACAGTCACAGCTGAGTCACACCAAATGCTCGACGATTGGAGGGTTTACAACCAATCGGTAAGGAGCCCATCTGTCGTTCACGCACAGAAAATGCCACATATCAGGCCTGGGTCATATCAAAATGTCAAGCTCACATCCGCCAATGATAAATCTCATCCTAACGGCCATGACCGAACGCCTTTCATCCCTGGTGTTTGTGTTTGTTCAAGCATTTGCAGACTGAAAAAGAGACAGCAGATGCAGGACCGGAGTGCATTGCTGGGTAGTTACGTGATTGCGGTGTGACAGCATCCCAACCGCTCAAGTTCTTTTCGAATGCTGCAGTGGGCCACATGGCTGTTAAGCCTTTCTCCCTTTCTCCTTTCCCTTTGAATGAGCAGCTTTGAACTTTGAGCAGCTTTGAACTTTGAGCAGCATCACTCCCTACTCTCTGATGTAGGTGGAAAAAATATTCATGTACAGTGAATAATCTTATCAGTAGAATCTACAAATGTTGTATGAAATGCGCCGTATTTCCCTCCCTGTTCTTAATATCAGCAACAGCCTTAGAAATGCATCAAAACAGTAAAACAAACAGTGTCACAGTGAACAAACACAAAGGTCAAAGCACATCACTCAAGGTAGACAAAGGAACACAAAATGACTATGGATGCCAGGAAATGAATGCACGTTGGTCTCGTTCCAATCCGTGTCAAGGCGGCGGAGGGAATGGCGCTGTAAAAACTCACCGAAGTAGACAGGTTTTCCACATATCGGACAATACGCCACCATGGCTGCAGCTGATTTCGAGGGTCAGTCTGTTCCCGAGGCTAATTTTAGATCCAATCTTCACTTGCAATGGCTGGGAAGCTGTTACCCCATCGGTGCAGACGCTGCGAGTGCTTTTCAACTGAAGCAGGATGTGGTACGTGGCGTTAAAAGGGGGAAAAAAAGTTCAAAGGCAAGTGTTTTCATTCAAATGACTGCAACTTTCAAATCTGAAAAAAAAAGAAAAAAGTGCTGAGGAGTCTACCTCAAGCTGGTGATAAATGCAGACCAAAACCACTGATTCTGATACGGTAAAAAAATAATAAAAAAAAGAAACCTGCAGCAACAAAAACAGGTCAACACTTTTCATACAAGCTGGACAGTGAGACAGAAATGAAAGTGTATGTGATTCTTCTATGACATGACCTCACCTGAATCACTTTTGTGAAGAGTGAAATTGTGGTAATACATGGCAAACTATCTAATCCAAAATAAAGGGAATATGTTTTTTAAAATGTATTACTCCATTTTTTGATATAGTCACATATGTTCCTCATATTTAACAAAAACTATAGGATATATTTAAATGTTTGTTAATTATAGCTACTTTCATAAGCTGAATGTTATATATAGATAATGTCATATGAATGTAATACATAACTATGATTTAATGGTATATAACTACAAATGGTTACACATTGTTAGTGTAGGGAGATGCCTGTTTATACTAATTTTAATACCCTTTTTAATTTTTTTATTTATATCAAGTCCTGGGCCACAATACCTAGCCAAAGTGTGTAATCTCGGCTCCACAACTTCCTGTATTTGGTTACAAGCAGTCCGGGGGCATGGTAGTGAACCACATGATGGTGTTGTGTGAGGCAGTGGAAACTTGGTATTTTTTCCCAGTTTGGAATGCCCTATGGTATTGTAGGAGTGTCCCTCATCACCACCCAACCCCTGCTAACAATCCAGGAGTGTGCCGACAAACATGTGCTCTCCTCTGAAACACCTGAGTCCGAGCGTTGCCTCTTTTCACATCCCAGTCCCCATGCTAAGCTTGCACAGACAGGGGTCGGGGGACAATACTTCATGCACAGCTCTGTACAGGTAGACTGCGGGTGCCTGACTGACCAGCAGGAGCCCCTGGTGTGCAATGAGACAGACAAACCCTGGCTTGCCTACCTGCCTCTATCCCAGGGGGAAACAAACTGACTTGCTCTACTGCTGTGGGCTTCCGGTCATCATCGGCATACGACGTGGCTGGGGTTGAATTTGAAACTTTCATTCAGAGCAAACGCTTTGACCACTGAGCTACCCTGTAGCCCCACCAAGCAATGGAAAGGAATCCGTGCAACAGGTCTTGGCTGACATTTCATAAAATGCAGCTATCATTTAAGATGCCAAACCATCGCATGTGTCCTAATCAACAGGTGAAGTATTTCTTTTTATTTGTGTTCACATCAGGAGCTGTGGGACACCCCACCAACCCCTGACCGCTAATTAGGCTAACCAGCAGCTTCTCCTGTAGTCCCCTGCACCCCAAAGCGAAGCCCCCCCCCTCTCTCTTTTGCCACCTGTCCAAAACGGCAGAGCTCCAGGCACACACACAGACAACACGGAAACAGAAGGTTGGTGCCTCCTCACGGGGAAGCCACCGGCCAGGTCGAGCGCGCCATCGAAAACAAAAACAAACAGAGTCCCAAAGTCACCGTCGATTTCTGCAGCTGCTCCGCCGTCTCCCTGTGTTCCCGCTCTGCCCGTCACCACGCCAACACAAAGGCTCACGCACAGCGAGTCCTGTGGTTGCAGGGAGATGGCTGCGATTCGCCGCCCTGCCTCTCCGCTTTCCTCCATTTCAGTTCTCCCTGAATAAAGAGATTCTCCCCCTGACTCCCACCATCCCGCCTACCCAGCTACAGGTGCTGTAGATTAATCTGAGGGCCTAACCAGCACTGTCTGCCTGTCTGCACTCGCTCCCTGCATTCCCGTCCCACAGTTGCTGACATTCTTTCTCATTCTTCTTGGCAATACAGGTGTGTGGTAGCTGTAGCTATTGATAACTATGCCAACTGTTTACCTTGAGATTACACTACTCAAACAGTTTAGTATAATATCTCGCTAAAGGCAAGTTCTTCATTCATTGTCAGTGAAGCTGAAGCTTGAGAACTTTCTATTCAGATGTGAATGAGGTCTAGCCCGTACACCACAAAGGAAAATCGGCTGAGCCTTGTCAACCAGGCCGTGGAAAAGCTGGGCCTCTTCGATTCAACAGTTTTTTCTGTCTTTTCTCCTCTTTGCAGGATACAGAAAAGCCTGTCTGAGAGTGTTTCAGCTGGATGAATGAGGAGAAACCCAATACTGGCAGCACCATCTCTCCCTCTACTGTTCCCTCACTAGCGACATGCAATACACCCCCTCCCCTTCCCTCCCCAGCCCAGACACTCAAGGTCAAGTCAGGTTGTGGTCAATGGATTCAAACACAGAACCCATCTGTTGTGCACAATCAGTTGTCTCCACCTCTGAGGAAAGCAGGACCCTGCCACCCCTGAGAGCTCGTCTGGGTCTCAATCCTCTCTCCATTCCAGAGAGGTGACTGTAATGAGTCTCATTACACAAACTGCTCGTTCGAAAGTTTCAACTCCACATTAAATGTGTTCAAAATGTGATACAAATGTGTTTAGGTCTTGGCTGTGTGTGTGTGTATGTGTGTGTGTATGTGTGTGTGTGTGTGTGTGTGTGTGTGTATATATAAAGTCTACCCTATATACCCTAGTCTCTAAACAAACAAAGGTCCTGCCATACACTTTTCATTTATTTCCTCATATGAAGACCATGGATGCCATTTAACAATTTAATGTTAAGTGTAACACTGGATAGAATGTTATGGAGCAACTGCCCTGGATAGAATCTTAGAATATAGGAAATCAGTTACAGCTAATTGCCTTAATAACATCTAGTACTTTTACTAATCAGGGCATGGTTTGTCTCACGGACCTGCTCCTCATATTTAACAAATAAAACCAATGAAGAAACGACAAAAGTTTGTATTCTGCTCAACAGCCATGAAAGCAATGTGGTTGTATAGTTTTAAGGTGAAATTTCTGAAGGCACCATATTTTCTGTGACTCTACACTCACTCTGCATAAATTACTACTGGTCTGAAGATTAAAACCCTAGCAATGGCATAAACAGCATGGAAAGTGTGAAGGATTATGAAATGCATACATTTGGATAATATTTGCATCGTAGACTGGGACATCTTCCTGTTTTTTTTTTTCGCCTTTTCATTTTAGGAGCTGGTGAACTTCAAAAGGGATGAAAATCTGATTAAATATGAAAAGGAACAATTGGGCCCCATTTGCATCCTTTCTTGCACTCTCTCAATCAGGTTTCTGGAGCCCCCGAATCCAACACTGACACCCCCTCACTCAGCTAAAACAATTTAAGAAAAAAGCAAAAGTAGTTTTATGCAAGCATATATCAATGCTGGATTTTGTCAATATACTTTTCTTCACAGAGAAGCAATCTTGTTGTTTCAGGTGTTCCACAAGGCTCAGTCATTGGCCAGTGGCTTCAGTTTCTCTGTGCTAAATTCCTTTCAGCCCTTAATTAATGGATTTTTAAAACACCTCATATTCTCTTGTTTATCATTAAGTAAGGTATAATTGTCTTGTTTGATAACAGCAGTTTGATAACAGTTTGAGACTATTTCCATTATCTTATGTTTTCCTTATCTTCCTGCAATCTCCCTCAAATATGTGTTTATGTTTTTTTGCTGAAAGGCTTAAATTTCTGGGTTATCCATGTGCAATTAATTTATTATGTTTTTTCTTTTTAATTATTATTCTCTTTATTGTGTTCCAATGGCACATTCTAACATCTTGCTGAATTTTGAAATTTAGTGACTGTGATGTCCGGTGAAGTATGACTCTGATGAACAAAAAAAAAAAAGGGAAACAGCTGTGTTCGGTTCAGCGTGTCCTTCACCAGTCAGGCCCGCGTTTTGGAGGGAGCGAGTGTGTCCTGTGAAGCGCCGTGTGACAGTTGTGTGTGACGCTGCCAGAGCCCCCCCCCCCCCCCCCCCCCGGGTCCCTGGTGACATCTTCCCAGCAGCCCTTTCCCTGCACTCTGCTCTGCTCTGATCCAGGGCAGTGATTCACAGCCCCGTTCCAACCGAGCGCGGCCATGGAAAAAAAAAAAGGGAAAAAAAAAAAAAAACACGGTTCCCAGAAGAACCGCGGTCTGCCTCCGCCGAGAGAGCAGCCAAGTTCTCAGCGCATACAAGGCTCTTCACATGCCAAGTCACTGAATAGTGGGGGGAATAGCAGGAAATTACACTCCGGACAATGCCGAAGCTTGGACTCGGATCTGCCCTGGCTGCCCAGAAAACATCCAATACACCATTTTCAGGCTAACTGAGCTCTGGTATATTGGGTGGGGAGGGTGGGGGAGGGGGGGGTCGTAATACACCACAGGCTTTTGATACTGCCAAGCGTTTAACCATCAACCATTCATCATCTTACCAGTTTAGCTTTCCATCCATATTTTATTTGTGAGAGTGATTTGAAAGGACATATAAGACTCCAGTTCTCCAGGACCAGATCAGCTCCTAACATTTCTCCATGTAATAGTCCATCTAAGATTGATAAAGGTCTTAGTACCCAGCAGCTCTAACAGAGTCAGATTTGGTGGCTTTACTTTACCTTTCACACCTCTATTTCTTGTATTCAGTGAATTTAAAACCTTCACTGGTCATTTTGATCACTGCTCGCTCTACCGCAATAAGGGATGAATGCCAAAAAAGTAAAGATGATAATGACGGTAACTAATAATAGTCATCGAAATATAAATAGTGTATAAGTGCACCTGCCCCTGCTATCGCTGCCATTATTGACAGAGAAACTGCAATGATTACGACCATATTATCCAGCAGGGACCTCAAAGAGTGCTGCACAGTGGTGATGATGAGGATGATGACGAAAATACCCAAAATGGAAAAAAAGCATTCGTACTGTGAAAAACACCACCCTCTGTTAGAGAAACAAAATGAAAAGAAAAAAGGATAAATCATGCAGCGAGAAAAAAAAAAAAAACATGATGAAGGAATCAAAGAAAGGACAAGGGGAGAGGAGTGACAGGAGTCTAACCGAGAGAGAGTAGGACTGAGAGAAAGAGAGAGAGAGAGAGAAAGAGGGAGATACCAAGCACAGGAAGAATAATTAAGACAGTCTCTCCAGGGAGCCGTGTGACTAATCAGAATAATTTGCAGTGAGCTGTTGGACTTCAAAGCCCCCCACCCCCCAGCCCTCCTCGCCATCCCTCTGTTTTCTCTTTAACAGTGAGCTTTTGTCTCCCATAAGCCTCGGGAGCTCCGAGACACGGCGGCGTGAACCGGCGGAGGCCGCTCTACCTCTGCATGCAAATGTGCCATCTCCTTCCTGGTGTCTCTCATCGAACATTCGTTCACAATGTCCTCCTCCGTTTCCCTCCTGGAGTCAGTGTAAGAGGTGCTGAGGGCTTCCCACAGGGCTCCCAAAATAAGTTCAATGGACTCACGAGGACACGGTGGCTTATCGGGGACTGAGTGCTCTTGCGCTTTGTAGTGGAGGATCGACCTGGACAAGCAAGCAGCGCTACAGGGTTCTGCATAAGTAGTACCTTTTAGGAGACAAAGTATGCCCGGTGTTCTCCTCCTGTTGGGCTGATGGAAGTGCAGTGCTTCACCTCTTGGCTATGCCCCTTTCAGGAACGTGCTCGACACAAAGATTGAGTACCATTACATTACATACATTATTGTCATTTTGCAGATGCTCTCATCCGGAGTGACTTACGTAGGTTACAGTTTTTACATGTAATCTACTGTATATATACAGCTGGATATTTACTGAGGCAATTATGGGATAGATACCTTGCCCAAGGGTACACCAGCAGTGTCCCAGCAGGGCATCGAACCACCAAGCTTTCAGTTCCTTACCACTATGCTACACTGCTGCCCAGTACTGAGTACCAGTGGTAAGTTTTTCTAAACAACACACTTACAGTTGGCTGAAAAGTTCCTGTGGGCCAAACGTTACATCATATGTATTATACAAAATTATACATTATGTATAATTGTACATTATATAAAGCTGGTGGTCTTCGGCCCTGAATGATGAGGTGTCCGATGCCCATCTATTTCCTGCAAATGTATTAGCAGGAAGTTGGAAGGTCAAGGTAAGGGCATGAATAAGGGTCAAGGAGGGGGCTGAATCAGGCTAGGTCAAGGTTGGGTCACAGTAAGGGTTGAATTTGCCCAGAAACGTGACAGAAATCAGACCGTGCTGAGTGATTACGCAGCAGGAAGAGAATTCACCCGATTTTGTATCAAGGGCAAGGTGAAAAATCCTATTGGTAATGATTCTTTACCTTTTATGTGATTTTAATTGTTTTACAACTCACCTCCTGAAAATCACTGGTTGGTATGTAAGCCCCACAAAAAATCATGTTTTGTAACAATGACATGTAAGAATGAATCAAGCATCTGCAGGAATTTCAGGACACCAAACTGTGATGTGAATATGTCAGACTTGTCATAGTGCTGCAACAGCTAAAGGTAATTTAGAAATATCGAAAATTACCCTGAATGTAAATGCAAGCAACAATTCTAATTCTAATGCTAACTACAAAGTCAGGCTTGCCAAAGACAGCGAGAGGTAATGGGTCTGTTGGCCCGGCAACCGATGACATTAATGTCAGCTCGATGTTTGAGCTACTCAACATGACTAGCTAATTACTTTTCTACATTCAATGGGCTTCACCATTTCAGAGTAGACAGATGCTGCTAATAATGCTTTGATATATGTTAGCAAGCTATGAGGAGGGGAGAAATCAGTTAGCTGGTTAGGTTTCCCAGCCTGATTTCAAGATAAGTACCCTAAGTCAGAGTAACTGATTAAAATGTCTCATTAAACTTACTGAATTGCCTTTTTATATACAAACAGGATTATTTCTCATTACATAGTGTTTTAAGGAGGAATAATGTGAAGCTTATCCACAAGAGACTCTATATCAATTGAAATTTAGAGTGTATACTGTGTGCAAGGTGGAACTTGATTCGTGCTGCTCTGAATATGCTTCTCCCTCATTGGTAAGGGGTAACAGACTTTGCCCAATCCCCCATTTCAGTGAGTTAGTCTGAAGCTTGTCTTTGTCGTGTAGCTGCTTAGAGGCAATTTGTAGACCACTGCCGCTTTCACAAGCTTCTCTTTTAAAAACTGCAGTTGTATTTGTCTCAGGCTCTAGACTGTGAAAATCAGGATCTTACAGTTATTCCTAAGAAATGAAAGGGAGAATTCTGTCTCATAGTAACCAATTGTGGGGCACATACCCTTTGCAGGAACATAGTATGTCAGTAAAGTGTTTTAGTGACCAACAATTTTTTAGATGGCTGTGAAAGTGTTTCTTGCTCTAAAGCTGTCTAGACAAATTCGACCTCAGCTACATTGTGGGAAATAAAATTGGAAGTCGTGAACTTGTTTTTAATCGTCGACAGCCTGTTGTCTAAAATGCGATGTGGTGTTATTCGTGTTCTAGGCGTTTGAGTCTCTGGTGCCATGTGTCTGACTGGCAGTAGGTTGGCTTCCCCCCCTAGAAAGACCACAGGGACTGGAGGCCATCGTCATTATTAGCATCTGCTTAATTATTCTCTTGGCTGGCCTTTTTTCCTCTGACGTCAGTGCCCTGGAACCTCCACCGCGGGGCTGGATCTGAGTCACAGAAGGGGAGACACCACGCTCAGGCTCCTGACCTCACACCTGAAAGACAGCATTCAGCCCATACGGCTTCACTGCAGTGAAACAAAGAAAGTGTTCACTTTCATATTATTTCATTGCCTTGGACCGGCAACCGTATGTGTCACCAGCAGGTCACAGGTTCCAATCCCAGGCACAACAGTGATGTTGTAATCCTAATCAAGATACTTTGTCTTAATTACTTTGGTATATTTTATGAGCAGGAGTTACATTTTTACCTGGTGTGTTTTTATCATGTTACAATGAAATTTATTAATAGAAGCGAAATTGATCACAATCTCTCAAGTATTAATGAGCCACTCATTAAAATGACCTCAATGCAAATTCCACCAGCAGATTCACTGGACCATCACATAACATTAAAAGGGTCACTTACAAATCCTTGGATATAATTCAAGGATTGTATTATATTTAATCCCATGTATGTTACCTTATCATAAATGGAATGATACGCAGCATTTTATGCTAACTTGATGTGCGAGAGGGTACTTAGCGATAATGTCCAGTGAATCAGAAAGTAGGCCAGTTAAATGCCCTAAATTTACTTTCTGTGTAGAAATGTTTCAGTCCTTGAACAGTCGAACGTTATCTTTTGTAAAGCCCTCAGCAATGGTACTGTAGCAGGAACAGGATAACACGTAGAAAAGGAAATAAACATTAGAAGATAAAAACCTGTGATAGATGAATATGGAGATGGAGTTCTATTAATCCCTTTAGCATTTTGAGAGGGGCTTAAGGTTTTTTTTTTTTTTTTCAGAAAGTACAACTCATGAAAAGTGGTGCTTTGGTGATCCAATCATTTATAAACCAGCTTTTTAAGGACCGTTGATATGGCGTGCGTTTGGTATGTCCTACTTAACACTTTCCCCTGGGTCTATTTTCAAATACCTGTTGGCTTTTCCTACAAAAAAAGTAATAATAACAATGTTCAAGGGCTGGCAAGTTGTTTTTGTTAAATGCTAATAGTATGGTGGACTGCCAAAGGCTGGCAGTGTGGTGTTGTGGTGAGTAGCAGGTCTTTTAGCCCAAATGTTGATGGTTTAATTCACACCTGCTGTTGCACCCCTAAGTGAGGCACTCAACCCAGAATTACCTCAATAAATGTCCAGCTGTGTGAAGCTGGTATGCAAGTTAAGTAAGTTGCTCTGGCTAAAGGTGTCAGCTGAGCACGTTTATGACTGTAATTGTAAAGGTTTTCAGGAAACAGTCCCAGGATAGGCTGAGACTTAAGCTATGTGGCTGATGATGTCATAGTGTCAAACAGGAACAGGAACAAACACTTGGGCTGTCTCTATGCTTCCCGATGTGCAGTCCTGTCTGACAAGCTGTTTTTCATTGAGTCATGCTTTCTCAGCTTATGTGTTATGTGTCTTGGCCTTTCACTCAGAATTCACAAGAAGAAATGCAAAAAGACAGACCCAATATGTGTTTGCTCTTGCCTTTACATTCTTTGCATACCTCTTCCCTGCTTTTTTAATGTAGGAGAAATATTTCTTTTTATATTCTATTCTTCAAGCCAAGGTTGTGCACGCCAATCCTGCCAGCTTTGCTTTGGCTGAGAGAGGGAGGCTGGTAAGCACACTTCCCCTCAATTCTTCTCTCTCTCCTTCCTCCGCCTTCCACATCTAACCCTCCTTTCTCCTTCCCCCTCTCTCCCTCTTTCTTGTTCTCGCTTTCTCTCAACAAAGAAATGTCAGAGAAATACTCCAACACTACAAGGTGACTGTGCCTTGGTTTCTCCCTTAAAGAATGGATTCAACCAGTAGGCAGTCAAGGCTTCACACAGGGACTGAAGGTAAATGAAGCCCGGAATGGCGCAGAAAACACTCCCCTACCTCAGTGGGCCTCACCCTGGCCCCTGTTGCAAAATGCTGCTGTGTGCTTTCCCTCTGAGCTCAACCCAAACAGAGCTGTTGCTCACCTCATGGCACAGTATTTCCAGCACGTCATTTGAGAAGAACAAGCAGGCATTCAGAATGCTAGACTGCATATCAACTGATAATAAATCAACATATCATTATTCAAGAACAAGAATGAGCTTAATCCAATAAGTTATTAAATAGTGATCATGTTGTTTGGACCCAAGGAGTTTCTCTAGTGCTTGCAGGCATCTGAAAAAAAAGCAAACAGGTACATTACAGCACAATGTATCATTAGACATCAAAAAGGCATCTGTATTTTTTATTTTGTGTATCACAAAATATGAAAGGAGCTGAGATAAAAAAAAGGTCTTTTTACATTGTAAGTATTATAAACCTGCTTGCACTACAATGAAAAACAAACAAAATGCTTGTAGAAGCAGAATGGATTATCAAACTGGAGGAGATA
Source organism: Megalops cyprinoides (assembly GCF_013368585.1). NCBI lineage: Eukaryota > Metazoa > Chordata > Actinopteri > Elopiformes > Megalopidae > Megalops > Megalops cyprinoides. The sequence goes on from NC_050600.1 coordinate 21,777,713, forward strand.
CACTACACGTATGTCCTATGACATCTCTGTTGCTATTTTAGTACATTTAGTACATTTATTCATTTAGCAGACGCTTTTATCCAAAGCGACTTACATAGGTTACAGTTCTTTACAATGTCATCCATTTATACAGCTGGATATTTACTGAGGCAATTGTGAGTTAAGTACCTTGCCCAAGGGTACAGCAGCAGTGTCCCAGCGGGGATCGAACAGGCAACCTTTCGGTTACGAGTCCTGCTCCTTAACCACTATGCTACACTGCCGCCCGCGCGCTATGCAAGCTACACATGCACTCTTTAACACCCTTTGAGAATTTTCAAGGCAAGCTGTCAAATCAGAATGTTCTAGCTTCAACAATAGCAGGGACAGAAATTTTAATGTGAAGCATGCCAAGCTGACTATCTGGCCAATATATACATGTAGAATATCTGTGATGCAGGCGTTATGGCTCTATACTCCTTTTTCGGAAACTGTCACTACTGTATCCCTGTAATGTACTTTCTTTATTGTTATTGATTGTACTCTGATTTTCCGATGCTCTGAAAGTCATTGTATATAATGGCATCTGGAAAGTAAATAAAAGTTCACAGTATAATGTATACAGCAGCAACACTCTGACACATCGATATTGCCTTGTATTTTCTACTTTTTCCATTTTTTCATACATTTAGAATACTTTTGTCTCTCCATTATTCAGCAGCAGGGTGTCTAACATGCCCGTTGCTCACGGAGGTTATGGTTCAATTGACCATGCTGGGGCCTGGCTCTCCCCTTTTGCCTCCTATTCATATTCTCTCTTTCACTTTCATTCTCTGTCTCTGTCTTCTCTCTCTCTCTCTCTCCAATAAGCATGGCAGCAGGCACATGCAAACTGCACATTCACACATTGGCATCACATGTGAACATACATTTTCACACCCGTAAGGAAACATGTAAACAGCTACCCACGTATCCACACCCATGCAGTACTCATAAATACACACACACATAAACACATGCTCCCATATCCAAGATGTGGTGAATGCTCACATGCCAAGTGCGTACTCCTAAACACATAAACACATGCACAAAAATACAAGACTTTACAGCACATGCATTAAAATTGAGGAGGGTGTTTCTGCAAAATAAATTCAACAATTGCTGAGTATCCATGGCAAAAAAGTAACACACAGACAGACAGACAGACACACACACACATTAACAGTCACATACATGACACATAAATGAGAAATTGCATACACTGTACAGTACGTTCTAAAACATAGACATAAAATACCTTACATGATAATCACGGTCTGTTTCATAGTATATGCTATACATTTTGATGTATATGATGCACTGAGAATTAATTCAAAACAAAGAGTTAGGCTTCCAAAGCAAATGTTGGAGTGACTTTCAGCCCAGATGAATATTAACAGGTATGTTCTGGCTTCTGTATATCAAAACAAATTTATATAAGCAAAAATACAAATATTTGCCACAGGCTGAACATGCATAAACAGTCGTTAAAACCAACACACTTCAGTGGAAACTGCATAAACATGCACAAAAAAAAAGAGTTTACAAGACAATCCTTTGTAGCTGTAGGCTGTGGACTATATTTCGTTAGAATGTCACATACTTTCTGAAATCATAAATCAAATTATAAATGAAAATATTATTGCCAAGAAATAAATTACCTACATTTCAAAGATGTGACTCAGTTATGAAATACTTGACTATCACCAGATTAATGCAAAGTGTGGAAATCTGATGGACTACCCCAGATGCTTGCCTCTTTAAGACACACCTTTTAAAGACACACCCCCTAAAACTCCCCCTCAGAACTTCAATAAAGGCCTGAATATTGCAAAGAAACAGGTTTTGTAGGTCTTCTTTAAATAATCAAATAAGTAAACAAGATGAATTTGAAGAGTATAGAGTTTACAAATTGTTGTCCTTTACCATGAAAATGTGTTGCTTTGCTTTCAAGACCCTTGTGTTTCCAGAATGTTCCACCTGCTTTCAGCTACATGAGTAGCACCTGTGACTGATTAGTAGTCAGTTTAAATTGATCCTCTGAGGCATGCTGGAAGTGTTTGTTTCAGGTCTCACTTCTGTCAGTCTTTGTTGGTCAAGAGGTCACTGCTTCAGAGGACTTGAGAAGCAAAATGGTTAGAAATATATTGCATGTTCCTAAATTCCTCTTTTTTTAATGTGGTTGTACTGCATTTTGATTCTGTGATGTGGTAACTGTTAATTTCACTGTGGGTTTTTTTTTAGCTTTGATTTCTCTGTAGACTGTTTCGGACCTGGCAGGAAGGCGGTGAATGTATTTATTTTCAGTGGTATAAAATCCATGCCAACTTCTACTCTAGCTCATATGCTTGGAGTCCATTTTTCTTGCTGCTTTCAAAAATGGATTTAAATATAGGTTATACTGATTCAATTTTTTTGCTTCCAACTGCATTTCTCTACTACAATGTTTGTGAAATTTGCCCTGTGAGCTATTTATTTGGAATGGCTTTAAAGTGGTAGCTTGATTGGTAAATTAGAAGTTGAATGGTATTGTTGCCATTGTGAGTTGAATAATTCAGCCAATCAACTTTCATACTAATCCTGAGGAAAGCGGATTGTTTTAGTTTTTGGGTTTTTTTTTTTTCCTCCTGTGGGGAGAGAAGGTCTGAATGGTTAAATTTGATCTCAATAGCATTGTTTCAGTTCAAAGACCATCACTAATGATTTAAAATGAATTTAAGTTGTTGTAGTAACTAGTGCTATATTAAGCCTGTTTATATATTCATATCTTACTGGCTCTTTGGCATTGCTGAATAAAGCCAAAGAATAAGAAAGCATAGATATTTTGAGCCATCATGTGTCCCTCTCTGCAGAGGGAGTGCATCTCTGTGCATATTGGACAAGCGGGTGTCCAGATGGGAAATGCATGCTGGGAGCTCTACTGCCTGGAGCATGGCTTCCTGCCTGATGGGACCAGCAATGGCAACCTTCAGGCAGACTCCTCCTTTGGGACATTTTTCAGTGAGACTGGATCTGGAAAGTATGTTCCTAGAGCTGTGTTCATTGATCTGGAGCCAACAGTAGTTGGTGAGTAACAATGTAACCTGCCAAGTAAAGAGGCAAAAAGGGTAGATAAGCAATCACCAATGCTTCGTGTACCTGTCTTTATCATGGTCTACCTTAAGGAGTCTGTCCAAACACCCTTTGATAGAGTCCTTGGCCTTTTTATACTTCCTCTATACCGATGAACACTTGTGTCTGAAACATGGAGATGATTCTGTAAGGTGGTGTATTGCCTAATGACCCTAAGCCAGTGTTGATCAGTCCTGGTGTTGCTTTGCCATTTGGTTCTCATTCCTTCTAATGAGAATCTATGTGCCAGTGATGATGAAGGTTTAAAGTGTACATCCTGTATGTTAATCATCTAGTTCAATGAGATTGAACTAAAATCTCAATGAGCCATATTGAGGCACTGTTGTCTACAGTGCCCCTGGACTGGATCTCGTGGCCAGTATTGCATGTGAAATGAGCACCATCAGTTTTGTCCTGGATAACTCTTAATCCCTTAACTCTGCAATATTTTCCTTCAGATGAAATCCGCAATGGACATTACCGCCAGCTGTACCATCCAGAGCAGCTCATCAGTGGCAAGGAGGATGCTGCCAATAACTATGCCCGTGGGCACTATACCATCGGGAAAGAGATTGTTGACTCTGTGCTGGACCGCATGCGCAAAATGGTCAGTGCAAGTGACTTTTAGTCCTCTGAATTGGATGCTGAGGGTTTTTTTTTTTTTTTTTTTTTACTCTGGATCATAGATGAATGATTTGCACATGAGTAGAAATTCATGGTGTTCCGTTCCACCCTTAGTGCTAACTGCTCATTCTCCTTCCAGTCTGACCAGTGCACAGGGCTCCAGGGCTTCCTCATCTTCCACAGCTTTGGAGGAGGGACTGGCTCTGGCTTCACCTCCTTATTGATGGAGCGCCTGTCTGTGGACTATGGGAAGAAGTCAAAGCTGGAGTTCTCGGTCTACCCAGCACCCCAGGTGTCCACGGCTGTGGTGGAGCCTTACAACTCAATCCTGACCACCCACACCACCCTGGAGCACTCGGACTGCTCCTTCATGGTGGACAATGAGGCCATCTTCGACATCTGCATGCGCAACCTCAACGTGGAGAGGCCGTCCTACACCAATCTCAACCGCCTCATTGCCCAGATCGTCTCCTCCATCACCGCCTCCCTCCGCTTTGATGGTGCCCTTAACGTTGACCTCACCGAGTTCCAGACCAACCTGGTGCCCTACCCCCGCATCCACTTCCCCCTGGTCACCTACTCTCCCATCATCTCGGCAGAGAAAGCGTACCACGAGCAGCTCTCTGTGCCGGAGATCACCAACGCCTGCTTCGACCCTCCCAACCAGATGGTGAAATGTGACCCACGGAGGGGCAAGTACATGGCCTGCTGCCTGCTGTACCGTGGCGACGTGGTGCCCAAAGATGTCAACGCTGCCATTGCCAACATCAAGACACGTCGCTCCATCCAGTTTGTGGACTGGTGCCCCACGGGGTTCAAGGTGGGCATCAACTACCAGCCGCCCACAGTCGTCCCCGGGGGAGACTTGGCCAAGGTGCAGAGGGCCGTGTGCATGCTGAGTAACACCACCGCCATTGCCGAAGCCTGGAGCCGCCTCGACCACAAGTTTGACCTGATGTATGCCAAGCGCGCCTTTGTGCACTGGTATGTGGGCGAGGGCATGGAGGAGGGAGAGTTCACTGAAGCCAGAGAAGACATGGCTGCCCTGGAGAAGGATTATGAGGAAGTTGGGGCAGAGTCTGCAGAGGGTTGTGAGGAAGAGGAAGATGAATATTAAATCCTGTTAACCAAATATCCTATTTATATAAATAAAATTTATGAGCATATGACATTGCAGTGTCCATCTTAACTTGGTGTAATACCTCATTTTGATCTGCTATAGGCAGGGAAGTGCTTAAATTCTTCACTTTGTTTTTAGTAACAATTTTTGCACCTTCTACCATACTTAACGCCAGTATGGTTACTGAGGGGTGTTGAAGGGATTAAATGCATGACCAAAGAAACGTGTGAAACCAAATTCAGCTGGAGATAAAATGCAGTGGCACAATGAGGTAAACTTGTTGGTTATTGAATATCAAATTGAGAAATCAATCTTTGCAATTCACTTGCACATAACTCTGCATCTGCACAATTTTCTAAACCTGAATATGCATGGAAAACTAACTTTTCATGCTGTTTATGACTTAGCAGGTAAATCTTAGCCTGCATTAGACTTAGCAGATTTTAACATGGAATGTGATATTCTGATTGTGTAAAGTAAAGGTGAAATCTGAATCTAAATCTAAATTTTGCCTGTGCCCATATTAAGAGTTGTCTGGTCTGGATGCTTGGATTTTTGTTACTCCAACCACCAAACTTAACTTTTCAGAATGGTTTGAGTGCATACAGGTCACATGCACATTTTTGAAATTATACACCATGCTGTGCATTTTGTTTCAGTATGAATCATGAAAATCATGTCTGCTGCACTTAACATGAGCATTCAAAACTGCTTTACATACTTTTGAGTGTTTACACTAAATGTTTTGCCTATTCATGAAGTGGATTTCTTTTGTCTGTATTTCACTGGAAGACCTATACTCAAGCAGACTCACTGCAGTATCTCACCTGAAATTCTGGGCCTGAATCCAAAGTACCTCACTTGAAGCTAGAGGTGATCAAGCCATTAAACACTGCTACCCAATGAAAGAAAGGGGGAGAAGATGCAGGTTTTTTTCAAAAGGACCTGAATTGTCAGAGCTGAGATTGAATATCTCAACTTGCAGCGTAAGTTACTGTTAATCTACAAACATTGGAAAGTTGGCTTACATTAAAATTGCAAAACCATAGTCACAATTCTGAGGGGAAAAAATGATAGAGGTGTTCTGCTACTTGACATTTGCACTTATATTGTCATTCTTTGAAATGTTCTATGATCATAGAGAGCCAGAAGATCCTTGTCAATCTTTCAGTGCATATAGGAGATATAGCGGCTCTAGAGGGGGGTATGAATGAAAATGGAATTTTGTGCTGTTTGTCTCTCAGCCAAACTCTAAACTCTGAACTTTGCATCACTGGCTTTTTGTGTCAGATTCCATGTCGCGTGTGCATGTGTGTCTGCATCATCCTACACCTACATTTACTGCAAGCATCAGCGTAGGGTAATGGTAGGGAACTGAACTTGTAACCAGGTGGTTGTAGGTCTGATTCCTGGCTGCTGAGGCAAAGCATCTGAACAGAAATTCTTCAGTCAATGGGTACAATGTATAATGTAAGGTTCTGAAGCTGCCCTTGATAAGTGTCTGCTATGCTAATGAAGGATGTACAAGCAGCTCTCAGTATGCCCGGGGCACCCTTCTCTCCACTTGCCGTCTGTTGGCCTGCATCTTAACTTCAGATTCATATCTCGTTTTCTTTCCCCTCTCATCCCCCCCCCCCCCCCCCTAAACAGATGGTGTGGGAACGTGTAGGAAGCCCCTCCCCCCTTTATTTGAACAGACCAATAAAAGGGCACAAAAGTAGAACCAATCCCCCCACCCCCCATGAGTCAAACACAAGCCCCACAACTTGCCCCTACCCTCTTACCCTTTCCTTTCAAAGCCCTCCTACTTTTTCCTTTCCCCTCCCCCAGCTCCTCACCCTTACTCCTTATCCCTCCTTCTCCTCCCCTGCCTTATCTGGTGAATGCTTGCAGTGGCACACAGGGTGGAGAATTGATCTTCCTTGCCTGGCCTGCCATGGTAATTCATTGACTGGCCACTGTGTGTGTGTGTGTGTGTGTGTGTGTGTGTGTTTGTGAATGTGTTTGAGTAAGAGAACGCTTGCTGGAAAAGACTGCCATTTGCATGCTAGAAGGGGAGTGAGAAAGAAGCAAGGAGAGAGAACGAGAGAGAGGGTCCTGTGACAGAGGAAGACTTAAGATTCAGACTTATCAAATCTGTGCATATTTGGTTGGAAGGTTTGACATGCACATACACTTGACGATCAGTATTAGTGGGGTCCAAACTACCCCCCCGACATACACACACATGCGTGTACGCTCCATGTCTGCAGTTCCCAAGAGGCAAGAGAGATCTGGGTGCATGTTCAGACAAAGAATGTCTTTTGAAATTCAGAGTAATGCTTTGGTGTGGTAGGCTTCAAGAGTGCACTTATCCAGGAAAACAATGCATGGAATTGTGAACATTATAGAGTCATCTGCAAAGCTTTGTCCCTCTAACCCCCCTTTGAATTATCTTGCTCTAACAGCTGTTTTCATTTGAAGCGTAATTCCCTCTCCTGAAGGAAGCTTAAATACACATGTTGCCTACCTGCGATTACTAAAAATTTTTATGTTTGTTCAACTGGTGTTGTGCTCCAATTTAAGAACTTGAAAATTATCTTGGAAAACTGTTTTTTAGAAGTATGAGAAAACTGAATAGCTGAATTTAATTCTCCCGTGGTGGTGTGAGTTCCCTGCTGGTGACTACATTGCATTGCTTTCTGTAAAATGTTTTAATAGTATTTGCTGCTAGCCCTAGTTAAATTGGAACAGAAACAATGACATTACAGAAAAAAAGAAAATGTACAAATTGGATAGTTTTCTCAAATTATTAATTCCAGAAACCACACAGATGACATTTATTCACACCTTTAAGTGAAAAACCAGCATTCCGTTCTTTGGAAATTCAGTGGAATGCTTCCTGGGTTTGTCAATTACACACAATATTTTTTTGATCTTTTGTGATGCTTTAGATACCATACCTTGAAAATCGAGTTATGCGAGCGATTTCACTTTATACATTTTCTTCTTTATGCAGTCACACAGTTATATTACAATCACATCCACATTCTTTATGCTCTCTGTACTGTCATTGTGCTTATCAGTACACACAGAGAATACAGAGAATGCTAGTGGGAAACTTTATATATGGGTCTTCCCCCCGTCCTGTGCCATTTCTGCTCAAATATGCACCTAGCTCTAAATATATCATCCACTGATTTGAAATGGCTTTGGGAGTCCTTTATTCATGCTCAATTATAATGGTTTTGCTGCTGTCTGGTGATAGCAGCAAGATGGCCATGCTGCCACAGAACTAAGAACAGTCCTCAGGTCCTCCAAGGCAGTAGAGATCTTGGAATTCTAACTTTATCAATTTAATTTGCATGTTTACAAGTGTGGAGCAAAGGTGTCAGCAAACCAAACTTGCACCCACCATGGTAGCAGATCTGAATTAAGTGCGACACTGCTGCAGTGCCCTTGGGCAAATTCTGTCCCATGTATCTTAAAATACATCAAAGGTATGAAAATCATCACGGCCCAGTGTATGATTTTAACATGATGAAACGATGAGCAAATACATATTTGAAAATGCCCTCCCCTTTGCTGAGCACCTCACTCTGTCTCTCTGAAGAACAACAACCAAAATGAAGTTGAAACCAAGCATGCAGGAAAACCTGAAGCTGAGCTTGTTTTACCTGATTGCCAGTTGGTAGTTTTTGGCATTGTGTGCATGCAGGCCTACATATTAATCTAGCGAGTCCCAGATGCACCAAGCTTAAACAAATGAAGGTATTATACTTTAAATGGAGTAACAGAGAAATGGCATACACGCAATGTCCCTTGCGAACCAACTGCCACACATTATGTCTATTATGCAACTTAATACACATGCAAAATCCAATGTTATGTGATGAATGGGAAATGGGAAAAAAGCATTAGTTGTTCCACAAGCTAGAGTATACCATCATCTTAAAACAGTGACACGCAGACATGGCCAACCACTCTCAGGGGCAGTAGTGCGCTGTATTTGTAAATAATTTACAACTCCCTGCTCCTCCCCCCTCGCCTATTCGCTTTATTGTGTTCTCACAAGACAGAAACAATCGACTCATATATTTTAGTGACATCATAGTTATTAACCAAGGCTGTTCGTAGTGGACATTAAACGGATTTGCGTGTGAGAGGCTAACGGTGATAGCCGGTCAGCGACCGGCAATGCACAGAAACGTAGGAATGATTCGGAGAGGGCTCTCCGTTTTTCTGATTTCGATGCGTTTGGTCTTATCGGAGATCTGAAATCCCATTGATTTTCAGTCATATTTCACACTGACATCGTGAGGCCAGGCAAACGGCACTAGAGGTCTGGTCACTGCATGGTCTTTGCAGATGGATATAGCGGGGATTTAAATCGGAAGGAAAACAACACAGATTAGATCGTCGGTTTGAGATTATGGGAAGGCGGAACTCGCTGTTTTTCTCAGGTTAGACTGGATCTGGTGCATTGTGCGCTTGGGAGGTTACTTTTTCATCAGCTACACGGACCTCCCATGCCTTTTTCGAGAGACGAAAGCAGAAACGACGCTGCAATGAATAAGAAAAATATTAGTTAGTTAGCTATATCTGCTTATGAAATTCTGAAACAATGCAAAAAAACTTAACTAAAGTGGTTAACTAGCTAAGTAATTTACGATTAATTTGACCAGATAGATAAGATAAGAGGGAATAGTGGCGATATTAGTAATGTTAATCAACTAGCTAGCTTGCTAGCTCAGCTGAGCTGGGGCCAGGGATGATCTTACGGAAGTAGCTAGTGAGCCGACTGTGTATTTAATTTTGCAAGGAGAAAAAAGAGGAGTTCTACCCGTTTTTAAGTGTGTTTCGTAAAAGCAAAGATAGCAGACCTTGTTTGCTGCAACCACGGGGCGGAATATTGACCTGTGGAAGTAAAAGGAAGCTGGCTGGCTAGCTTGATTAGCTGTACCCTGCAGGGAGAGAGGAGGAATTTTACCCACAGGCTGAGTTTTGTTTCTCCGGTCCGGAACATTAGCTAACTTATGTTTCCAAGATCACTGCACGCCGACAAAGGTATTACTTCGTCTCTGTGTTTTGGTATGGACAAGCAGCAAAACAAAAGCAAATGGCTAGTCGGCTAGCTAGTTCAAACACAGTAGAACGCGATTTTAATTACAGAGGGCAATGTTAACTAGTTATCGAGCGGAATGACTGTCAGTATGATCTAATGATCAGAACGTGGACACTTTTTAGTTGACCAAGCAAAGGTTTGTTTCTGACTTTTAAGCCCTTTGGCAAACTGTTAGATAGCCAGTTGCTACCAAGAGAGAAGGGAGGAAAAAAAGGACTGAGTTGGAGAAACCCAAGAGGAAATGCCAATCGCTGCTGCGGGTCAGCCGACAGCACAGGAACCTTGCGTCTATTCGCAGCTGCCCGCTGTTCCCAGCACCGTCCCGAAACGGACCGCTAGATGTGAAGACACGGGCTTTCCGTCTCATCAGCAGGCCGATTACGGGGGCGCGGAGGGGGATAGGGGAACGGGCAGGCACGGTCACGCCGGGAGACTTTCGCTAGCGCCCGGGTCGTCTTCTCAGTCGCAGTCCCCTGCTGTTCACTCCCCCTTCGCCACTTCCAGCAGCCACCCCCAACACCCGGCCATGGACCCTCCGAGGACTCGATCGCGGTCGCGGTCTGGATATTACCAGTACAGCGTGAACAGTGGGGGTAACGGTAATAGCAGCATGAACAGCGGCAGTATTAACATGACTGGTGCCCACCACCAACAGCACAACCCTGGACGCCTGCCACTTGGAGCACATAGTCCAACAGAGAACCACCGTACCCCAGGACACAACCTGCCGGTGGGGACACATCGACATGCAGGCCCCGGAGCACACAGACACCTCGTTTCAGGTAAACGCTGTTTTCAACACACAGGGCATTATACGAGTTGCATGTGTAGAAACACATAATAAAGGAATAAGGAATAACGTAGTAGATATAACTAAGATGCTTATTTTTGGTTGTTGTCATACATTGTGTTGGTTGGTAGGTCCGATATGCTACTACACGAGTTGTCCATATGCTTGTGTGTTTGTCTGGCGTGGGTAAAGCTAACTGAATCGATTTTTCTCTCGTGTTGTCCAGGGCAGTGGTGCTTTAACTGACATGACAATTGCATTACATTAGTTGGAAGGTAAACATATCTTACATTTTTAACATGTTCTCCATGGATACTGCTGAGTATTTCTACTGAGGGAAAACTGGGTGAAGTACCTTGTCCAAGGGAATAACAGTGTTGCCCCAATAATAGCCAAAAGAGGATACACAATTTAAAGTGTGCCAAAGCATTTAGCTGATGTTAACTATTTATACACATCAATTTCTGTGAAACCTGTTCTGGATCAACTTCCCATTTGCACCTCAAATTATGATTGGGTGATAACATTGTTTTGAAGAGTTATTTGTAAGGTTTCGTTAATGAGCGGACACATTCCAGTCATTATATTGTTTGGATAAGAATATTTCAAAGGTGACACAATTATCGAGGTACTAAGCTGTTGATGAGTAGCCCTGTCATGGGGGGAAAAAAATGTGATTGCTGAGCTCATCAAAACTGGTGTTTCTGCATTCCCTCTCTGGTCTCATTCAATCACCATATCAAACACTGTTCAAAGTCAAGCGTGTAAATGCTAGTGATGTGCAGAGAACGCATCGCTGGGCTGGCTGAAGGGGTACACCATGCTAGTATCTGACCTCTTTCCTGTGGAAACCTACACCTGACCCTAGACCGTTCCAGAGTTGGACAGCCTCCTCCCTCACGAGACCCCTGCATCTCGCAGCCGCAAACATAGCGACGCAGAGAGATGTGCTTGCGAATTTAATTTGCTGCGCCTGGAATTTGTAAACCGCATTTACAGTTGTCTGGAAGCTAGTTTGGAAAGTAACAGAGCAAAATTATTGTGGCACTGCATTAGTTCTCATTGATTGCTGTTGCCGTGCTCGCGATTCTGTGGGGGGTGGTCTGTGCCAAAATGTCAGGGCAGACCCAGAAGCGAAATGGTAATTGCACGTGGACATTAGCTTGCGGTGAGCTCTTTTACAATGCTGTACAGTGTGGGTGATTAGTGCAAAGTGAAAAGTCACGGCACACAGACATGCTGCATAGCGGTGCTTTTTGTCAGGTGCATGCACGTCACTTTTCACTCTGAGGGTTTCCTATTTCAGTTGTGGTTTTTCCATTTTTGTGTTTCCACTTTCCCACTACATACAATTCCAGTTAAGTAGGCAGAAGCTTTATTTAATGAATATTAGAGTGGACCCAGAGCATGCTTGTTTAATGTATTTAAGGATTTATTAGGTAGTTATGTAGCTGCATTAATGCCTTAGTGAATGACCGTTACCTGTACACACTCTTCCTGTTCAGAATCTACCGCATCTTGTGACTACAACTCGGTTCGCCTTCTGCAAATGTACCAGTATAGTAGATGGCACATTAATGGGTACATCCACTGCATCCAGTACTGAGGAGCTCTTTGCATTCCTAAGTGCACTGAGAAACCTCATTCGTTACAATATGATTCTCGGAAAACAGTAATTATGAAATGGATTTTTCTACACCTTTCCCTCCTTTTGCAGGAGTTTTTTTTTTTTCTTGCGGAAAACACAGCAAAACAGAACGCAGTTACAGCTGTGCTCTGTTCAATAATGGAGGGCTGTATGAGAGCACAAAACTCATCCCGCAAAGCGAAAGGAAGCAAGTGCACTTCCTTTTGTCCCGGTTTGGCCACGTCGGGTGTCATTTTGGGAAACAAGCCGCTCCCGGCACAGGCCAAACGCGCAAGGGGACGGAAAAGCTACAGCAACTGCAGCCTCGTTGAGGTGGGGCTGACGAAGGGCTACTGTAAACACGACATTAGCTCGGGTGCTTGTTATCTCCACCCAGGTCCGCCCCACAGTATGATATCTGGTTCTTCTGGTGCCGTTCATGTCCACATTGTGGTCGCCTTCCTTCTTGACTGACGGTGTCTTTATCCAGTTGTCGGTCTAGACAGCCTCTCAAACCTGATCCAGTTTCTGACTTCACAAGAGATTTTTTTTTTTGGAAGGAAAGTTAAAAAAAGCTCCTCTTTGTTTCCATTTTCCAGAGCAGACAATAAGCCAAACCTAATTACTGGTTTATTACCCATCCGTGATGTAGATGTAGCCATATTTGTCCCGAGCAGATTACTTGGCACATCACCATTAAATACTACAGAAATAACAAACTGTGATGGGAGAAATATGTACAGGCTTAGTGACATAATTGACTTAATTCCATTAGATAGCTAAAATATGTTTTTGAAATTAGGTCCCATTCGGGCCAGGTGCCAGATACCCCCCCCCCCTTTTTTTTTTTACCCGTGGATCTCCTGGACAAAGACTTTCTAGAAGTCAAATTCAAATGATCTGAGCTACTTTGGATATTCACTCCATATAGCCTTAGATGTTGCTATTGTGGGGTCAGGAGACAGTGCTGACACTCACATTTCCAAGCCTCCAAGCATTCCATACTTTTTTCTTAAAACCTTTGAATCTTGCTTTCACAGATATGTGATATAGGCTGGCTTGAGAGCTTCCCTCTCTACAAAATGCAGACATTCAGAAGCTCCATTAGGAGCTACCAGTATGCTGTGGAGGCTAGAGGCATTGATTTTAGAACGCTGGAATACACCCCGCTTTATATAGCCTGCTATTTTTTCTTGGAAGCACATGAACAGAAAGGGACAGATACGATATTTACTTTACTGCATCTCTCTCACACATCAACTTCAGAATGATATTTACACACATCTCGGCAGTAAGAATCAGTGTAGTTATCGGGCAGTTTTTGCAAGTTCAGCTCTGTCTAAATCTGATTGGTTTGTGTTGGCATTTAGGGTTTTTTTTGATTCCTGCCATGACATTTTTTAACATAACGATGTCACAAAAGCGGACCAGCGATAAATACGATTTGTACACAATGCTGAGATTGCAGCATATGGATGTTTTTTTTTTTTCCTTTTGAAGATTTTCCCCGTGGCCATATTTCGTTCTGTATATCTATCATTCGTTGCATTTTGGGACGGAGCCGCAGTAACATCAAAGGTTTGCTTTAAATCCCCAGATAAGGCAGATTGCGGCCGTGTGGAGTAGCGGCACGGCTAACGCGCTGTCATTTAAGGTGACTGCGCGATAGTGTGTATGGCATTGCCCATTATGTTCGCTCACAGCCAGCGGTTTCCGATAGCCAGCACATTCCACTGCTCACAGTGGCAGTCAGCTATTGGGGTGAGCATAGGTGAAGATTACCGTATTGTGGCCATTCATTGACTGCAGAAGGCAGATGGCAGCTTAAATGAACACGCTCTGTCTCTTACCTATGAGTTTTGTATCAGAAACGGTTTTCTTTCTAACTGAAAATCAGTGACAGGCCTTGCAAAACAATCACGTTAACTTGTTGGGGGTATGAAATTCACAGTGGTCAGGCTGTTGGCACCTTTTTGTGTCCGTGCACAAACTCTTCAATGTTTATAGAATAATTTAGATGATTGCTGTACAGATGCAAGGATCAAAAATTGTATTATCACAAGCTGTAAAGCTTAGTGTTAAGTATTGAAATTACAGTATTAAACCATGAATTATGGATGGGTGAACTTAAAATATGGCTACCGAAAGCTAAAATATGGTTAAACATAGCCAGTGGTTAGAGTTGGGTGGATAGTTGATGTCTGGAATCGTGAGATTTGAGGGTGCCTTTGGTATGATCCCCCGAAAACTGAATTCTGTGTAATGTTTTTCGTGGTGCGACAGCAAAAACATTTGGTTGCCAGCCCAGCCTCACCGACTCTAATTTGGTTTTGCTTTTTTTTGCCCATCCCCTTTGTTTAGAGCTAGAGTTTGGCTTCCTGTAACTTTTAATAGAGCGCCTTTACCCCAGAATAGCAGCCCCCAGCCACATGACCCAAGATCAAGAGCCCTGCATTAAAAAAGAAAAAGATGTTTTCTTTTTCATTTTATCATGGGACTGCTAGCCAAGAGCAGAGCCAGTACGGTGGGGAGGGGTGACTGATGCGTTATCTGCGGCCTGCACCTTTCTGAGGCACCGTCGGCTGTCGCAAGGAGGCCGTTGCTGCCGGGTTGGAACGGGGGGCCGAGGGCCCGGCCCGGTCCATCCCCCAGGCCAGAGGTGGTGCGGCGCCGAAGGAGCGGCCTCTGCTGTTGGTGTAGTGCTGGTGTAGTGCACTTGCTTGGATTTCTCGTGACCAGCGCTCTGATTAAAACAAAGGCCCCCACAGGTGTGGCTTGAAATAAGGGGGCCAGGAGAGACTGGCTTCCACAAAAGGGCCTTGCTCAGGTCCTGGAAGCCAGGTGTAAGGGTCTGACATAAAAAGGCCCGCACAGCCATGCTCCCCGCCCCTGACGGGCTACAGACCAACGCCGGCGTCTTCGTCCAGCGCGTTAGGGGTTACTCTGCCCATGCCTTTTTTCCACAACATCAGTCCTCATGTGCTCTGCAGCCCCTGCGAGCACCCTTAACCAATCCAGGGTGGGGGCACAGCTATCACTGAGAGGGGATTATTAAAGGAAAATGGTTCATGAATATAGCCCTTTAATCGAGGGTTTCTATAATAAGGATGCTCCCATCCAGACGAAAATAAGACATGCTCACAGGCCGGGAATAAAGGCTGTATTTATACAGGGGCGGACGAGAGACAGCCCAGCACACAGCTGCTGGATTCACTTCTGCTTTTACCAGCTGCAAACCCCTGTTTATAAGCCACCGCTAAGCGTGGAATATTTCATGCTTGTTAACTCATTTCAAGGGTATTTGCAGAAGTGGATTTGCAGCGGAGGGAGCCTATATTTGCCCGATGTTCCTTCCGTCTGGCCAAAAGACACTGGGCCGTCCTGTCACCGAGGGCCCGGATGAAAGCGGCGCGTGACGGGGGGGGGGGGGTGGGGGGTCGGCGGGCGACGCTGTCGGGTGACTCCGAGTCTCTAAGCCCCCAGGGCGAGGGGGCGGCGGGGTCGTGAAGCCGCGCGGATAAATCCCGTTTGGACACTCGCCGTTCTTTGCGTGGGCCCGCTCCGAGCTTTCACATTGTGCCGTTCCTTCATGTCGCTGGCGAGCGTGGAAGATCCGCGCGTTACAGTTTGAAAGTACGGCCTATGTTTTTCAGGCTTTGTTCCTAATGCAAGGTTTACGGTCATCAAATGTTTACTCTGTTCTTTTTTTCTGTTGCTAGCAGAAAGTTTCCAGTGTTGAGATGCGGTCATTTGGGGGAAAAGTTTAGGATAGGCAAGGATAAATATGTGTATTATAGGCTTGCCCTGACAAGCCCATAGCCCTGGCTCTGCAGATCTGTCTGTGCTCTGAGTCTGTGGTTTGGATCACTGTATCCCCAGAGAAAGCTTTCAGTGTTCTTGTAGCAGACTAGATGTGTAGTTTCTATTGCTCGATGTGTGACGTTCTTCTTACGTAAGTCATGACATGCTGTCAGCTTAAACCAGCCCGGAGGTGGGTTATGTCATTCTTCTGCCATCCTCATTAGTGTTAATCTTTGTAGTGACCAGCGTGTGTCCAACTGTGTTCTGATTGGACCTTGAGTACAAGTGGGTGTGGTCGGTTATGTATCGGTGGCAACATTCGTATGTGTTGAATAAGAATTTTGTGCAGTTCAAGAAGATTGACATTGCGGTCTTGGCCTGATACCCCCATTTTCCGAGGTTTGTAGAGCAAGAAATACTTTTTTTTTTTGCTGTGACCTGCAAAACTGCAGTTGGCAAAATATTTTCCCTCAGTTTTAAAAACACTCTCCTGAAGCACCTAAAGTACACATTCTTCCCTCTTGGGCCACATAAACGATTACACGTTTCTGCTTAATTTAACAAGCACAGAGTAGGTAAGTCTAGCTTGTTCTTTCCCATTTTAAATTTGTGTATATGTATATGAGGACTTTTTTTTTTTTACATTGAAAATCATAAGGTGAACAAAATCTAGCATAAGGCCAGCTTTCATTGATATTGATTTCATGTAAAAGAAAGCCTTTTTCTAATCATTCTTTGAAGGCGTGTGCACAAGGCTTTCATAAGCACTACATGACACGGGACAAAGAAATTCATTAGCGTTCGTTAACATTTCCTTCAACTGACATGAGGTTCAGTATGTGACTTCGAGATCAGTGTGATAGCATGTTGTATGCCTACCCCCGGCATTCTTAAAGACTAGGCCCTATATCTGTTTATCTTACACCCAGTGCAGACATAGCCTGGGTGTCATATCTAAGCTCTCTGTCTCCAAAAATCTGAAAGTATATAGGCCTATTGTTCCTCTTTCTGCAGTGAGGTAGGTGTGCATATTTGGGGAGAAAAAACAAGGAATCAGTTTCATAGCGGAAAATTTGATTTAGGTCCATGAATTTTTCTCCCTGTGACGTCCAAACGCTTTCCCTCTAATATCTCTAATGCAGGAGTGATGAATGGCTGCTTGATTTCTAACTCCCTTTAACAAGTATGTTTTTCCTCTCGCCTGTCTGTGAGCCTTCAGAGATAGGGCTGAAACATTGAAGCTGTTAGCTGATGATATAGTTAGTTGGTGATATTTCTTTAACTTGTTTTTGCAACTGCAGTGTAGTCCTCACCTTCCATTTGCCAGAATGTGTTCCGCCTCACTTCTGTCCAACCAGAAAATGTTGAAACAAGGGTGAGCTTCTAGCTCTCTGCTCGCAACCTCTGTCACACAATTGCACTGAAGATTACCGAGGTTGTTGTAGTCTGTAGGCTGCCTCTTTTAGTGTCTGTGAACTTGGTCTCTTCTTCCTAAGGGCACTTTTTTGGGAGATGAAGTCCTGCCATACTGATTTGATCTCAATATTTCGACCAGCCGCAGAGGCAAAGAGGGTTACAGAGAGAGGGGGGCCACGAGCACAGTTCTGTGGGGCGGAGCTGCAGTTCAGAGAGAAGGATGGGCGGAACAGTGAATTCTGCATTCGCTTTATGTGAAAGTGAAGTGGCCGCAGGGTTAGTCACAAAAGCCTAGAAGGGCTTCGGGGCAGTCTGTATTCTGAATTATTCAAATTAGAGTTTTTCAGTGTGAATCCCTCTTTCAGTAAAGGTAGTGAACGACATTTACGTTTTGAAGTTACACTGAGGTATTCCTGAATATGTTGAGGAAATCGGGCAAATCCCAATAGCATTTTGCTGAGTAGACCATATGTGGCGTCTCCAGCCAGTCTCTTCCTGCGGTTTGTGGTTTCATTGAATGACCAGAGTTGCCCTTTAAAACTGTTTCCCAGACTCAAATGGAGCTGTCGAACAGTTGTCTGTTTGAGAGGGTCCCACCTGATTGCGACTGGATTGTGAAGCTCTACAGAATGTATTTTGCTGGACCCGAGGCAGTGCATCCTACTTTGTATGTGAAACTGAGAGAGATGAGGCTCAGAAGCAACAGAGAGAGGGAGAAGTGGAGGGTGGGGGAGAGGGACTGAGAGGAAAGAACAGGAAGAGGGGTGGTCAGAGAGTGGGTGGGAGGGAGACTGGCCGCTGTGCTTCTTGGCTTGTTATCCCGGCCTGCGTTCGTACGCCTCAGCGGTGAGAGACAAGCTCCAACAAAACAGAGCCGCCGGGCCAAAGCGGCCTGCCCTCAGCTGTGCTCTTCTCTTGAGCCATTCCAACAGCCCCCCCACACACACACACACACACACACACACACACACACACACACACACACACACACACACACACACACACACACACACAAACATGCACACGCACACACACACGAACGTCCCTCCACACCTTCACTCTCTCGCGGTTTTGGTGTGAAAGGTGCTCTGGCTGCAGCCTGTGTATTCATCAGCCCCTTCTCTGCCTCGGTCCTGTACCGCCACGACACTCACACGCAAAGTGACCGGGTCCTGTTACTGCGCACGTCCTTGCAACTTCACCACTAACGCAGCGCTCTGAAAGCAGCTAACCCACCCTTGCACCAGATAAACGCTTTTTTTTTTTTTTTTTTATTTGCAGACTGGGCGAATCCAGGTCAGAATCCTGCTGTAAACCATAAGGCGTGATTTTTTTTTTTTTTAAAAGGGGGGCAGGCAAAGAAATGGGCCGCAAAGCAATTTCCGTATCCAATTCAGGTCACTTAATAAACTCTCTCTTTTTCCGAGGTTTCTTGTAACATTGCCTGTCTGTTTTTTTTTTTTTTTTTCACGTCTAAAAATGGAAACCGATGGTTTTATTTAGTATCAAAAGTCTTAATGGTTTGGTGGGTCAGCATTATTAATGTGAATATGAAAAACCGACTAATGTCAGTCCATCTCCTCCATGCAGCATGCCCTGTTTTGACATGGTCCTCAGGGAATGTTTGAGGAGCAGTATCCTTCCTCTGGATTAAATTAAAGAAGTTGAGACATTAAAGAAGTCTGTGTAAACGTTTAAGAGGGACAGACTTTGTCTGTATCGTCAGGCTGGATTGAACACACTAGTCTGGCATGTTGTAATTGAAATGTAAGGGTGACGCGCACCGCATTTTCGCTGTAAGGGAGCAGCGTTTGTGGTAATTCTGAGTTCATGGAGACCATCAAAACAAAGACAAGATGGCAGATCAGTTTGAACGGGTTAGCTGTGCCGTTGGTGGGAAAAGAACGGCTTCATACAATCGTGTTCTGAGCTGTGTTCATGGTTTTGGTCGTTTTTGTGTAACATTATTTTCATTTTCTATTGATTCATGACTAGTGGAACCTGTCTAAATGATGCGAAACTTCAGAGCCAACAGGACCTACCCTGGGATGTATACTGTACTAGCTCAGTGATCCTTTAAATGTTGCTGCAGGTTGCCGTCGGCTTTCCTTTTCATGCCGGCTTCATACAGGTGCCAATGTGCTTGTACCAGAGTGGCTTGCTTAAAATGCATGCATTTTTACCCATGAGACTTGGCGGTACAGGCACGATACAGGCCAGGGGCGTGTTCTGGAGTGGCGTTCTGTATTTATAGAGGTGTCTAGGAAGGGCCTGTGCATGACAAACAGTGTGATCTCCTATGGAGAGCTCTGTGCGGGAGCTTACAGACTTACATAGGTTACAGTTTTGTCCATTTACACAGCTGGATATTTACTGAGGCAATTCTGGGGTAAGTACCTTGCCCAAGAATTCAGCAGCAGTGCCCCAGGGGGGAGTCAAACCGGCAACCTTTTGGTTACGAGTCCTACTCCTTAACCACCGTGCTACACTGCTGCCCCTTAAACGGGCGATCGTGAGAGTACGAGTTAGAAAGGCACTTACCGCTGTGCTGCCGAGCCCTGGTGTTCACAAAGCTGTGCTCCCGTAAGCTTGAAAAAGTTACCTGTTGTAACCGTTGTCGTACATCATAGGCATGTATAAAAAAGATCCCTGTGACCTCTAAAATTTCAAGGCCAATTGGCTGTTTTCTAGGCAGGTGATGCTACGGCGATGACAACAGTTTGTTTACAAATACGTTAGATAATTCCTATACAGACCCCAAGGTGCCCATATACTAGGGTTCATTTTTACTTATTGTTTATAACTTTGTTAACTGGAGTACAGATCAAGACAAGACAGGGGCATGACAAAGGAGATTTAGATGGTAGACGTAACAGTAAGAATGATGTTAGCATCGCTGTTCGCCTTTTTTCCATCCCTCTCCCCTTTCCTTCCTCCGGTCGGCCCACAGTCTTGTTGACCAGCAGTTTTGCGTTCTTGTGGAAACTGCAGCGCATTAAGAGCCAAGAGGGAACTGAACTCTCCCCTCGCCGAAGCCAAGAAGGAACTGAACTCTCCCCTCACTCTCCCCTCATCCCAAAGAGTGCCTTTCCCCTTTCTTCAGCTTCCTGTCCTTTTTCCAGCCTCTCTCCTGGCTTCCCCCACCCCTGCCCCGGGGGGCCCCACAGTCATTCGGTGGTGTCCCATTGTCCCCCTGCTCTTCTGTGTCCTCACAGGACCCCGCTGCTCCCGCCAGCCGCTGGCTGAAACCAGCGACTCTCTGTCTGTCTCTGTCTCTCGCTCTCCGTCTCTCTCTCGCTCTCTCCCTCTCTGTCTCTCTCTCTCTCTCTCTTTGCTGGCTGCAGTTATGTGCCACTCGTAGTTTTACCAGCTGTTCTGACCAGTGCCAGTTGTGTCTCAGTTGGTCACCTGCATTGTTGTTTTTAACCGGACACGGCATGGATGCGGATTAATTGGGTCTGTTCAAAGGACCGGTGTGAGTCTGTACAGGGCTTGTTTTTTCCTCAGCTGTGCAGAGACACTGCTCTTACCATTGACAGTACAGCTCAACCTTTCACATACTGTGAATCTGCAACATGGGTTTAAAAGAAAAAAAGGCCATAGGTGCATAGACAATATGCACATACACATATGCGCACCGAGGCATACACAGAGACCATGTCTGTGTCTCTTGATACTGTAGCATGGAGAGGGTGAGAGGAATGTCTGTCTTTTGTGCCGGCATGTGGTGCTTCAGTTCAAATGGGCATGACCTTAGAGTAAAAGAAACAGTCCTCAAATAAGCTAGAATTGGCAGTTGAAAGGTTTATCAGAAGGAAGTGCTGGATGTCACATACTCCAGCACTGATGCCGGGTAGTTACCGGCGCTGTGTGTGTGCCTCGTTTGACTGTCACCCCTCCCTGCAGGGAGTGGATGATGTGATGGAAAGCGAGAGGGAGGGAGAATGGGGGGGGGGTCTTTGGAGAGGGAGAGCAGAGAGGAAATGGGAGGGAAATGGGTGAACACAGTCAGTGCTCAGGGGGCAGGTATCAATATGCTATTGCTCAATAGCTAACTCCCCGTCTAACAAAAAAAAAGTATCTGTACCCCCTTGTGTGGCACCCACTATGGAAACCCCTCTGTCCCACATGCTCCCATTTCCACTTGTGGGAGAGATGCACGGTTTTACTAAGAGCCAGAGAGCCGTAGTTTTCCCCCTGTTTGTTTTTGCTTTAATCCCCTGCCCCTGCCATCCTTCACAGTGCCCTCCACAGAGCCGGCCATACAGCTTCTGCCAAGACGTCCCTCTTTTACCCCCACTGCCATTTCCATATCAATCAGCGTCTGTACGTTTTGTTCCCAGACCTCCGCCTAACTGACCCCCCCCCACCTTCGAAACACAGCAGCACGGTACGGAACTCGCCCTGGGGTTTAACGGTGAAGTCTGTTTGTATCCAAGGGTCCTAAATGAACTTTTTGGTCCACCAGCCAGGGTGATTTATGGATGAAAAAATTCAGTGAAAAGTTAATTGGATTTTTAGCATGCCAAAATAATTTATTGTGAATCAAGCTGGATCCTTTAAATCTGTGAATTTAAACTGCATCCTTCAAGGCACACATCTGTATGGTAGCGACATTGTATATTTTTAGCTAAAACAGCTAGCTAGCGCGAGAATTTTACAAGCATGTGATTGGACAGCTATAGAATATATAGAGATGACCAACACGAGATTTCACAACTAGAAAATAGGAGGGGTTCTGCCATTGAGTTGCAGTGCAATAGGAAATGCACTGAAAGGGGCATGTATTTAGGCATATTGCATTTTGCAAGAGTTATTGGACTAACATTGGACTTGACCTTTTTTTTTTTCCCACCCGTATTTACGGGCTGTCGGGTGTTAATTTTGGACCCTGGACTCCTGTTTCAGTCCTGAGGGACCTTCGGAAGACACCCCGCTGCAGTGAATCGGAGCCTCTGGCCCTTTAGCAGTGATACTATGTCTGTGTGCTCACTAACCCGCTACAGGCCCCAAGCTAAACACTCCACCAAGATCACCAGACTCGCCAGTAGGACTGCTCTCACGCTACTGTGGTAGCGGCGAGCGTGTTTCTGGTCGCTGGGTTTTTCACAGGCACTGCCTGGGGAAGCTGTGAAATGACCATAAGCAATGTCATAAATGAAGGGGGGGGGGGAGGGGGTTAACCATACAGGCTATACTACGCCTCACTGCTTTGACACTTCTACATCAAAAAAGCCGGCCCTCTAAACCGCACGTTTCATTAGCTGTCGATACCGATACCTAATTACTAACTGACGCCTCTAAGCAGCGTCTCTTGCGGACGACAGGCTTCTCTCATTCGCTGATCAGCTGCTTGTTCTGACGCCCTGTTGAATTGTGGGTGAAACGGCATGAGTGGGGCATTGCAGTCTGAAAAGGAAGGACGGTTTTTCGTGCTGAGCTCTCACGCGGCTAGGCCCTGCATGACACAGGGCCGAGAGCGGAGGGTGCCGGAGCCAAAAGTATTTTTGGGTGAATTAATTTGCGCTTAGCCGGTCAGACCAAACCGCGAGTGCTCCCCTATTCCACAGTTACAGAGCTGAGGAGAAGCTTGTCTTTGCTGTGTTGGGCTTGCGCAGAGCTTTTCAGCACCACCCGGTATTGGTATAGTGATTTAAGTAAATCATCGGCCGGGAGAGCAGTCAGCAAAGTAATGGGAATGCCAGGTATATGTAATTATAGCACAGTGTCCACACAGCCAGCAATTTATTATTGAACCCACTGCGCACCCCTCAGTGCTGTAGTGCATATTTTAAGACCCTTTGACTGTCAGTTAGGTGTTATTTTACAGTCGGTGTGGCTAGTTACTTACCTAGCTAAACCTGTTTAACCAGTGTTACCCAGTTGTTAAACCTAGCTATCTACCCAGCTGTTTAACCCATTTCACCAGCTAACAACACTTGCGGATTGAAATCAACTTATTTTCTTGTAAAGGCTGCAAGCTTTGAGTTGCTCGGCAACCTTATCTGCACCTCCCTCTGGACCTCCCTTTCCCTGCCTCTTCCTCAGCTTGACTCCTCTGCCGTTTTGTAAAACAGCGCTCACTTTTGTGCCAGAGCCGGGCTGCGCGTTTGTGCCGATAATCTGAAAAAGGTCTACAGACAAGAGCGTTTGGAGATGCTGCAAAGAAAGCTCTATTCAGATATGTATGTTGATTTTAAAATGTACTCATGCTCATACGGTTTGTGGTCCTCGTACCCAGACCTCTGTCCCCCCCCCCCCTCTCTCTTTCCTTCCCTTGTTTCTCTCCCTCCCTCTCTTCTCCCCCTCCCCTCTTGATAGGCTAGTCATGTGGTGTGTGGGGGCCTGTAAGTGGGGAAACTGTTTACACAGCACTGTGTGGTCTGTTTTTGTGTGAGTGTGTGTTTCCCTGTCCCGCTGTCTGTGTGTCTCTCTGTGTTTCTGTGTCTGTCTGTCTGTGGGTGTCTGTGTTTGTGTACATTTGTTTTTGTTTGCATGTCTGTATGTTTTTGTCTGAGTCTGTATGTATGTATGTGTGCGTGCATGCGTGTGTGCTAAGCTGTAGATCAGGTCAGTGAGACAGTGTGTGTGTCTATCTGTAAGTGCGTGAGTATGTTTGTACATGTGGCTCGCAGTGTGTGTGTCTGTTAATACACAAAAGAGTAGAATAACCTGTATATCTTCGGGGGCAAATGACATTTCTATTTTGCATAGCCGTATAAATATTGTACTGTTTTGACAATGGAAGAGAACAGACTTGTAAATAGTGGTTGGCTCACAAGTACCAACAGCGAAAGCTGATGTTATTGACCATAACTAAGTCTGTCACTGTGATGGTACTGACCAACAAGCTAGCAATCTGGCATGTAATTACTGTAGGCAGTTTCCCTGAAACCTTTATGATTGTGCTCATTTTCTCATTTTGGCCCTATGTTTTTGGTCTTATATGATTATTACTCACACAGGCCTGGGTGTGGTTCATTTGGGGTCAGAGTGAAGATGGTAATATGTTTCCTGCAGTTCTCATCACTGTCACTTTGAATGACAGAGATATCGAGCAGCCCTCCCCAATCAGCTCAACCATTCAAACGCCTTGTTCCTTTGCTGCATAGATTCTGTGACTGTGTTATGTTACTCGGAAATGGACTGAAATAACCCCTTCAGTTTCAGAGTGCTGTTCACATCAGACGTTTCGCATCGGAATTGTCAGCCTCTTATGTTCCCCGCTGTCTCTCCATTCAGTATCAAACCCCACGGTATTTGCAGCTTTGATTGAAATTTAGTTTCAGCTATGAAGAATAGTCCATCGCACACTCATAAACATGTACGGACAAAGACAACATTTTGACGCCACTCTGCAATGTAACCCATTGGAGGCTCTGACTTCTGGTTGGCATTGGACCAGCCCATTGCTGTCTCCATGTCCCCGTGAATCCGTCACAGACCTGGAGCAGCGCTCCTCAGCCAGGAAGTTGCCTGTCTTACCGAAGTTACACGTGGTGGCTAAAACAAAGGCCCTTGCCGCCTCGGAAGCGACCTCGCCGCCTCGTTCCGCCTCCAGCCTCTCGGCACGGTTACCGTCACCCCTCTTGATGTCTTTGTGTTGTCACTCACTTAAGACTTCATAGAGTTGCATTGTGAAAGAAGCGGGAAAGAAAAAACACTCTCTCATCCTTTGTTTGAGCTGAAGTGGGGGGGGGGGGGGTATGGGGAGAACATAACAGGCTTTTGTTTGCTTATTTTGACAGGACTTTTTTAGCGGGAGGGTTTCTGTGGAGAAAACGGCACGGTCCCTCCGGGGGGTGGGGGGTGGGGGGTGCGTGCAAGGAGACACCAAGGGTAGCACATGTGTGCTCTTCCCGTGCATTGGGAGTGGGAGGATGGTTCAGGCAGAAATAGACATGAAAGGCTAGGCGGCAGCAGCATCATCAACAAAGTGTGGCTTAATACAGGATTAGTAGTTTTGAATGGAAACACACCAGGCTGTCGAAATCTCCTGTGTTCGCTTGATCACGTGGTCACTTCCTGGACTGTTCCTTTCTTGCCTGTTTTGCTTGAACTCCAAATCATGAAATAAACTAGCCCCAGAGTTTCGAAGCCATGAATGTGATGTTTTACAAGATGCTATCCATACACGTAACGCAAACCGCTATCTGACCCTTTAAGGTTTACGTGACATCACCCCAGTAGTAGACAGGAAGCTGTTTCTCACCAGTCGGCACGCCTGTGTGTCCAATTGTAATGTGGCAATATGCCTGAATGAAAAGCTACTGCTAGCTATTACCTCGCTTGTTGTGAGTGCTAACAGCTAACTGAGCCGCTCTGCTGTCGTGTGAGTGCTTGTGGTGCGTTTCTGGGCACCTCGGGTTGCAGGCTGTGAGCTGGTTTGGCACGCAAACTGCGTCGTGTGTCTCAGGGGCAGCGAACGGATGCTGCTTAACTGAGGTGAGATTACAAACGTCTCACACATTTTTCACACCACACCGCAACAACGTATCACAGTAACAGTAAGATGAATGCCGTATGAGTAGACGTGTGGGGGAGAAGTCAGTATTCGCCTAATGCTTTCTAATACAGGATACTGCTATACCAGGGGTAGCCGTCGTTTTTCACTGGGTTCAGGAAATTAAGTTACAGCTCGCAGATGATGGTGTGTACTCTTCGTATTCAGTCATCTGTGTATCTTCATCAGTTTCTGTTCCAATGAAAACCCAATGAAAAACAGGCTCAATAGGTATCACACAGGGATAGAAAACCTTGAAGTCAACATAGTACAAATATCTGCCTATGAAATAAAAACACTGAATGTAATATTACATGTGGTGAAAAGTATGAAAAATTAGCTATTTTCAAAAAATTATTAAATGATTTGCAATTTGCAATGAACGTTAACACTTTCCCTTAAAAAAGTTTCAAGGAAGTTGAAATAAGCCTTCTTTGGAAAATATACAGTGAAAATGGCAGTGTATCTATGTTCCTAGGGTCCTATGTTCCGCAGTTCAATATTCTGTTAACACACCAGCTAATGCTAACCTTGCATCTAATGCTAGGGGGACAAAATATCGATACGAGAATATATCGTATTACTTCCTCTTGCGATACGTTATCGATACACTGGTGCCAAATATTGATATTTTTATTAAAACATGCAGGTGCTCTAAACGGATTCCCCCACCAATTTGACTTATGAGAGTCACTACTTCATGACTGCTCATGGTGGCACTTATCAAATGAATGAGGGTAAACTTGCGGTGAAGAAATGCACACAACTTCTCTTTCTCAGTCTTCCCTGGAAATGAGACCTGTCCAACTCAATTTCAGTAAGTAACACTGACTAAACGGTGTGGATGGCAGAGACTCTTGTTTTATATAAGTAGCTAGCTTCAGTTGAGTTAGCCAACTTAGCTAGGCAGCCTGTACTTACAAAATTGTCTAAATTGAAAGGTACTTTACAATTATATCACCAGTATTCTGTGTGATTAGGCATTTAAACAAAAGCTTATCTACCTAACATTATCCAAAAAAACAGAAAGTGGTTAAAACATCACAGTCTAAGCTCGAATTCGTCGTTGGTTTCCGTTAGCAATTACTTGGCTAACGTTACCTAGTCTTTTCCCTGACTACCCTGAATGTAGCTCCAGACCTACACCCAGGTAGTACTAGCTATTTACTCGCTAGCTTGCAAATTTACATCATTACATTGCATAATCCTTAGAATTGCAGATGTTCATTTTAATAACTTGCTTTATGGGTAATTTGATGACCTACTTAATTACGTTATTATTGGACAACTGACCGCCATAAAGATGTAACAACTGTAGGATCCACTAGCTAGCCAGCTAGTTGGCTAGCTATAATGTCATGGGTTGACGAAAACAGGGCATTGACTTAACTGAGATAAGTTAGCTAACATTTCTCAGCTGGCAAAGTAGTAACGTTATGCAATTTAAAGAGGAAAAATATATCTTCACTTACGGCTGTCAAGTTGGCCAACCGGTCCCTCATCACACTTCTTTTTTTCTACCAAAGTTGTTTTAAAAAAACATCAGCAAGTGTGCTAGCTAATGTTAACTCCCTCTTACGATGTAATCCAGTGTCTTGGTACTATTTCCCAGAATGAAGTTGAAAATGTATCCATGTACATCGGTTGTTGTATACAGTGATTGTCACGTTGAATTTTGCTGTTAACTTTTCACTATATAAGGATGAGCAGCAATGCTTAGGGCTTTCTGTGGTTTGTGTCTTCCCTTACAGTTAGCCAACCTCCCAGCCTTCTCCAAACATTCAGCAACAACTATTTACATGAATACATGTTGCAAATTATCCTTAGGGTTTCTTGGATGATCAGTACAAATTTCAACCCAATCCAGTGAAAAATAAGCAATTGGTGAGTCTTATAATGCACATACAAAGAATCGCAAAAATGATTAAATGTAGCTCTGAGGGCCAAACTTCTAAAACTCATAACTAAAAAGTATTTGGAGTAGAGCTATAGGATTTTGCAAGGTCCCATGAATTTAATAGAAGTTTTCACATGAACTTTTTCAAGAAAATCTATGTCATGGACTGGGAGGTCCTAGGTGAGTTGGCATGGAATGACCCCTTTTCAATGTCTGTTGCCTTGCTTTATCCTGTACTGAATTCAGACTTGTGCTTATCCACAGCCTTGTCTTTTCTCATGTGAATGCTTAAATACTTCTTAGGTTTTAATCTAGTGAGTTTGACCACTATAGGCAGGTTTTCTTATATCAGTATTTATTATAAACAAAGCGTGCTATTCTTTCTAGTTTTCTGTAAGCTCTCTGAGAAGGAAGCGTACAAATCCAGCATGACGATGTTGATCATGATTACTGGCGTAACCGCCCATGATGTGGATACCAGCGCGTCAACACTTGTGTCTATGAATAAGCAGAATTGACACCGCAGTTGTGAATTAGCTGAAATTTCATCACCTACCTCACCAGGCTTAATCAAACTTGCGCTAGCGGACACTTCAATGGTAAAGTACAAGCTAGCCATCATTCTCATTTTTGATCAGTGGAAATTGGCTACCTTTCACAGATCTGTTTCATCCGCCTCTGCTGTTGAGTCATTTGCGCAGAAGAAAAGAAAAGCCATTGGAGCATTTTAAGTCAGATGCTGTGCCACTCATGCTGTAGGCTGCATTTTGAGTAAAAGGTACATCCACAGCCCTGTCTGGTAGCGTCAGGCTCTCTGACTCCTGAGCCTCTGAGAAGACTTCAAAGAAACCCCGAGGCAGACGCAGTGTGTCGTGTTACGCAGTTACGTGTTACCTGCAGACTAGCCCCTTTTAAACACAGTGCGCCGTGCCATAGGGTGTGACGGTCCCTAACGCTGGGTTTGCAGTGCTCCTAGAAATAGACAGAAAAACATGTTATTGCTCTAACCCTAACTGTAACCCTAGCCTTGACATTAGCCCTAACCTTAACCCCAGCCCTGACCCTAACCCTAGCCCTAGCCCTAGCCCTAACCCTGTTTTCACAGTGCCTTACCTGTACTGTGTGTTTCATGGTACTGTACTTAGTGTTATGTCCTGTACTTAGCAGTACACAGGTACTATGTCTGTGCTGTGTGGTGCCTATCTGGGTAATGCATTCTTACAGAGTGTTGTCTGTTAGGTCCATTTAGTGTCTGTAGGTGTACGGTTTAAGCGGTTTTGTGCTCAGTAATCGCTGTGGATGTGAATTACACACAAAACATCTCGGATTTTGAGTGTACCGCTCAGCACGATGAAAGAGAAGGAACTACAAACCCAGAAATGAAAGGATCGTGGGGCTGGTCCGGGTTTTAGTTTTACGGCTGCGCTCACTCTCTGAAGCGCGCTGACAGGAATCGATACGGTCCTTTTCCCTCGCGGGCGGGGTAGCACCCCGTCGCATTACAGCCCGACGCGGCGCACTGACCCCTGGGTAATCGGGGAGCCTCTCTAGAAGGATCTGGACAGGCTGTGTATCTCTTCGGGTTAATGCGGCAACTCCCTCATACTCAGCGCTGCCCTGGAGCCTGCGAGCAACCGAGTGGCCTCTGGAGGGAGAGACTTTCATTACATACACAGACATTAACATACAGTTATTCAGACCCATTTGCTTGTCCAGGCCAATTCAGTAGCATGTGTAAGAGGCTGGCTCCTGTCCAGCAGCCTTAATGTCAGCATTCGTGTCTATTAGCTGGTGTCTACCAGCAGACATGGCCCAGTTTACTTTTTTCCCCCCTGTTGATTTCTTAATCATTATCGTGTAAGATTAGAATCTTTCAGATTATGACTTCACGTGCTGTGTGTTGGTGACTGATTGTAATTGTGATTTGTGTGCTCTCCATTGGTTCGCATGTAAAAGTGAAGTCCCTTATAGAAGGAGTGTGATGTAATATGATCCTCTCTTCCCCCCCGCAGGAGGAATTGGGGCCGCCTTCCACTGCCATCCGGACCACGCCTGCAGCGAGGAGAGCGACAAGGTGGGGGGGGGGCATTGGGGGGATATGGCTATTTCTGCATGGCTGTGTGTGTGTGTGGGGTTTTGGGGGGTCATTGTCGCTGTTTGAGAGGGATTGCCGTGGCGATCCAGGTGCGTTCAGCTGGAGGGAGCCTCGGCCTTTGGCGCGGTGAGACCACGAGGCGCAGTGACAGCCACCCCCACCCCCCACCCCCCCAACCCGGGGAAGCGATCGAGACCTTCCCGTCAGATGCGAGTCGGCCTTATCTGCACTCGTGGTCGCGATTAGGAGGCGGAGAGACTCGGTGTACAAAAACACCAAAACATACTCCTCTGCATGTCACTCAGTGTAGCAGGTGCAGAAGCCCAGTGCTAAGCTGCTCCACGTGTTCACAGAGCAAAATAAATCTGGATAGCATCCCCCAAATGTTGCTGGAACAGTGGGAGAGCCTTCAGGTATGTGGAGTTATCCTGTTTTCCTGGAGCTAGAACAGAGCAGATTCAGGATGGGCTTAGGTATCTTAATGTAGCATTTCTGAGATCAGCTGTCAGCATTGAAACAATTGTCACAATAGATACAAACTGCAAGTTAATGAATGACTAATGATGTACCTTAAAAAAAAAAAAAACTTAACAGTGTGTGGGCTTATTAATACTCTTAAAAAAACCGCCTCAGTCTTTCAGCAGTCCTTTGGTAAAAAAAAAAAAAAAAAACAGCCTAAAATTAAGGTTGCATGTATCTACAGTCTGAAGGACCGGAAAGGTGCCACAGTGACATCATTGTCATTTGATAGGCAGCGTTTTTCACTGGAAAGTACTCTGGCAGTGGAGAAGTGGTTGGTCTTTGCCGGCCAGGATAATACCGAGTCTGTGTGAAACCAAACGCATGCCGTATTGTTGTAAAGTGCAACCCCCGCTCGTGGCCGATGGGAAAACCCTGAGTGTGGGTGAGCCCGAAGACCGAGCTGCCAGTAAGCGCCGATCTGGGACCTGATTCCCCGCCTGCAGCTGTTGCCCTAACCATGATAAGCCGAAGCGAGAGGCCCTGTTCCTAGGTCTGCGCTCACGGCGCCGTGGGCTGTCTCTTGCGGCTTCCCGTAAGCTTGCAGAGCCGGGCCGGGCGCCGCCGCGTCAGCAGCGGTGGGACGGTGCCCTCCGTCCGCGGTACGCGCCGTGGCGGTAACCCGAGGCAGCTGGCATACAGCTGCAGGAAGTCCCCCCCCCTGCCTCTGTCTGCTGCCGGATGAGCCGTCCTGATTTGTGGTGCGTGCCGAGCTGCTGCCACCTGCCACAGGAGAAAGGGCGCGCACCGAAGGAGCAAGACGTGGCAGAGAGGAAAAGGAGGACGTCCTGAAGGAGCAGACAGCACAAGGGACAGACAGGCCCAGGAATAAAAGTCTATGATGGAAGGAAAACTCAATATATACACTGTATTACATTGGGTTAAAACTTATGAAAGTGTGTTACAGTGTGGGAGGCTTTATTCCTGAACTGCAGCAGTTCCTGTGTTTATGTGTTTATGTTCCATTGGTTTCTGTAAATTGTTGGATATATATCGGTACATTTGGGGAATTTGGAAGCCCTATTCCCCATTGGTCCAAAAGTACAAAACTAGGCTGGTTGTTGGTGCACATTTTGGTGTGGTGAAAATTCATGATGTTTGTCGAAGAGGGGTAGTTCATTTTCCCGAGGGCTTTGCGGGGAAAACTGGTTGTTCAGGTGCTGGAATAGAAGGGTAGCAGTATTAGAAAAAGTCCAAGTGACTTTAAGGAGCACTGTATTACAAGAGCTTCCTGGGTTGTGTCAAACGATATGGCGATGGTAGCCAATTGGATTTCAGACAGCAGTTTCACACTGGCTTGAGGGTTCAGTTAAGAGCCGGTCACCTTTAGGGACTCTCACAATGAGACTGTATCCTGTCTCGGCTTTATTCATGAAGCCGAGCAATCCTGCAAATGACATAGTCGGAATCACGTCACAGGGGGAATGCTTCAAGCGCGATGTCATCGCAACATGAACCAGTCTCTGGTTGAATTTACACGCAAATATATTAACCACTGTCACCATAGCATGTCTGGCTCATGTTAATTTTCTTATTGGATTTAGAATTTCTTTGCAGTGGTTTCCAGTGTCCCGTTGAGTATAAGATATAACACCAAGGCCGTGAACAATACCACATAATATTTTAACATCCTTCACTTTATTCACTGGAGCACCTGTATCTTATTGAAGGAGAACGGCAAGGGCACTATATTGCAATAGAATGCCCACCACTAAATTATTAATGGTTAAAAGGCTTTCTGTCCGCATCAGTCCAGCATAGTTTGGGCTTTCCTTTTTAAGGTACAGAAAGAATATGTTACCCAAATAAACATATTATTATTTTGACAGAATACATCTTGCTTATGGTAAAATTGGAGGCCCGAAGATTGATTTTAGCTGGTGGTATGAGCATGGACAATACTGTACATTGTGTGATGAAATAAAAAAAACAAAAACCTAGAGTCTATGTTATGTCATATGAGGAACATGCTAGTTGTTCTTTTCTCCTCCTTTTCTGTCTCTCTGATGTAAATGTTGGCTGTGTTTATAAATGGGCCCCTCTGTCAACGCCTGGGCATGTTTCTCTGTAGTCATTAGTTTCATTCTCTCACATTGCCTCCATTTTGGCTCTAATGTATTGCTCCATTGTATTGTTTTTCTGACTGTGCTGCAGATTTGCCTGTACAGTGGCACAGTGGCTTTGGCTTGAAAACTGCTGCGGGTGGGTCTTTGTTGAAATGTACAGAGACATAAGAGTCACAGCATCCTCTTCTCCTGGTTTTGTTGTCCTCGTCCCACCACCCCCCACTCCCATCCCAAACGCAGACAGCAGGCCCATCAATGTTTCATGTTAATGGGATGTGCCTGTCTGGATGCGTTTGGGGCGGGGGGCGGGCAGGCAGCCAGGCCTGGTTGTCGAAATGCCTCTGGGGCGGGCGAGGGGGGGTAAGGGGGGCAGGGGGGGTGGGAGTGGGGGTGTGATGTGTGGTGTGTGTGTGTGTGTGTGTGTGTGTGTGTGATGATGGGATGGGTACAGTAGCTGCCCTGGGGCAGGAACTGTGCGTTCGGAGTGAGTGTTTTCCATGCTGGGTTTTCGGCTCCCGTCCACGGCCTGCAGCGCGAGTGAACCTCAGGCCTGAGTACAGTCGCTTATAGTGATCTCTCCGGCTCTGAGCCGGTTCCCTGTGTTCGTCTGAGGTTTGTGTGACGGAACTCGTGCCCTTTCGCGTGCGCCCCGGGGTTAGGGGCGTCGGTCCCGGAGTCCAGCACTAGTCCCGCTGCTCCGCCCTGTGGTCCTCCTCGGTCCTCTTTCTCGGTCGTTGTTTGGTTCACCCGTGCGCTGTTGCGTTGTGACTGGCTCTGGAACCGCGCTGCTGTTTTGAAAGGCTGTTTAAACTTGGCAGGGCGTCTCCTGGCAGCTTCAGAGACCTGCAGGTCCTCGAATACTGTTCTCAGCAGCACTGAGGTTTGCTGCAGAAGGTCTCATTCTGTCTTTGAGTGAGTGAGAGAGTGTAGGGCTGTGTCTGTGTGTGTGTGTGTGGACAGGGGCTGCCTATGTGTGTATAGATGTGTATGTAGAGGTGTGTTGTGTGTCTGTATTAGATGTTTGTGTGTTTGATGGTGTGCATGTTTGATGGTCTGTCGCTGGGTCTGTGTATATAATGGTGTGTGTATGCGTGTCTGTGTGTGTGCGTGTCTGTGTGTGCGCGTGTCTCTGTGTGTGTGTCTGTGTGTGTCTGTGTGTGTGTGTGTGTGTGTCTGTGTGTGTGTGCGCACGCGTGTCTGTGTGTGTGTGTGTGTGTGTGTGCGCGTCTGTATGTGTGCGTGCGCACGCGCCCTCGCTCCTTTCTCCAGCTGTTTCCTGTTTCTGTGCCTGCTGCACCCTCTGCCTGCTGCTGGCCACACTGTAGCACTTAAGCCCGCTGGTAATTAACCACAGTGCGCACCGAAAGCAAAGTCTCTGACACACTGACACATTCTGTCCCACAAAAGAATTTATGCATTGTTTTTAACATGCTCGCCCATGTATGTGTGTGTGCAACTGTGCATGCACGTGTTTTTTTTTAATGTGCATCTGTATTGGTGTGGATGTGGGTGAGTTTTATGCATGTGGCTGTGTGTGCCTGTGTGTGTGCGTCTGTGTGTGTGCGTCTGTGTGTGCGTCTGTGTGTGTGTGAGTGTGTGTGAGTCCGTGTTTCTGTGTGTGTGCGTCTGTGTGTGCGTCTGTGTGTGTGAGTGTGTGTGAGTCCGTGTTTCTGTGTGTGTGTGTGTGTGTGTGTGTCCGTGTTTCTGTGTGTGTGTGTCCGTGTTTCTGTGTGTGTCCGTGTTTCTGTGTGTGTGTGTGTGTGTGTGTGTGTGTGTGTCTGTGTGTCTGTGTGTCTGTGTGAGTCCGTGTTTCTGTGTGTGTGAGTCCGTGTTTCTGTGTGTGTGTCTGTATGTGGAGGTAGAGTGAACAGGAGCATGATTAGCTGTGTACCGTTTCGTGTGAGCCAGTTAGACTGTAGATACCAGGGGGTAGCAGCTCTCCTACACGAGTGTGTGCAGAAGCGGGTCTGTGAGATTGAGTGTGTGTGTGGCTGGGTCCTGGGTGCCAGCATAGACGTAATGTCAAACGCCCGTCTCGCATTCTCTCACTCTTCAGCAGTGTGCTCCAGCTGTAAATAGGCACACTATATTCAGAGCTGTTTAGCGGCTACACTGTATATTAAGATCGCCTGCTCCTTTTCCTTGCACTTGAACATCTGAAACTGTAAAAGGCTCCCTAAAGATGATTGATTCTGAGTGTTGCTGATGCAGTTTGTTTAGGATATGTTATATCCATAGATAATCAAATCTGTCATGATTGGTTGTCCTACAAGTATAGCTAGCTAGTAAATAAACCAGTGTTGTTCCAGTGGAAGCTGCCTGATGTATTAATAAAACTATTGATAATACTGGTACCTGAAACAGTTGAGGAGTGTGGCAGTATGGGTAAATATGGCAGAATGAAAGTTGAGGGATGTTGATGGCTTCTCTCTCTGAACAGAGTGAGGACAGCCCCAGCCCGAAGCGCCAGCGTCTGTCCCAGCACTCTGTCCTGGAGCTCACCTCGGCCCCCCCATCCACGCCCTCGCCCCCCATGCGCCCCTGGGAGCTGCCGCCCAGTCGCCGGCCGCACCACCACGCCCACCCGCACTACCCCCCCGAGCGCTGCCACACCCCCGCACGCAACCGCCGCA
The DNA here is from genome assembly GCF_013368585.1 of Megalops cyprinoides. Taxonomy (NCBI): domain Eukaryota; kingdom Metazoa; phylum Chordata; class Actinopteri; order Elopiformes; family Megalopidae; genus Megalops; species Megalops cyprinoides. The sequence continues at coordinate 21,813,037 of NC_050600.1, forward strand.
GGTGAGCGGAGGAGAGCTCGGCCCGGTGGTCCGACACGTCCGACACGGGGGCTTTATTACTGAGAGGAGAGGATGATGGGAAATGTAGTTCTGCATGAGTAAAGTTTGGATTGTTTTTCTGTCCTCTGTGTACCGGGGCTTTATTACTCAGAGGAGAGGATGATGGGTTATGTTGTGCTCTGCTTGAGTGAAGAAGTACTTTATTAGTTTGAAAGATGAGAGGGGGATTCTGGGGATTGTAGTGGTCTGTTTAAGTAGACTGAGGGGGGGTATTCTGTGAGAAGACAGGATGATGGGAAATGTAGTTCATACCCTCTATTGTTAAGAGCCATATCAGCAGTGACGGTAATGTCTCTACACCCCCAGCCCCCCCGTAAGGCGCCAGCGGGCTCGCCGAGAGCGACTCGGCCGACACCATCACCCCCACCATGGCTCCCCGGGAGGGGGGCAGGACGAGAACTACCGGCACCCCCACCATGCACCCCACCCGCACCAGAGCTACCCCTACGGCCAACCGCCCCCTCCCCCCGGCATGGAGGAGCCCCGGGCCTTCCACCCACCGACCCTCTCCCCCAGGCTCCTTCACCCCCAGCAGCAGAACGCCATGGTGGTAGACCTCACAGACCAGGTGAGGCGCTGTTTTCCCCCTACCCGTCTCACACACAGCTCCCTACTCTGCTGACACACAGGCTGCGGATACTTTATGACACCAACAGCCGATCCCAGATCAGAATCATAAATTAGCACAAAGTGGTCAGGGGTTGGATTGCTTGCGCGTGAGCTGATCTCAGATCGCTTACTAACGGCAGAAACTTTCTTAGCCTCTGTACAGCTAAGGCCGGAGTGACACAGTGCGAGTTCAGATCTAGTGAAACATGACCTACTTACCGAACAGGATGTGAGGCTGCCTTTTTTTTGTGCTCCGACCACAACAGCCGGCCTGGACAGCGTGGGTGAGATCCAGGCAGCAGCCAAAGAACACCACTGAAACCTAAAACCGCGTGCCTTTTTCATGTCGAGCCCGCATTTGCGTAATGGGCTGGGCCCGGGGGCGTGAGTTTTTATGTGGGCCGCTCCTCTGAAGGGTCTGTCTCTCCCGTCCCGCCCCTCTCAGCTGCAGCAGGGCACGGTGCCAGTCTCCTATACGGTGTCGCCGGTGCCCCCCCACGGCCTGCCCCCACCCCTGTGCGCTGGACAGCAGCTGCCCAGCTGTTCCTCACAGCAGCAGGTCCCGGGCTGCTCGGTGGTCTTCAGCGGCCAGCACTACCCCGTCTGCAGCGTGCCCCCGCCTGTGAGTACCTCTCAAGCGCTCCGAGCTGCTCTCAGACCAGCTTCACTGCTCAGCTTATAATGGTTAAAGTTAGGATTGAGGCTGGGGAAGCTGGTCCTAGTTCAGCACTTATGGACAACTTCTGCTTCAAGCCTGTGCATGACTTCTCAGCTGGAGTCTCACCACTTCCTGCTGGCTACTGCCCTCTAGTGGCCCATAGCATCACATGCAGCCAGCGTTTTTTGAGGTCATACCTTTGGGGTTTTATGTTTAAATTTATTCATTTGGCAGGTGCTCTTACGCAGAGCAGCTCGCAAAAAGTTACACCATTGCATTAGACTGCAATAAAGATACAATAAAATTCTGTAGAGAACGGCACATGAAATAAATATGTATTTTATACCTGTGTTATGTTTAGAATTGCTGAATCAGATATTCTGGCACAAGAGAAGCACCCTCAATCTCTTCCTTTGACACAGCAGAAAGAAGAATTATCTCTATACAAGTTCCAGCAGGTATCCTGCTCTCACTCAGGTATAGCGCTGCATAGCAGTCATTGCTAGCCTCCCACGCCTGGCATGTGGCCTTGGCTGGAGTGTGCGGCGGCAGAAAGCGATACTCAGGGTGCAGGACGCCTGCGGGCCCTGAAGACCGGGACTGGAGTTGTTAGCACGGGAATGAGATCTGTCTCTCTCCGTCTCTCTCTTTCAGATGCTGCAGGCGTGCTCCATGCAGCACCTGCCCGTACCGTACCCCTTCCCCTCGCTGCTGTCCAGCGACCCCCCCTTCCTGCTGCACCCGCCCCACCTCTCGCACCACCCCCCTCACCTGCCCCCGCCGGGGCAGTTCGTGCCCTTCCAGGCCCAGCAGTCCCGTTCGGTGAGTGTCGGGGGGGGGGGGGGGGTTACAGTGGGTTTGTGTGGGTGTGCTGCGATAGGTAGAAGAACGTGCTTCGGGAGTGCGCTAAAGTAGCAGACACACAGACACACACACACACACACACACGCACGCACAGACACACACGCACACACACAGACACAGAGATGCGCACACAGACACACAGACACAGACACACACACACAGACACACACTCACACACACAAACATACACAGAGACACTCACCTTTCTGTGAGCGTTAGGACTGTAAACTGGCCTGACGGTGCTTGCGCGCTCACGCCTGTCTCCCGTTTCTCCCCGCCCCCCCAGCCGCTGCAGAGAATCGAGAACGAGGTAGAGCTCCTGGGGGATCACCTCTCCGTGGGCGGGGGGTTCAACTACGCCCACTCGGCGCACCCCAGCTCCCTGCCCCCCTCTACCCAGCTCCAGTTCCTCTCCCACGAGCCCTTGCCCCAGGAGCTCTTCGGAGTGGTAAGCGCCCCCCCCTCCTTTACCCCCCCTGCCAAACACACGCCGGCACACGCCGCTGACCCCCCCCCCCCCCCCCCCCCCCCCCCCGTCTGAACGCCGGCGGAGCCCGCAGAGACAGTCTGATCCGTATCACAGAGGGAGACGCTTAGGTGCGGCATCAAACAGGGCCTCCGTTTCTCAATCCGACGCCGCTTCCCTTTCACGTGAGCGTGCTCTGACAAAGCCGACGTTCGATCGACGGCTTGGCCCACCTCGAAACGTGGTCATATTTAAGTGCTGCAATTTGGAAGGAGAAATACAAGACCGACTTCTCTCAGTTTTCGCGAAGCCTCAATTCGAGGAGGGCAGCCCTCTCACGACAGCTCTTTTTGGAGCTGGGAATTGTTTTTGGCAGCCTGTTATGGAAAGGTCAGCCGCTCTGGAGGTTGAAGTGTCGGTTGTGACATACCCAGCACAATGCAGAGAGCCTACAGCCATGTCACACTGGAGTGCGTCAAGCCTTTTTTCTATCTTTCTGTCTGTTTTTGTGTTTTATTTTGCTTTTGAAACATTTCTCTGTCTTCCAGACTAGAGGTCAATTCCATTTCAACTGATTTAGTTCCGGGGACGAACTGAAATTCGGTTCATGAACTGAAAATTGCCCCGTCGTTTTCAGTGAACAGATTTCAATTTATGAATTGAATTTCAGTGCAGTTGCCTGAATTGACTGCATTGAAATGGAACTGACCCCAGCTCTGCTGTATTTCCTCCGAAACAGCCGTACCCCCACTTCATGCCCCGGCGGATCACAGGACGGCGCTATCGCTCCCAGCAGCCCCTGCCACCCCCGCCCTACCATCCCAGCTTCCTGCCGTACTTCCTGTGAGTACCCCCTCCACAGACACACACACACACACAAAACATTGATTAAAGGCCCCCATATTCCAATGTTCAGCAAAGCAACTGGATTCAGACCATTCAGTTGTAATGCTTATTTTACCATTACGTAATGGTGAGTTTTTACAGCGGGACAAATAATTCCGTCTTAATTGCTATTATATTTAGGATGACAAAAACACTGACCGGCATGGAATTTCCAAAGTGCAACTGCTCAGCCCCTGTCCCAGAGGGCTTTAATGCGGCAAATCCATCTTTTTCCCGGCTTTACAACTTTTTGCAAGCTGCCAGCTCTCTCCTGACTGGAGAAACAAGGTGCGCGGATTAAGCTGGGACCGTGGACATTTGATAGGTGGCCCACAGCCCCAAGAGGTGGTGAGGCGAAAGGTTGTAAGAGCCCTGATAGCATGTGTGTCTCTATAATCTTTCTCCCTCCCTCTATCTCTGTCTCTTTCTCTTGCCCCCCCCCCCATCTCTGTATCTCTTTCCCTCTCTCTCTCTGTCTCTCTCTCCGCCTCCCTTTCCGTCCGTCTTTCCTCTGCAGGTCTATGCTTCCGGTGCAGCCCACCATGGGACCAGCCATCAGCCTGGAGCTGGATGTGGACGACGGAGAGGTGGAGAACTACGAGGTGAAGCTCCCCCTGAAACTCGCTCCTGAGCCTCACCCCAAACCTTCCTCCAACCGCCACCCCGAACCTCTCCCCTTATCTCAAATTCAAATTCAGATTTGAATAAGACTACAAATACAGCAGTAGCTAAAAGGTGGATTTAGAATCTGTGCAAGCATTAGCAGCAATAATGCTATCAGACGTTGCTAAATGAGAGCGAACGTTAATAAAAACCCTCTCTCTTAGTTCCGTTCATTTCACTCTGAGTCAGAAATTCACGCACAAAGTTCCCAAACATGGCGATCGTAATGTAGCAGTATGACGAAAGGAGATCAGCTGCTTCGTGAGATCTGAGAGGAAAGAAATGGTAAAAGCAAAGCGCAGAAAAAAATGTAGCCGTTAAAGTGAAAGGAGAGCGTTGTCTTGTGGGGATAAATTATTTGAGGCATAAATGAGACGCCTGTGTGTCACTTGCCGTCTCTGAGGTTTTGGCAGACAGCTGTGCGCTCGGTTGCCAGTTCTACACGCCTCTGTTCCTCCTACAGCGGGATGGATAGTCTGTGGGTGGAGCTGAGCAACTTTGTGGGTGTTGGTTATTCCTAGCTCCCCGTGCTCACATGCGGAGCTGAGGGGAGCAGCTCTCTTTCGCTGCGGGGCGAGCACGGTCTGTCCTCCCTGGGTTGCCAGGTTTGCCTGTGTTGGCCGCTCTTAACCCCCCTAGGCTGCGTTCACTGAGGCTGTGCTTAAAGATGATTTTTTTCGTGATCAGGTGGCCTGCCATCCTGTGCTGTCTTAATATGGGTCCAGTTGCATTAGAATGCGTTTCTGCGTGTCCCGTTAATGTCATTGTGACATCACAGTGGTGTCATTTTTCTTCGGTTGCAGTGCAGTACGGTTGACTCTAATTGTAGGAATGGATCTGTGCTAAGCCTAATTAGTGTTAATGGGGCTCCGGGACAAGTGAGCCTTTGCGCAGGCTGGTGATGGGGACCCTATCCGGCGGGGCTTTATGGTAACCCAAGTGAAGTTTCACAATTTTTCATTGCTTCCAGAATTGAATCATCTGTCCCTTTTTGAATCTTCGTTAGCAATGGATACCGTCTCAGTTCTCCCTAGCATCTCCTTGTCGGTAGTTTGGCTCTGCACTTGCACGTGTTTTTTGTACGACCTGTTGGAATGTGACGTCGCTGTACTTTAGCTTGTCATTTAACGTGCCGTTGAGTCCGAAAGCGTTCCCGGGATAAAGGGCCTACAATTTGAATGCTCCTGCTCGCTAATTGGAGACTCTAAGGAATTCTGGTTACCTATGATTGCCAATTCCCTCCAGTTTCCTCCACAAATATAATTTTTCTGTGGCTTAGAGGTGACTGCAGTTTTATACTGACTTTCAGCACGGCCTCTTAAAGTATTCCAGTTTTGAACGGTTTTCCCGTAACTTTCTGCAGTCTGAATCAAAGGACTTGTCTTCCCTTTACTTGGTTTGGCTCGCATTTTGATCCTTTTAAATGGGATTTTATAGCAGATGCTTAAAATGCGTGATTTATGTTCTTTCCACCAGATGTAGTCCTTTACTGGGAGTGAATGCAATTGCCAGAAAAGTGACCTTTCATGATTTACTCCCTGTGTTCCTCTGTGCCGCAGTGGGCCTGTTTGTAAGGTTGATTCATGCCGAACAGCAGATCAGGCTGAGAACGTGCTGCCGTTTTTTTTCCCGCCCTTTTGAAGAGCGCTGCCTGGCTGTGATTGGACAGTAGGTCTAGCGGCTGGAGAGTGAATACAGTGAATGACAGAAAGGTTCTAGGTTTTTGACAGGTGAAGAAAGGCTTGCAGGTTGCCGGGTATGTTTCTGCAATTGAAAACACTTTCCTGCAGCACTTGAAAGGATACGTTGTGCTGTCCGTCACACTGACAGTGGATACTGACACTGTATCATTCTTAACTACCCTGCTGACTGCGCTCTTACAGTGAATCTCGCAATGTCTGTGTAGGTCTGTCCAATCAGTGGCTGTTCTGCATGTGTTGTGTTGTAGGAAAGGGGAGGAGTAAGAGTGAATTATTCGACCAATAAGATTAGGTGTGGGTGGGGCTTCCGGTGGTAACCAGCTCAGATTGACCCATTGTATCCATAAAAATGTCTCCCTCTCTCTTGCAATACAAACAATTGGGCAAAAATGTCAGTTTGTATAGGTCATAGCTTTAATCTGTTGTGAAGCCTACCTCCTCAGGTCTTTGGTAGTATTTAACTATAGTTGCTTTCTTTTTAGTCATTTTCTCTTGTGTCCTGGTATGTAGCGGAATTATCCCCTTTTGTTTCTTCAGTTGAGGAGTTTATTGATGTGATTAAATGCTGTATTCCTTTTTGTGGTAATCTTTTATGTATCAGTTATTTACTCTGTCTCTCCTTGATGTGACTTTTCTTAGATCCGTTCTTTGATGACTTGTTTTGCTATACTTTGTTTTTTTAGTTACTTTGAATCTGAGTTTTCATTAGTCCAACCTTTCTTGCATACACTTTGATAAGTTCTAAGGTTTAAATTGAGATTTATAGAGACGTTGTTTGGAAAATTCATCAGCTCATACAAAACACAACCCTTCTCGAGTCTCATCTATCCTCTCTCTTTAAACTTCAAATAGGCTTTGCTGGCACAACACAATTCTTTGCTCAAGCAGGAGAATCAAGAAAATGTTGCATAGCAATAATTCTGTTAACAACGGAAATAACATTATTCGGTCATGGCTACAGTTAGCCCTTTGTTAGGCGCAATGTAGCAGCTATTTTTAGGGTCGGTAGTCATTTTCCCTGGCGTCCCTCAGGCTGTGGTGCAGTGCCACATGCTGGCCAGAGGGTGGCACTGTGTGGCCCATCCACATGTTAGCCTGGCACTTTTTCTCACTCATTCATTAATTTTAATGGAGGGGAGGAACTCTGAAAGTCAGTAAAAGCTCAGTTGCGAAGTATTGCTAGAAAATTAGGGACTAGGACCAGACGGGTTCAGGGTAGTCCCCTCAAGTTCGGTACATAACCTGAATTTCCTCAGTAAACATCTGGCTGTGTGATCGGGTGAAATATAGAAAATGTAAGTTGGCTGGAGTGAGGGGTGTCCGCTAAGGAAATAACGCCATGCTGTTTGTAGTAAGCGCGTACAGTCACACTGGTGCCTCATACAGATGATCACGCCTGCACAGTCATAGGCCTCATTTTAAGAGATACCCTGAAGATGGCCAGCCCTGTGAGTGATTGCGTTTCCCATCATCCCTCTGTGCGTTGGTCGGCAGGCCCTGTTGAACCTGGCGGAGCGTCTGGGAGAGGCCAAGCCGCGGGGACTGACCAAAGCCGACATCGAGCAGCTTCCATCCTACAGGTTCAACCCCAACAACCACCAGTCGGAGCAGACGCTGTGAGTCTCCCAGCTGCAGCCGTTAGATAAGGGAGCGTGGACGCTTTGACTGCACTCCTAGCCGAATGAGAGAGAATTAACCTTCTGCCTGTTTTGTCTGCAGTTGTGCTGGTGTGTGTGTTTGTGTGTGTGTGTGTGTGTGTGTGTGTGTGTCTACCTTAGCAAAGTGTCGATATGTGTTGACGTTGCATTAACGTAATATTGATGATCCATGTGCACGGTGTGTCTGCATGTGTCCCTGTGCGTCAATATTATATTCTGACATTGTGTTAACATCATATTGACATTCCAGGAGCATGGTGGGTCTGTGTATGTGTGTATATGTGTGTGTATGTGTGTGTGTGTCTGTGTCTGTGTCTGTGTATATATTGACATTGTGTTAACATAATGTAGCCATTCCATGTGAGTGTTATCTGTGTGTGTGTGTCTGTCAATATAGTGTGCTGATGTTGCGCTAATGAACATTTGTCTTCCAGGCATGTTTTGGGTCTGTGTGTGTCGATAATGTATGTTGACATTATTTTAATGTGTTGCTGCTGTTCCTTGTGCGTGTTGTGGCTGCGTGCACGCTGATGTTACGTGTCGATGTTGCGTTAACGTAACGTTTGTGCCACGTTTGCGTTGCAGGTGCGTGGTGTGCATGTGCGACTTCGAGTCCCGCCAGCTGCTGCGCGTCCTGCCCTGCAACCACGAGTTCCACGGCAAGTGTGTGGACAAGTGGCTGAAGGTGAGTGTGGGGGGGAGTGTGGGGGGGGGGGGAAGCAGGGAATCACCGCTCACACTAACTGCCCTTCCACCTGCTGCCCGGGCACGCCGTCATGTGACCCGTCATTTCTTAACCATCACGTCGTGGCTGTGGTGCATGATAACCCAAACACAGCCATATTGTTATGGCATGCTAGTGTCCCATTTGCTTTCCACAATACTGAGTCCATCGATAGGTACTGAACTGTGGGGCTGATCATACCTGTAGGTCATTGTTTATATGCACTGGGCTAGGGGACGCACTTTGTTGATGATTGTGAGCTGTTCATTGCGCTGATCTGTATCTAACATCTGCTGATCAGGTTTAAATCCTGTGAAAGCTGTCACAGGATCCAGTCTCAATTAAGGTTCATTAATTTTTCAGTTAATCGCCGAAGACCCTCATCCGGTTCATTGACCAGCTAATTAGTGTTACTCGATTAAGCTCAATGCCAATTTGTTTTACTAATTCAGGGGGCTGTATTGAGCAGAAGTAAGACGAGGAAAAACTTAGTGTCTCTTTTCTGTTCAAACGCGCTTCCGACCGAGCTTTCCTTTCACACGGATCCGGATTCAGTCAGCTGATCAATCCAAACAGCATAAGCGCTCAGATGAATGAAATAGCTGCTTGCACAGTTTGACCACACAGCCAGCCACAGGCTTTCCTCAGTACTGCACCTGCAGAAGACCTCTTTTAGTATCAAAATACGCACTGTGCTTTTTACAGCTCACTATGGTATAAACTGTTTGCTGCTTGTGGCACAGTGCATTCTGGGATTGGTGTTTAGTTACAGTGATTTGGTTAGCGCCATGCAGAAATGCCAGGTGTTCTCTGTCCTGGGAGCTTTCTCATTGGCGTTAACACTGCTTGCTGTCTTCTTGCTGTGAGAGGCCGCCATTTGTAAAGCAAGCAGTATTCGGGCATTTGAGTATTTGAGTATTGACTCTTCCTCTTCCTTTTACTCCCAGGCCAACAGGACGTGTCCCATCTGCCGGGCGGACGCGTCCGAAGTCCAGCGGGACTCCGAGTGACCAGCAGGTGGCGCTGTCCGGTCCTGCCTGGCCCACTCCGGGCGGTCACACGTGTATACAGACGTCTGTCCTCCTTCACTCCATAATTCCAACCCATCCTTCACTGCAGACCTCCACCTCCTCTTAACTCCAAACCTCCATCTTCCGTTCCTCCTTCACTCCACACCTCCATCTGGTCTCTGGTCCACAGCTCCACCTCCTGTCTGCTGGTCTGAGGGGGCCATCCGCTTTCAGCTGTCTTTACCGTAGACCCTCTACCACTGGTTTCTGTTTCTTTTGGTTTTACATGCATGCACACAGACACACATATATCCTTGCAGACAAACACACTGACACACACATGCGCACGCACGTGCACACACACACACGGACAAATGCACGTACAGGTTGGTGGGGTGCTTCCTTTGCACTGCGTGCTGGTTCATTATGATTTGATACAGTATATAATGGTCTCAACTACAAGCAACAAAATAGAAATTTGGGATTGTTCTACTAACAATGTGTGGTTGGAACTCCAAAGATTATTCTTATTACGAGTATTGATCACTATTATGGTATATTTGAATGTTTTTCTTCTTGTATTGTATCTTGAGTTATTATTATTTGTTAATTGCATTTTTTTTTTCCTGTGTGTGCACTAACATTCCCGGGTATGTGAGAGCATTATAGCGTGGCTTTAGGGTTACCATGACGACTGACTGTGAGCATGTACTTTTTATATGAATAAATATATGACATATATGGGGGGGGGGGAGCAAAATGAAATCAAATAAACAATGTTTTATGAATTGTGAAGTACAAAATATATCTTTATAGTAAGATTTGGGAAATGGCTACGGTATAGCGATCCAACTTAGAGAATTGAAATACTGTGAGGTGTGAGTTTGAGTGCAGCAACTGCGTTGCGAGTGTGTGCTTGCCGACGCCTTTCATGTGCGGTGTGTGTGCGTGTGTGTGCGCACGCTTCTGCGTGTGTGTGCGTGCGTGCGTGCGTGTGTGTGTGTGCGTGCGTGTGTGTGTGTACTGAGTGCCAGCAGTCATCTTTCTGTGTTATTTATGCAATACTTGTTCAGTACACTGGTTTTCTCTCCTCGGTGTCCTGTCCCCCTGGTTTAGGGTGTACACTGACTGCAGTTGGTTAGGGAGCTTGTACTGGTAAGACGGCGCACTCTTCCTATTTTCAATGCACACAGTATTGCCCCGGGCAGCAAGTCTGTGGTTTTCTCCTCTGTTTGCCCCGGGCCCCCAAGCACATCCCAGGATATGTCAAATCATCTCTCATTATTTCTGAGGACCCTACGGTGCGATCACAGAGAGCGCAATCAACTTTCAGGTGTCAGTGTTCGGAACAGTCCAGCAGGTGTTGGTTTCAATGATCAGTAACTGTCAGAGATACAGGGTCCCCCCCCCCCATCCCCTGAAGGCAAGACAAGTTCCATCACTCATGGGGGTTTGGTGTATTCTGGACTCCTGTGGTCAACCTCTGACCTGCAGGTCTTTGGGTCGGGCTTCCACTGAGTCAGCACTTTCTAAAGCCACTTGGTTTTCCTCCTCTGCGTTGGAGAGGAGAGCAACTAATTATGGGAAAAAAAAAGGGTGGACAAACATGAGCTTTCCATGGGTGGATTTGGCCTCAAATTACTGCCAAGGCACGCTCACGTTGTCTGAATGAGGTGCGTTTTATTTTTTAAATGATGAGAAGTTTTGTGTGTGGAAGCTTGGAATGGCCTTCTCTTCCCAGCTGGGCATCAACAGCCTGTGACATTAATGACCTCTTTGTCGGAGCTCCATTAGCATTGTCTGTTTTAGCGACTGCCACAGCGTCGTGGACATCACCGACGGACTCTCCCCGCTTGAGCCTGGCACATCTGAGAATTCTGGTACCTGCGCGTTGCAGTGACATTTACCTACCTAAAAGGGAAGCACAAACTTGTCAATCACTGCTGCGGCGCCCGGCAGTCTCAGCTGTCGAATTTTTGGCCAGCAGTCTGGGTTCATCTGTCAGTCACGGGTGGTCGTGTTGACCCCGAAGGCTCATGGGATTTGGAGTTCCGGTCTGGCTGCCTGGTGAGGCTGGGGGGGGGGGGGGCAAGTCTCTCACGACTTGTACCTGCCGTTGTGTTTTGTGGTTATGGTGTGTGCTAGACCTACCTGTAAAGGATTAAGGCTGCAAAAAATTCCCACGTGGTGTCAAGTCCTGTTGCCTCCTTACCCACACCCACCCTCCTCCCCCCCCATCCACACGCCCGTTATCCCTCACCCCTCTCCTGGGTCTGCTCCACTCAGAATGTCTTTAGAATAACCAATTCAGATCTTAACCTGCAGTGTCTTAATACCAGATGCCTTCTCTGCAGCACCCTTGTTGAAACATCATCACCCCCCTCCCCGGTCGAACACCCCCTTCGTCCCTGTATCCCCAAGGGGTTAAGCAGCCTGTGCGTGTCACTTTTTGTTTCTCGTTGTTCCTTTATTATGATTTTTTTTCTCCCCTGCTTGGTACACTTGCAATTACCTCATTTTTACTATTTATGTACTTCTCTTTATTTGCTTAGCTGATATGAGAGCTTTTGAGGTTTTTATTTGTTCTGTTCTATTAAAGTTACAACCTGTATCATTTACCTGGATGTCGTAGTGTCATATGTATTATATATCTGTAACCAAAAGCATTTGAAGGCTTGATATAAAGTTTTTAACAGAAAAAGACAAAAAAAAAAAACTTTGTACATTTTTTAATGAAACTCACTAGTAATGCTTTACTGTGTATAGCAAGGAATTTTCATTTTATTCCCTGTGCCCGATGTTTTGGATTTTAGAGGGTGGTTCAATAATAAATGTATTATGTACACTGACTCTACCATAGGTGTGTCCTTACTTGCTAGAAATTGCGGTTATAACCACAATAGGTGGTTCATAATAAGTGACTTCATTTGGAAATCGAGGGAGGATTTCAACCTGCCACCAGATGGCGACATTGGCATATCCACGTTTCTGAGGGTTGTCTCGAGATGCTGCTTCAGGCGGCTGTTTGAAACGTAACCGCTGCTCACATGCTCGATAACGATTTTGAAATAAATCTGTGGTTTTATTACGATTATGGGTTCATTCAGGGATGATCCAATTTTTCATTTCTCCACTCCAACAGTGTCTTTTTTTTGAAAAACAGTAACCCTCCTGAGCCAATCAAATGCTTGCTTGTGCCACTCGTTTTCAGTTGCACATGAGTATCCCCCCCACACACACACACACACACACACACACACACACACACACACACACACACACATATACACACACACACATATACACACATACACATACACATACACATACACATACACATACACAGCAAAAACGAGGGGGATCACTGGCATGTTGGGTTTAGTCTGGCTCTGTGGGATGGCTGCTGTAGGAAGTATGTGCTGCAGTATAATCCGCTTTTGGGACCTGGTGTGGGGCAGCTTTCCGGGACGCGGGGAGCCCTGCTGCGGATGCCCCCTGTGCAGCAGAGATTCGGGCTGAGGCTTTAGCCCCTAAGAGGGGCTGCTGCAGTGTCAGGTCTGGGCCTAAAGCACCTCATGCAGAGAGGCTTTTCCCTCCACGTCTTTATCCAGGTTCTTCCTCTAACAGACCTCTAACTTTAGCTCTGAAAAGACCTGAAAGCAAAGGCAAAGGTGCTCTCTCAGGAGACACAGTGTTCTGATAAACCCCGTCTTACCCCTGAATACACTTGTACTCATATTCTTCTATATTGTGATTTATGGACAAACATGTAGACCGATCTTTGAATTACGGGACATTTGTATTTTAAGATTTCAGGCCCCATAGGCCATACCTGCCTTCACACCAAAGATGAGTGCATGGCAGTATTTTATTTTATTGCCAGTAGAGGTCACTGTGTTCTGGTTGATTTCCCTGACAGTGAAATCAATACAACGCCCCCCCCCCCCCCCCCCCTATCAGGGTAATGGAAGGTAATTGGTTGGTGCTACAACATAAACTGTTTTGTTTTTCTTTAAATCATTTGAGTTTCAGCCTGATGACCATTTGCTGCAGTTCTGACTGTCTTGTGCCACATTTATTGTTCCTCATATGAACAAACTGCAATACGATCACTGAAGCATGCAGATGCAGACCCAGGCATGGTCACTAAAGCCTACAGATACACAGATACCTGTACGCTGTTAGCATAAAGGTGCACACTGCAGCACATGCTGTCTGTAAATACAGACTGCGCCGTGGTCACTGAAGGACAGACTGCAGTGTGGTCAATAAAGCATACAGGTGCAGACTGAAGTGTGTTCAGTCTGTAGGTGCACACTACATTGTGGTAATTAAAGCATACAGGTACTGACTGAAGAGTGGTCAGCCTGCAGATGCAGACTGCTGTGTGGTAATTGTAGCATACAGGTACAGACTAAAAACATGTTCAGCATATAGAGAAGGCTGCAGTGCGGTCAGTCAGCAGACACAGACTGCAGCATGGTCACTGAAGCGTGCAAATACAGACTGCAGTGCGGTCGCTGGGGTGGGCAGATACAAAGTACACTGTGGTCACTGAGGGATCCTCTGTTGAACCCGCAGGAGCTGCAGAGAGCTCCGCTCGCCTGCCTGTGGCACACGGCGTCCTGAACGTATTCAGTTTTTAATGCTGTGAGAGAACCATGTATGTGTTTCAGCGCAGTGGGAAGTAATGATGTTTACTGAAAAGAATTGTGATTTGAGGGAGGCTGGTAATAAAGCTTTCAAACAGCATCTATTTGTAATAAAAAATAAGAGTGTTTTTTAAATGTAAATAACAATTACATGAGCTTCAGGTTCTGATTAGATAAGATTGATTCTGCCTTGAGCTGTAGCCATTAGCCTTTTGTCTGGGTGGTTATATTATATATATTTTTTTCCATATAATGGCTAGTAAGTCACTGAATAAGAGCATGTTTCAAATAACTGATAAATAAAACCAACATTTTCAGCTCCAACCAAAACAGGTCTTATTTTTCAGAAATATATTTTTACATACACACACACACACACAGTACCAGTCAAAGGTTTAAGGAATCAATCATTCAATGACATTTTGAAAGACTAAATGCTTGAATTAAATGCTGGAAATTTGTTTCTTACGCAAACATAAATAGTGAAGTTGCTGTCTGTGTATGAATTTCTTCAAAAAAATGGCTTCTTTGAAGAATCTAAAGTATAAGATAGTTTTGATTTGTTTGACACTTTCTGTAACAAAATTCTGTTTGTGTTATTTTGTTAGATTTGATGTCTTTACTATTATTCTAAGATGTGGAAAATTGTAAAAATAAAGAAAAACCCTTCTATGGGTAAGTGTGTCCAAACTTTTGACTGGTACTGTACCTCAACTGAGATGTGAGATGTGAATTAGTAAAATTAGGTTGGTATGGTGCTGAGATCATAAAATAATCCATACCTCGGTATGGCTTGTTGCAGCTTTGCCTCACCAGAAATGACCAACATTTTTCCCAAAGTAACTACCACCGGCATTGTCTACACAAATCTCCACACTCCACTACGATGTACTCATTTGACCTCCACATGGAACGAGACTCCATCTTAGGACAAACCAGTCCCCATAATACAGGTCGGCCGATCTTAAGAGGTGCTTGCTGTATTTAAAGAAGACTCGCGGTCTTGAGGACTTTTCAGCTTGCATATCGGAGCCATTTTTCATGCTTGTCCCTTCCCATTTGCAGCCCTCTGTTCTCTGTAGTGTTTGTCTATATTGTTTGTACCGTAATCAGCATAATCGCGTTATCAGAGGCCTGTGTCTGCTTTTCGCGCTGAGCCCGGCGCTGTGGAAGCTTACAGGACCTGATGTCTCCTGAGCAAACAGGATCGGTTTTACATATTGTTCTTTCATGCAACAACGGTGCATTGAGCTCCCTGCAAACACCGGAAGCCCCACACCGCCGAGCCGATTGCGCTCAGGCACTAGCACGGCCGACTCGGAAGGAGAAGCTGTCAGACTCGATCTGGGATGCCGTAGACACACGGAGGAGGGGCATCTCTCACGTGTAGAATCAGGCTAGATCTAAGCCCTCATCTGTCCGGTAATGAGGAGTGGAGCTGAGAGGTTCATTCAGAAGGGGGAAATAGACTCCTGACCCAAAAAAACACCTTTTGGTTCATGTTCACTCATCAGTCCCAAGATTTTCACCTGCGTTCAACCTCCTCAAAATACGATTCACTGCTGCCTGGTTCTTTTAAGTTTCTCCACCCCCGAAATGACCTGCCTGAATTTTGCACTCACAACTGCTTGCTCTAGTTAATGAAACTTAGCTGATGTAGATGGTCAACTGATGGTTAGCTGATGATCAACCACCAACACTGTAATGCATGACACGCGTTTGGTTGGTTGAGTGTTGGTGCTGTCATGGAATGTGCTTGCGATTCGGTACCTCAGCGCGCTGTAGCAGTCATTGAATATGTGTGCTAACCGTGTTAACTTCACTGAGCACCCAGGGAACCCAGGGAAAGTATTTGGTTGGACATTCCCAGCATTTTCTAAATCAGCCTTTTAAGGGCTGCTGATTTGGTGTGCCCTTAATGTGTCCAGCACAACACTTTCCCCAGTGGTTCATTTATAAACTCTTATTGCCTTTCTCCCGTAAGCCTATTAATTTTTGGCTCCGATTAGATGCACATCTCAAAAGATAACTGCAGTGTAAACTGCTGAACGGCTCGAATGTGTTTCTGTAACTTCTCAGATAACGGCCACAGGAGACCTTTAACCCCTATTAACGACTCTCGAGCAAACCCTACCTTCCTGTAAAGCGTCGTCATCCAATCACAAACAGGGGATGGCCGGTGGGCTGTGGTGCGGTGCTCTGTTGGAGAACGGAAACGGCTCAAGTCATTGGAGTGACCTTGACATCCGCGGCAGGGCAAGCCTGGCCAGCTAGCGCTTAATTAAAGCCGTGGCTCGTGGGAGTGCCGTTGGAATGAGCAATTTATTCTGCCATTGTACAGTTCTGCGCTGGAGCACAAAGACCATGGGCCCACAGTAATTGGGGCAGAACTGTAAGAGTAGTCTTAAAGCCGAGTGTACAACTCGGCTGTCCTTAAAGGGATTTAAGAGATTAATTATGCAGAAATAATGACATGGGACAAATGCCTTTCTCACGAAAATGTCCAGAAGAGATGAAAGAGAGTTGTTCTGACGTTGGACCATTCTTTTGGGGGTATTTATTTTGCTTCTAGAAGCTTCCATGAATGCTTGAATGTATGACGTGGTTATGATGATATTGTTCACCTTCAAATTATGCCCAGCAACAAGTCACTTCCTCTTTCTTTTTTCACTCAAGGGTTATGCAACACTCTCAGCTGGTCATAATGGATGCTGGTCACATCCTTACTGCAGTGAAGAGCTGAGGTTGACCTTTTGACCCGAGCCAGATAAAAGCATGTGGCCAAAACTGTGCCGGTCGATAGGTCAAGCAAGCGTTCAGTCTGTGTCCCTTGATGAAAAAAGTTAACGGAAAAAAGAAAAAAAAAAAATCCAGCATCCTGCCAAAAAACGAGATGAAAACCAAAAAACATGAAACATCTGGATAAAGTGGCTGGATTTGCTCCAAGACTCGGTTTGAGAGGAATGTGGGTTAAGAAGAGCTTTCGCTCCGACTGTCTGGGACACTCTGAACGATGTCAAAGCCCGCGTCGGAGCGCCGCTCGCCGAGGGAACCCTCGGCCCGCGGCGCGGGGAGGCCTGTGCGCCGCCGGAATCAGCCGCCTCATTGTGCCGAGTCGTATAACGGAGCGGATCGCTGAGGAGGGCGGCGCCGCGCACCTTAAGCCTTTCATCTTTCCATATCCATTACCCAGGCTTCACATCTTGCCACGCACCTCACCGCGCGCCTTCGTCTTTTATTTTGGAGTTTGTTTTCGAAACATCGCTTTCAATCCGAAGCTATGTGCTTCTGCCAGGGGAGGTGCTGAGAAAAGAGGAAATCAATAAAATAAAACAGAACATGAAAAGGATATGCACAGTGCGGTGTTGTCCTTGTGCGTATGGCCTCCTGGTATGGCTTCAATCACCCACATGGTGTGTTGTAGTAGGCTGATCGGACCGCTGGCTTTTCCTTGACCCTCGCCAGCCTCTCGTGTTGATCCCGTTGTCCTGAGCTTCTGATTACCAAAGCCTCCACCAAACAAAGGCCCTGCTTTCTCATTAGTATTAAGCTTTGTCCTTCTGCTGTCTGTCCACTTTGAGCAAATAAATGCTCCATTCTACTGTCCTTGTGTGTCTCCTTGTGTGACTCATTGCATTTACCAGAGCAAACATGCGAAACAGTTTCTGTTCGTAACACCGATAGTGCTAACACAGTGTTACATACAGCAAGTGTGCCCGTGCTTCAATAGCTCATGTTGCTGAAGACAATACTTCAACACATTCTGTATCCATCTTAATTTACTTAAATGTGTCAGTATCATGGTGATCAAAGACTATCTAAATTATCTCTTGTAGTGAGATATGCAGTGTCTGATTGGAAGTGCCATCTAATCAGGACAGTTGGATGGGAACTTGCCCATTTGTGCACACTGGTTAAACCAGCTGAGTCTTTTTTAGGTGGCTAAATGTTTCTCAATTATTCCTCAGCTGTTGAGCAGTGGGGTGCATTAAAAGCACAATGGCCTGCTTGCTTATTTTGACATATAATTGGGCCCAGGCTTAAGGGCCCTTTGATTTAATAAGTCATCGATTCAGTGGCTTTTCTTGGTCTCAGTTCGTGTGGCTGAGACCGTGTGGCAGTTTGACTTCCTGTTCCCCTGGGGGTGACCGGACTGTGCAGCTGGCCATTGGCGAACTGCTGGCCCTCTTGTGACTCGCACAGGGGGACACGGTGACAGTGACGCTGCAGGGGCAGAGGTGCTCCGGGCTTTATCTGTCCCAAATGGTTGGTGCCCATCACGCACACACACGCACACACGCATACAGGGTCATGTGTTAAACAGGCTTAAATTTGGACAGATTGAAAACTGGAAAGGAGGGAAGAAATGTGGTTTCGTCTGACACCGTCACAGGGTGAATCATTTTCATGACTGTTTTCCTGAGGCATCCACACACTCCACGCAGAGTATTCTCGATACAGCACTCCTGTATAACAACTGATGAGATAGCTGTCAGGACGCCTTGTGGAGGATCCACAGGTGTAATGCCATTAAAATGTATGTTCAGTAGGTACGTCATTGCGCTGGTTATCCACATTGTGAGGTCTGGGAGAACTGCAATGAAACAGCCCCAGGAGTGTGATTTCTGAGGTATGAACCTCTTTGAATAGCTGAGGCTTCACGCCAGACAGACAATCCTTCATCCACCAAACAAAAAAGGAAGCCATTAGAAGAGCTAGAGTATATAAAACTCACCAGGCCATCGGACAAATTGTATTCCAGTGCCTGCCTGTCAGCTGAATGTTACCATCAAACACGGATCGCGTGCGCAGAGCCGGGTACCCTGCTTAGCAGCTCTGTCACCCAGATGTCACCCATGTGGCCCGCCTCCTGTCTGTCCGGTCACTGCAGTGTCACGGATCAGCGCGTAACGTTCGCTGCCGACTCGACGGCCAGCGCGGGGAACGGGCAGCGATGGGGAAGGCCGCGCAGAGTTTGCCCGGAAAAAACAATCCTCTCCCGCCCGTGTCTCTCAGTGCGACAGCAAGCACCGTGAAATACTCAGAGAGTGTGGAGCACTTTGCCTCCCCCGAAGCCCATTTCACGGGGGTCGTAATTGTGTTTTTACTTGGAGAAATCAAACAGTGGACAAGCTGGCTGTTAACCACCCCTGGGGGCGGGTGAAGGGGGAGAGGGGGGAGCTACGAATCCGGAGAACGCGTCCTTAAATCACGCGCAGACTAGGGCTCAGCCACCGTTAATCCGCCCGTTTATGAAGTGAAGATTTTAGCAGCACTTGGCCTGGTGTGACCCGAGGTTGCCCTTTTACCGCTGAGCCTCTGAGTGGCTTTGCAAGCTGCTGTGTGGGTCCTCCGCTGTTTCTGCCAATCTGCCATCCCAGGATGCAGTGCAGGCATTACGCACGCTGAAGGAACAGGAGTTTGATAGGCTGATTTCTGCTTTGTTGATTTTTGGTTGGTTGAAGCACTTCTCAGATTTGTGTTAGTTGTGTAATAACTGCGGAGCTGGTTATTCCAGCCCTTTTGCTTTAAACACAAAATCAATCTCATATCGCAGAATAGCATATTTACTAAATTTTATATTCACTTTACATCACATACTGCTGAAACAGTGTGGAGCTGTAAATGAATTAGTGTCTGATTACACATTCTGCAAAAATAACTACATCACGGGAATACTTGAAATGGTGAATGACAAATGTAATACTTCATTTTTTGGAGGGCGTAATAGACATGTTGTAAAGCTTATATGAAATTTAAAACATGAAACTAAATTTAATGTGTAAACAATGAAATATAATTCTCTACCCTTTCATGGTCTCTTTGTTGGTGAGTAAAGTATCACTTTTAAATGTGTCACTTTGGGATAAATTCAGTTGATCCTGTATTTTGACCTTTATCGTCTAGACTTTACCCAGACTCCCTCAGTCAGCGGGGAGGCCGAGGTTAAATGAGGTTGAAGTTTGTCAGCTGCAATCATGAGGCATGTTTGATTCTGACCCTGCTGCCTCGCTTTGCCCTGCGGACTTCCTGACACTGCGTCACGCCCCATTTTATAGGTGAGTTCGTCACCTCTCCTCAGTGACTCCGAAAAAACCGAAAGGCCCCCCTCGCCATGAAATGCAGCGCAGCGAATATTTTGGGCGGGCGGAACGTGAAAGGGAACATTAGCTCTGCAACGGCGCAAAAGCCAAGCAGGCAGAGCAAAAATGAACCTTTCCGCCGTGTCGTGGTTGTTTCCTGTCTTGGAGGGAAAAAAAAGGGAGACGTATTTTTCTCATCTCTGAGGTAAAATCTGCATCCCCCCAGTCTCCATTGTAGTTTACTTTTGTGTTATTCATCTCCTATATCCATCACAATGGGATTTATGGCCAGTGTATTATTGTGAAGACATTTGGATTGCTGTGCGGGAAACGTGATAATGTTGGCTACAGACATGAGCCTAGCGTTAATGTCTCCCCAGTGACAACACAACGTTTTTAGTGTAGGCTGGGAAATTTTGTTGCATTTCTGTTGTCAGTGGTACTTACATAGCTAAACACTTTGTCAGTTTGCAGCATTCAGATTGAGATTTCTCTTTTGGTCTTGTTTTTTGTTTGCTTTTTCCTTTTATTCTTTGGGTTTTCTCTGACGGTGAACGTGGCCCGAATTTGTAAAATGAAGCCCCCAAATCCGCAAGTGCCAGCCATATCCACAGAAACTGAACTGTGAAGATTTTTTTTTTTTTTTAAAAAGACTAGCCTCTCAAAGTGATGGAGTCAGCTCCCCCCGCTCATCAGAGAGCGAGGTAACAGGCGTTACCCTCTGACAGAGCCACCGCTCCCGCGGGACGGGGAACAGAGACCGAAAAAGCTGAGGCAGTCTGAGGCAGGGCATCAGCTTGAGGTGCAGAGAGTGCAACGATACTAGACAGAAACAGACTGCCAGACAGTCTCAATCCTGCGTTTAGAAAGGTCCTAGAGTCACAAACATTCTGCTACAAAAAAAAAGCATAAAAACAAGCTCACGGAAATGGCAAACTCCTACTTATTAGCTGAAGCAGGATAGAGTAACTAGATCAGTTTGTTTGTACCTGCATAGCAGTTTTATACTTTTTATAGCAGTATTTTATAGCTCTGTTATAGCAGTTTTATGACAGTGTATTAGCATTAGTTTCACAAATATTGTGTGAAACTCATTGTCGCACTTTATTAGGCTTAATAATGTTTGACCTTCAGTTTTTATTGTAAAACTTGGGACACAGGATGGATGTTTGGATATTGGATGTGCTGGTGCTTCCCCATTAAGGCTCTTGGTTGGCCACCTGGGTGTCGTAGCTTTGAGTGACAGGCAGTGACCTCATCCCGTTCACACCACCAGCAGTGCATGTTCTTATGAGAAGATGATACATCAGGTGTTAGACACATACTCAGCACCAATGAAGCTGTCATATGTCGTGAATCTTCATCGTAATGCAGTCAACAGGGTTCTATTTAGTTGCATACTGAGCTGAAGAGGTGGTGCTCATTTTGCTGAGTTCATTTATCAAAGGATGCTTGCAGTTTACTGATTTGCTGTGAGCACGAAGGTGGCCTTGAGGAACACCGACAAAATCATCTATTTCAGAAAAAAATCCAGTCTTTCTGAAAAACACAAAGGATCCTTGCTGTCGGAATTGGTTGCAAACAATTACAACGAATAATTGCATTTGCTAATACTTTGCTTTATAATTTTCTTTAACGTATACATTAACAGGTACTGCGGTATGATGTTTTCGTTATGGGTGTCAGCTTTATATAATCACCATCAAAGTGGTGCGTCCCTTGCTAATAAAGATACCTCGACGATGATGAAACAACACAATAGGCGGCGGCTGTGTGAAATAGCTTTCAGTTTACCACCCCCGGAGCTGGCTGTCCCCCTTCCACGCTGGCGACCATCACTCGAGCGCCTCCATTGTTCTCGCCGTGTCGACAGAAAGCGGTAAGCGCCCCTTTGTCTCCCGCTTCAAAAATACCTCTTTCCTGGGATGCAGGAGAACGGGAACATCGTAATCGGTTGCGTGAGCAGTCGACAGACAAAGGGAGCTTTGGCTTCGTCCCGTCTGCTTTTGTTCGTACATCGAGAGTGAAACAATGGCCCCATTGAGCGCCGCGTCTGTTGTTCGCCGTTTCCGCGCCCCGATCTGATTTCCTGCTGCACGCGACAGAGCCGTCGCCTATCTTCGGATTTGGCGTGTGGATAATCTGCGGCACGGCGGAGTCACCGGGGCCTAGCGTGACTTCTGTCCCTCCTGGCCCAGTGTCAAAAAAGGCAAAGGAGAGGTGATGCTGAGGACACAGACGAGTCATCAAATGAGAAAACGCAGGGCACAATTGGTGCTGCCGCATGACAAATGCATTCACTTGCATGCATTCTTAATCTGAGAAGTTTCTCACAGTGTTTGGGTTTGGTGTGTTCTTTGGTAACACTGTTACCAAATGTTGTATTAGATGCAATTACCACTACCTCATGTAGTTGAGTGTGCATACTCTTACCGATCCACTGACCTATACTTTTTGACTGCAATTTAGACAGTTGACGGAAAACCTGGTCGAAATGGGTACGTTCTTGCTGGACCTCTCTTCCCATGTCAATGAATGACTTTGGATTTTGTGTCCTGTGCAAAGTTTACAGGTTCCCAACAGTAAACTTCTGTTGCCTGTATACCGCATTCAAATTTCAAATGTACAACAATTGTGTTTCTCTTTGTAACTTCGTGTACCCACAGGATTCTGTTCCCTGGCTGAGTAGTGGATCCAGCTTCCCTAAATAACCCTAACCCACAGCAGTACTGAAGTGAAAGGGTGAGCTGTTTATTAACACATTAACATTGTGCTGGCATAAAGGAAGCCGTTAAGGGGAGACAGCATCGGTGATTACGGCTGAAGCGAGCTCGTTTTTGGAACAAGGCCGGCAGAGTTGAAACAACGGAAGATAAAACATTTTTAGGGGGTGAGACGCCTGGAGGAAGTTCACTGCTAGTGACATGAGGGTATCGGACAAGCTAGTGAAACAGAACACTGTTTACCGTGGTTGTTCCGGCACGGAGCCGGGCTAGTCATCACTGATTCACTGGCAGATGTGCGGACGCATTAGCAACTCACGGAGGGTCGGATCTGAACGCGCTCGATGTCACGGCAAGTGTTCTTGCCTGATTGCCTCTTATCATTTTAAGTGCTGTTCATATTGCGTAATTGGCTCATCACTGTAATCTCCTTCACATCTAATGAGCTAGCTGCAGTGCGCACTGAGCTCAATACTGAGATGGAGGGGGATGTTTACCTGGACGTGGACTCATCATTTCCAGCTCAGCCTCTCGGGGGCCTGCCTACTTAATATAATGGCCATATCCTCACCTTTCCAGGGCCTCTCAATGGCTATGTTCACCTGCTGTACAGTAAGGGTCCTCTAAGTTAAGTCTGACAAACTCTGTGTCGCTGAGAATTGCTTTAGTGAGCTGTTCTTGCAGGTTATTTCTCATCACTTACACCTTCCTGCTCTTGGTCCAAGGGCCTCTGCATTTCTGCTAGGACTACTGAAGGTCTCTGTTGGCTGGCATTCCTCTCTGTGCCTGTACACAATTTCTGCTTATTCAGAATTCGGCTACTAGAATGTTCCTCAGACTCTCACAGTATGCCCACCATAAGGGGCGCATAGCTTTTATTGCATCTAAATCCCTGCAAAAAAAATCCCCCATTTTCATTCGGCCCAAAGTTGCACGGCCTTCATAGGCTTCATCAAATCAAAAGCATTCTGCTTTCTTGTCAGTCAACTAAGCTCATGTGTAACACTTCTTTAGAAGATAAAACATGTACAAAAAACAAAAGAGGTGCTTTGTCTTATCTTGAATAAGCTGTTATCAGACAGCTTTACGGTCTTGTGTAATTATGGGCAAATTTTGCCTGTTTTTCCACATTGAAGCTTTGAGATATACATCCGACATATTATCAATGGCACCCATGCAGGTTCAGTGGATTCCTGCCTCTAGGGGGAAACTGATTAACAGTTCTTTTGATTGACATTTGAACAAACAAACAAAGGATGAAAACGAAAAAATGGAGGAACAACCTGGGTAGAGTTTTGTCAAGTAACTGGGCTACGCTTGTGTGCGATTCACTTCCTTGAGCTTTGATTTTTAATCTATATCCTCCTGACTGGTCACGCTCAGCGCGACTCATGAATGATATTGTTCCGTTCAAACTGCAAAACTCAGTTGGATTAGCATGTAGGCATCCAATGTGATACATCAAACTGTTCCCTTACTGTTTTCAAAGTTTCCCTCTAAATTTTCTGTGAGAAGTAGCCCATGTACAAATAAAACAACAAAGTGTTGTTTGAAATGTTGCATTATTCAGAGAGGTAAGGATTCAGTTCTGCTCTCTACACTTCTTTGGTTCTCTGGTGGCAGTTCTCTCGTTGTTTAAGTCCAGACCAGGAGCCCTACATTTCCAGGAAATGAAACAAAAATACCTTATATTGTGAATATCACCTGCTGACTTTTTTTTTTTTCATATTTCAGATGCAAAGCTGTTCAATCAATGGTCAATCAATGTATAAAGAGGGGATGAAAAGGAATCATTTTGTAGAGCAAAACCAAACTATTTTCATGAGGAGAAATATGCTTAGTGAAGTTTCAGTAAGGTGGAGCGAGTCACCAATGTGATCAGTTCACCCATGCAGTCAACCAATTGCCCAATCACAAAGGCCAGGAATTCTTTTCATCCAATGGCTACTTAGAGAAGCCTGCAGTTTTCTCTCTTTACATGTGTTACTATTCTCCTTCTTCTCAGCCATTGGCTGGTTCCACCAGTAAGGAAGCACGAGTTACTTTGCGCACCCCCCATCAGACCTCCCCCTCCTTAACTTGTACCCTGTCAGACCTGCAGTGTGCATTCCCCATGGCCGGGGGTCATCCCAAGAGGCAAAACCGAAGAAAAATAAATGTGATAATGTATTTACATTTACACTGCACTGAAAACTCAAACTGACTTGGGTGTTGTGCTTCAGTATACACAGTTTGCTGAAGTTTAGCCAGGACCCCGGCTGGCCTCTCTCCCAAAAACAGTTTGCTGCCATGTTATAAGAAGTGCCATGACTAATGCTTCCCTCCCCAGGGTTTGGGGGGCTGGGGGGGCTGGGGAGGCGGGGGAGGGCGGGGGGGAGGTCTCAAATGGCTTTTTGAACTGCCTTGGATTGGAGCCAGCGGAGGGGACGACTTATGGCCCATGCTGTCGTTGCTGGGAGAGCAGATCAGATGGAGCCGCGCAGCCTTGCTCGCAGGGGAAGGCTAGGGGGGGGGGGAGGTGGGGGTGCACAGGGAGCTGACAGAATCAGTCTGCTTCCCTTCTCCCTCTCTCATCATCAGACCTCTCTCATCACCCCCCTCCACCACAGCAAGGAGCAGAGCCCAATACTGCACAGACTGTCTGTGGACCCGCAGAGGTCCTATGAAAACAGAAAACCCAGGGAATGTGTTCAGGTTTATGTGCCAAAGGTTTATTTATTATTTTATTTATTTATTATTTTAACCATCTTTGTAAACAGCCATTAGCTGGGTACCTCTGATTCCTGAGCTGGGTGCCTCCAAGATTCTTTCTCTGATATTTAGTTTCAGTTGCTTCATTTTTCCTTAAAACGTCAAATTAGTTCATTCATCACAGTGCAATAATGTAAGGTGTAATAAAAGGTAAAGTATTATGTCATTTTCTGACAGCAGACCAGTACTCATTATGCTGAAACCCACAGTGGTTCCTACAGCTGACAATATCAAATACCATGAATAAAATCTTGTGCCTTCCACTCCATCTCACATAAATGAATGTGTCAGGTTGTCAGATGGGCTGCCTCCTCTCTGCTATTCAGACACATAGCCACAGTGCAGTGAAAATAGAATCCCAGCTTCCTCCACCACTGTGTGGATCAGAGCCAGCGTGTGCATGGCTTGTCTGGCGACAAAATGCAACAGGTTGTCAGACTCGGTAGTCACGGCAAGTGTCCCTGAGTTGTGCTGTCACTCTTGCGGGCTGGGGGCAGCCAACAGGTAGGCACAGCGTAGCGTTGCGTTCTGCGGCTGGTCTCTCACTCGGGGGGCTTTTATCTGGTCCCTCGTCCTCCTTTCCTGTGTCATCCACCCAGACGGGCTAATGCATCGGCAGCCCGCCGTTTTGGGTTATTTTAGGCTAACGTTGTCTCTCCGCCGTGTGGTGAGGAGGAGAGCCAGGGAACGCCCGGAGGGGGATATCTTGTTGTCGAGCATGTGACACAGCGTGGCGTCCCCTCAGCCATGAACTGCTCTCCAGGGAGGACGAGCTATGATGTGCAGTGATAGCGGCACAGGTAAAGGTGTGTGTGTGTGTGTGTGTGTGTTTGTGTTTGTGAGAGACTGAGACAGTGCCTACGTGTGTCTGTATGTGTGTGAGTGTGTGGGTGTGCATACGAGTTTTTGTGTGTTTGCGTGTAAGTACGTGTGTGTGTATTTGTGTGTGCACATGTGCTCCTTTATTATTGTCCGTGGCTTTGGTGGACTGCTTTTGTGGTCACCTCAGCACAAATCACAGAAGGTGGCATTATGTCCTAAAGACTGAAATTAATGGAGGGACTCCTACACACACACACGCACGCACGCACGCATGCAAGGCATCTGCTTGAGTAGCGCAGATGGTGCCACTTTGCAGCATTGCAGCACTGGGTTTGTCCCCTCCTCTTCCTCCCCTTCCTCAGGAACCAGACCCGCAGTTTCCCCGCTCATATTCACGTCTCGTTCATGTACCGCCAGCCATCTGTGCTGGCACAACCTCTGTGACGGAACATGTGAACATGCAAGCGAAAACAACCTGTGCCCTCCATTCTCCCTGTGAATATATTACCGGTGGAGTGGAACCAGGAACCGTCCCAGTCCAGCACAGTGATTGGCCGACTGCCGCGCCTGGTGGTCCTGGTTGGGGCTCTGTGGGACCACGTTAAGAATGAAGCACCAGAACAGCACTGAGCTTATTAATGTGCAGCTTGCATTCTCAGCAGTCAGCAGTTCAGATCTCAGAATATATCGGGGATAAGAGTTTAGAAGCTCAACTGACTCCGTATACTCTCTCCACATAAATTTTTCTTTTCAGATCAGATGAAGTCATTTCTTGTCATTCCCTAAATGCAGTTTCTTGGCTGGTAAGGCTTCTGAATTAAGAGTGATCTGAAGATTGGACTTTTTGCAGCTGAAACTGGACTGGGGATGGAACAGATGTGGGTGAAATTGCAGGCTCGAGGCTGCAATCTCTGAAAAAGCATATGATGGAAAAAAGATGCTCAGCAAGCTGTGATTCCATGACATAAGGAAGAGGTAAGGAGGCACAGAGGTGGACAGGTTTGTGCTGATTTGTACAACACTTTTCTTTTCTCTTACAGAAAGTGGCATCACATACCAATGTATGCTGGAGGATAATCATATTTAACCCTTCGATGTAAAACACATCAAGAATTCTGGATGAGAGCTCCCAGGTGGCTCAGTCTGAGCCCTACAGCTCTTTTATTTTCACAAATGCACAAGAACAGGACCTGGCTTGTGGCCATTAGTAAGTCTGACACAAAGACCTCTGTTCTTCAAGGGTGTCAGACATTCCCAGTACAAACACATGCTATATGCTGTCATCTTTTCGAATGTTACTCCTAAAGCTGTCCACCAATTAATGTTAACAAGCTTAAAGCAAAATGGGATGAATGGAACTCCTTTTTCTAGGTATTACAGTTATTTCCGGGTATGACTAAGGTGCTGTCACAGGAAATGTAGTCATTGTCACATTGAACGGTTTACGCATGCTCTTGCGGCTGTTCTCGATGCCTTCTGCTGCAGGTAGTGATTCGGCCTCTTCCCGAAATGGTGTCCTTCTGCTGCAGGTAGTGATTCGGCCTCTTCCCGAAATGGTGTCCTTCTGCTGCACTGAGCCTCACAAAAGGAGGCTAGAGAAATAGTCCCCTCCCCCTAACACACCACCCAACCGCACACATCTTACTGCACCTCTCAGGGACTCCCTAATAACGTTCACTCCTACCTACACTGCCCATTTAAGGAATAGTAAATGGCCTTCAATATAGCCTTTTATATCTGCTTCAAATGGACTTCAAGTGGCATGGCCATAACTCTCATTAAGAGGCTTGGCTCCTTCCTGTTGCTTATCAAAACAAAGGCTAAAATTTTCTCCACCTTCCCAGTCCACTTGGCACCAAACGAGGGATCCCGTCAGATCAATGTCCCCTCAGACATCCTGTTTGAGTATTTCTTATAATCAAGCCCTTAGTGGATTCTTCTGCCGCAAACCTATTGACTAAATGCAATGCGTTTGAGTGGTGGCTTGACTGTCGGCATTAATGGAGTGCGATTGATCTGCTGTTAGTGTCTCCAGTGATGATTAACTTGTTACGTACCCTCAAACGGCAGCTGGTCAGATGTTTACAAACAATTTGTAAACACATTTATAGCTGTTTAATGCTCGGTTACAGCTCTTTGCGTTTCAACAATGGGCTTTGCAACCCCAAGTTTCCACCAAGGACCGTTTACTGTATTTTTACTACACAGAATTAGAAACCAGTTGTGTTTCTTTTTTCAGTAATAACAATGGAAAGCTGTTTTTTCAGCTCCAGTACTTTAACAAATGTGGAACATCTCAGCTATTCTCGCTACAACAAAGCCTTTTGTTTTACCAGGGATTACATTCTCTGTAAATGTATTCACACAATGGTAGGCTTCTGCTGTATTCCATTCCACCTTGTCCTTGTCAGGGCTCCCGCCCCCTAGCTGTTGTGTTTTTGTTTTTCCCTGTCCATGTGCTTTTGTTTTCCTTGTGTTCTAGCCCTGCCCCGCTCTCCGCCCTGTCTCCGCCCACCTGATTGTCTCCACCTGCCTGCCTGCACACCTGCTTCCCAACACCTTATCAGCCCAGCCCTATATCTACCCTGCTTGTCTCTGTGTTGTTTGCAAGATCGTTTCAGTGTTTCTGCCTTCTCGTTTCCCGCCTGTTTCCCTGTTTGGATTTTGTTGGTTTTTACCTCGCCTGTTCCTCAACATCGTTTTTGCCTGCCCTTCTGTCCTGATTGCCTGATCTGCCTGCCTTCACGGTTTGACCCTGCCTGTTTCTGTTTTGATCCTTGTTTTGCCCTTGGACTGCCTACCTGGTTTTTTTTGACCCTGCCTGTTTTGGACTGCCTGCTTGTTTGACAATTCTGTTAATAAACGCCTGGAATTGGAGCACTCGTGGTCCGCGTCTGAGTCTGTGCCTGAGTCCTGACAGTCCTGCGTTTCTCTCCCTCTTGGACTGTATTCACTTATACTTTCTATTGTATTCCTCTCCATCTTGTACTGTATTCCCTTCATCTTGTGCCTTATTCTCCACTATTTGCTTGAGAGCCCATGCCCAACCCCTCAATGTGATCTCTAACATTCAGCCCTTGCTACCCAGTAAAGACAATCTAACACACAAACTGGATTAATCTGACAGGCTATGACCATGGGAATCACATTCTTGTTTGTTCCTCCGTAGAGTAATCTATGTCTATGTGACTCTAAATTGGCGTAAATCAGGAAATGGCGAAGGGGTCGTGGCAATAATGAAGCAGGGAAGAAATTACCTCATTGATCGACTCACCATCAATGCTGTCTCTGTTTTCTTCGTGTGATTGCACCCCTAACACTAAATTTGACCCTGTCATTGTAAGAGTTCAGCTGAAGAGCTGAATCGAATATCACAAAATCACCGCAGCCAGGCCCACTCTGACACGGTATAGTCAGCTGTTATGTCAGCTGATATTGGCTATTATGAAAATAAAATTTCAAATACCAGTCAAAAATATGTATTCTTAATGCACTTCTCTCCTCGGCTGCCTTTCCCAGTACTGGAACGGAAATCTCCAATGCTTGACCTTCTTGGAAAACTGTCCCAATGAATAAATGATGACCAGCGGCACCACTGCAGGAGAGTGAGTGGCATACTTCGACTGAGAGCTCTGACTGCTACTGTCGCAACAAAAGCATCCTCGTTGGTGTATGCATTCATCAATGCTTCCTGTGGGAAATGCCTTCATCTGATTACTGGGTTTATGGTTATTGCGTATGAATTGATCTCTACTGCTCCTGCCACAGGGGAACTGTAGGAGTTGCTACTGGGAAGAGCTTGCCTCTGCCTGTCTCGTGCTTCTCAGTCCTAATCCTGAGGCTGGCAAGGTGTTTTCCGTGACATAACGGTGTACAGACAACTCAAGCCTCATGCATTGGGACTGTTTCTCGCCCTCTCACGCTCAGACACAGTAATCTCTTGGTTTGGAAGGTATTTTTTTTTCCAATCACTGTTGTCATTGTGTAGTTTTTCTTTTTATCCTCTGGACCAACATACCAATTGTGTACTGTAAATGTGGCACTGGCTACAAGAGAGTGCTTGAAGGAATATCATTTAATTGAAAGAGACCAATTATAAAATAAAAAATAAAAGGTTGCTACTCCCCACCTTCCAGCCTAAATCCCGACCAGGTGCTAGTTGTCATGTATTGCACTTTGACATACAGTACGTTCACTGTGGTAAGTCTTTTGCTTATCCCCTATGAGTAAAAGTAGGCATATTTCAGTTTTGAGTTCCTGTTTGTCTGCCATGGTGAGGTCACTTCGAGGGAGGCTGAGTGTTTTTTGAATTGTGTAGTAACATGCCCATTATGTGGTAATATACAGCAAGTTTCATAGGGAGTGTGTGCATGCAAAAGTGTATGTTTTGGTTAACAAAGAGTTTGAGCATTTTTAACAGGCATACAAACAGAAGCAAATTGCATTTTGACTCAATGTTCACAAATGCTTTAGGCATCCAGACATTTAGACCAGATCCAATTAGATAATACACTCAATTCATCAATGGGTCACATTACTAATACATGAAGCCAATCCAATATTCCTGTATCAGTCAGAACAGCTGGCCAATTTCTGGCTGAGACTGTAGCCACTGAAATGTTGGGGGAAAGAAGGCATCTTGTTATAGTTGCCCATCATGCATTTCTATTTGCATGCACTTTTACTTCACAGGAAGTTTACCAGCACATGCTTAACCACATGACCTTTGGCAGTTTGAGCAAGTTTCTCTTTAAAATAATCAAGAAAATTCTTTTTCTGTGGAACAAAGAATCTTATATAAAAAAAAATATTAAAAAAAAAAACCAAGAAAGAAAACCCAGCAACAACACATAAAAATGTTAGGCTCTTAAAAGCAGGCTCCACCTACTACTTTCAGTTATTAATATATTAAGTATGGTATTGTAGAAGTGGTTATAGATTTTTTGGAAGGGTGCTATTTCTGCAAGGTGGTCCTTTTGGGGATTGTTTTGAGACAGTAGCTTTATTTGTGAGCACACATCATGCCTGCAGTCAATACAAACAAATCAGATGTGAAATCTGGGCAAATCCTAAATCTCTGCGAGGAGTTCAAGGTCAAACAATTTAGGTTGTCCGTGCACCATACATCTAAGCGGCTTATTGGCCGAAACAGACAAGCACCATTTTGGACATCGTTCCTGTTATTACTTTGCATCTGTTGATATTCAAACCTGAGGACAGAGGGGAAAAAAATGATTGCAGACTTTGAGTCCGTTATTTGAAAAGGTACTGGCTGTACTTGATCCCAGAATAAAGCAGTTGGTAGTTGTGGGGCTGTCCATTATTTTCTTCCCAGTCATGTGGAAGTGCGTCTCATGTTAGCTGCTTGATTTAAAAGCACTCATAGCAAATACTATAGGGAATAAATTCAATTAGCCTTCGTTTTTTTTTACAACAAAAAACCCTTTCTTTTTATGAAACACTTTTATAGTTTCCCTGTAGATTGACCCTGCACAACCCTGGGTGTGAACCATGAAATTGTGGGATATAATTGTGGGGAGGGGTTGCAATGCCTCAAACAGCTCTGTTAATTACTGATTGGATTAAGATGATAGAATCCTGTTGAACCTGTCCCCCTCACCGTTCCTTCCGCACTCTCCTTGGTGAACTTCAGCATGATTTCTGGCATGTTCCGTGTGCACAGGAAAGGGAATGAGGAAAGTTGCTAAGCTACGAGCGCGAGTCATGTTCCGTTCCCCTGGACCCATACAGCCATTACATCAGGTCTGTGTCTGTCAGCAGAAACCCCCTTGCACAGGCCTACTTCTGGTCAACTTCTTTATACTGTGTACTGTGTAAAACCCCGGTAGTTGGTTGCATGGATGGAACATTTTTAAACCAGCCTGGTAATGGTCATTGGCTTGATGTGTCTGACTAACCACACTCTGATTTTTCCTGAATTTCGTTTAATACCTGCTGATACCTACAGTTAGATGTTACATGTTAAATAGTTATATGTACACAATTGTATGCTTCTGCAGGTATATATATATAGATATACATGTCAGTTTGATATATGTATTAAATGATTATTGTAACATAGTGCTTTTTTTAAAAAGGGGGATGTTCTTTTAAAGATATCAGAAACTCCATCATATGATTATCATTTTACTTGTATTTCATACTGGAGCTTGAAATTAATGTCTCTGAAATATATTTGAAGATGATAATGTTAAACGTGAAGGGATAGTGTTAAACTTGATTTAGGGTGGAAATAGTTAACAGCCCTTACAAGTGGATTTACAAATGTTTAGTCAACTGACCCCCTGCATTATACTTTCTCATAAATCTAAGCACCTTTAAAACAGGTCAGTTTGGCCTGTAGCAAAATAATGATGGATTATATCTGGTTAATACAGTATGTGGTGGACATACTGTATTAACCAGATAAGTACAAGTAAATACACTGATAAATATCTGGTATACTGGATTAAGGACACAAGATTCAAGATACAGGTGCAAAGTGGAAACATACTACAAAGCCCATTTTTTTACAGAGGTTGCTGCATGTTATAGAGCTGGGTAATGTAGCAGTCAGTGCATGTTTTTACCAGGAACCTTACATAGTCCCTCGCTGCTTGATGCTTAAATTTGGTACAAACAGGTCACCAGTAACAGAGGACAATGGTGACAGGTCACCTTGGTGCAGTGACCACGAATCCTCATTATTGTTTCCATCGGTGTCTCATGGGGTTGAATCATAGCCATTTTCTGTGAACCAACTAATCAGTCAAGATTTTGTACAAAAGCAGCACCCATAAATATGCAAAAGAAAAGAGCAAAGAGTGAACAGGGCTGAATAGCCATCAGGCATACGCTGTTAGCCGAGTGTTCGTTACAATGTGTGTGCTGTGTCGTTTCTGTCCCACGAGCCGCTCGTGAAGGCATACTTCCTGAGCTTAGCCGGGGGGCGGCCAGTGTCACCTGCTCCGAGGGCTTCCGTCGGCACCGCTGCTTTGGAGCTCCCTGTGTTTGGTGACACTTTGTGACACGAGCCCGGAGGCGCGCCGGTGGTGGCGGCGGCTCATATCAGGAATTGGTGGCTTAATGCAGACAGATTTTATTTTTTTTGAGGGAAATCATGTTGGCAGGATATTTTTAACAGGCATACTCTGCCCTCCATCCACCCTCCAGCAGGCTATCATAAGAGGGTTTGCTGGAACAGGGACCCGCAAACACTCCTTCGTACTTTTTTTTTTTTTTATCGGGTCGATATTTATAATGAGGACTGAGCTGTGAATTCGCACAGCGTTCAGTACTAATGGAAAACCCGAGAGAGTCAGACCTCCACAGCAAGCACTAAGATAGTAGAGGGGGTTTTGTTATAAAGTGAATTGTGGCTAGCACACAAGCTTATCTCAAACAGCGCAGCAGTTACATAAAAACTATGGCTGCATTTCCAACTTTGATGAAAAAGTAAACAAATTCGCTGCAAGTTTCTTTTGGCCGAGAGTATCTTGGCTCCCCACGAAGAGGTTATAAAACTCCAATCAGTAGCATCTTCCACCAAGACTTTGTTGTGTATTCTTTATTATTGCGCTTTGGCAATAGCTGATAACATTCTGATTAACGCGGCTCTTCGTCTGTAATTAGTTCTCCACTTGTTATTATAGCACTGTGCGACAGATGGGCGCATGCTCAGATGTGGTCTGGTATGACAGCTAAATGTGAGCAGATACACCGCAAAGACCTTGCAGTTGCAAAACAATATAATATTTGGCATGCCTTAATCAATGGCTGTAGGTGAAGATGTGTTGCACTTAGATGAGTAATGCATTGGTGCTTCATTCGAATTGACCAAATTGACAAATTTCATTTGTCTTTTCTTTTCTGTATCAGCCACATCACTTTTACAATTAATAACTCATATCTGGTTTGCTCTTTATTAATCCAACAAACTCTTAGACAAATAAGTAACCTCTCATGGGTGAAATGGCCTCCTCAACACATCATATTAAAGAGATGAAATAAAGAAGCCATCGATAATCAGAGTGCAATTGGTAACACCACTATGCACTTTCAAAATCTCAAGATCATTCAGAAGCGCGCGACTTCGTGTGTGTGTCACAAATCAGAGCATTTAATCAATGAAAGAGATGGCGTCTGCACACAGGTCATGACCGTAAGCCCCTCCTCCTGACCCTTGACCCTCTGTGTCACACACAGCACCATGGCCCCACATGAAATGACTGTACTAAATCAGAACTACAGACAATGGAGCATGGACCATGTTTTCACAATAACCATTATTCAGTGTTGCACAGACACCAGTGTCAGCACCCTGGATGTGTTACAGCAGGAGGAAATCTAATTTATATTACAAACTGGATATTATATTGGGGTTTACAATAGGGTCTCAGATGGCTTGATCTGAGAGTAGTAAAAAAATATCATATCACAAGATTTATAGTATTATAAGTATTAGAAATGATCACATATATGTCCAATCCATTGAGGTTGGTAATCAAAGAAGAAATCGTCAATATGTGTACAGCATACAAACACACACACACACACACACACACACACACACACACACACGCACATACACACATACACGTGTGTGTGTCTGAGAGTGTGATTACCCACTACTGGATTGATCATACAGTATTCATAGAGAATTTCCAATTTTCCTCTATGAAACATTATGAATGCCTGTACAAATTGATTCCAGCTTTACCTGCTGGAAGGCTTTCTGGTTTTACAGAAGTACAATAGGGAACCCTTCTACGGCATGCTGGCAGTCCCCCACTCAATACTCCACAGGGGGGCTGTCATTTTGCTGCACTCCTTACACTGACTGGGCCCTGCTTAATTGGAGGAAGCTCCCTGGGGAGGGCTGGTGTGTAAATAAAACAGTGACAGGGGCCTTGGTGTCAGATGTTAATCTTGCTCACAAAACAACAGCTCATGTCCACACACAATAACCAAAAGGCTAGGTGAAAACACTGATTGACATGCACACCCATGTAGCTACATCCATAGTTATATCCATAGCAAAGGATGACTAAAAATAACTGCCGGTGTCAAGAATTTATTATGATTTAGAGAAAAGGAGCAAACCAGATCAGTCTCTATATTTTTACACTGCATTTTTTATCATATTGGTGTATTTTCTGTAACACATAGTATTTTCTAAGCACACTTACCCTGCCAACAGAGATATAAATAGACTTATAGCCCTTTTATAAGAAAGCACAGAACTTTTATCAAATAGCAACTGATCATATTGTAGAAGGCGGAAAATGCCTATACTGCAGAGTAAGTGAGTGCAGTGTGTATTATGAGTTTTGCCTCCCCAGGCTGAAATAGAGTCCATTCTGCTGGTCTTTGAAATATCTCTCTTTCCCTGGCACAGATCTATGAGTATGGCCAAGCTTGTTTTCACCACAGCTCAAATCTACACAGTCATTCATCTGATTAGCAGCACCAGTTTGTCTCTGTAAACTGCTTGTTGATCTATTATGCCACATTTGGTGTGAATGCGCATCATTATGTTGGATGGTGATTTCACTGAAACACTTCAACATGCTTCAGATCTGTTTGTTACTGTGACCCCTCATGACGTCCGCTTTGTGTATAGAGATTCTGAAATACTATTTAGCAACATGCCCAGGCATTAGAAAGGAAGATAATTATCCAGGTATGTTGCTGCATGATGAATTGAAGCGAAGGGGTTTGCTTGTTGATCATGCACATTTGCATGTGTACATAATGTTTCCTGATCCCAGCTGATGAATCCGTCATCCTGACAACCTCATTTGCATATGACGTAATGCATCATTCTTTCAAGGACTGTGCTGACAGCATGTCTTGATGCAAACACCGTGGTCAGACGGATGCAGTGGTCAGTAATTGGCCTCGTAATCACTGACACTTAATGAACTATTCAGACAGACCAAATTCCTTTTGGTGCCCACCTTCCTGGTCAATAATTCCACAGCTCCAATGCTAAAGTTTGTTCCAAATATTTCCCTCAACAGGTGTGCATATTGGCTTTGCCATGGAATGATTCTTCATAGTCCTTTGCTTTGACTTGTCACAAATTTTTAGCACTGCTACAATCGCAGTCCTTTTTTTGAGCAGATCCCCTTACTGCAGGTAATGGAGGTGTTTGCAAAATGCTGAGTTTAAGTCACGGTTCATCTCCACAGACCTGAGGAACAAGAGCGAGAGAGGAAAATCCAAACAGAGCTAAACGACTCACGTCACGTCGCACCGTCAGCCATCACTGGCTATCTTCTTTGTTAATCCCTGCCACAGAGGAATATGTCTATAAAACGCATGTTTTCTTATCTCTTTTTTCTGTTAGACAAAGACAGAACAGAATGATTTCATCTTTTTGCTTTCTCCTAAAGCTGAATGGAAATTCAATTCCTCTGTTCATTTCTTATTTTATATGGAAAGATACAGAACCACGAAATTGACAAAATTTGTCCCTTTTATGTTGTGTAATTTGATAGAATGAAGACCAAAGGAAGAACCTACCTGAAAAGCTATGATACTGTACTAATAAGATGCTAATACCTAGTAATTCAACTGTTGTAGCAATTAATTGACTCATTTTGTAGATTAGTCAAATAAAGTCCAGATCAGTGATCCATTTAAGAAATTAACTGAATTTTTCGAGGTGCTGTTGATAAACTATTTTGATTAAAGATGGGCCTCATAATTAAAGTTGATTGAATTCATCAGCAGATTAATTGCTGCAGCAACATGCTAATGCTCCAGAATTAACCGAAAAATGCCTTTGATTGACAGTCCTGATTAACAAACACATCTGTTCTCTTGTAACAAAGAAGACATGAGGCAACATGTGGTGGGGAGGGGTTCGAATACAGACCATACAGACTACATTCTGCATAGGACTGCAAAAAAGAGGCTGAAAAAAAAAAAACAAATACACATCTTCTTCAGTCAGTCCGGTGGGCCTCTGGAATCCAGTAACATTGTACTTCCTGAATCCTGTGTTTGTGCTGCAAATTAACCCGTTTTTGTCTCACTCCAGTTTTTCTGAGTTTATTTTATAGTCCTTTGTGAAAAGTACATTTTAAAAACAAATAAGCAATTGGCAAATAGGTTTAGGAATTGAAATGGATTCATTCCTTTACGCAGAATGTGTCGTTAACATGATGGAAGAGAGGATATTACTTCAGAGATCCCCCCAAAAGGGTCATTTTAAACATTTCACGCACATTAAT
Organism: Megalops cyprinoides; assembly: GCF_013368585.1. Classification (NCBI taxonomy): domain Eukaryota; kingdom Metazoa; phylum Chordata; class Actinopteri; order Elopiformes; family Megalopidae; genus Megalops; species Megalops cyprinoides. The sequence goes on from NC_050600.1 coordinate 21,850,605, forward strand.
CATTTTACGCTCACAATGTCATGGGACATCTGAAACCTGCTTTTTTTAATGTAGAATGAATGCTGACCACAGTAAATCATTCTGAGCCAGTTTATGAAATATTTTTGTCACAGAATAAATGCCAGCTATTCTTCCCCTTCAATGTGCATGAAATACATCCATTTTCAAAGCACTCATAAAGAAGGCAAATATGAAAGAATTTTACACAATAACGATGTTGTGGGCAATGTTGTAGGTAAAATTGAATCAGCACATCAACAGAACAACACTTAGGTTCCAGAGGTGTCTGCCTCTCATCGTTAGAAGTTCTGGCTCTTGAAAGCTGGAGGGGTATCAAAGCCGCAGATATTTAGTTAGACTCAATTAAACTTCACTTTGGACTCTGCTCCCTGGTGCCCAACGAATGGCTCTGAAAATGACAGGATGACAATCAGACATTTGCAGAAACTGAGCTCTGGTGGAAACCTATAAAAGACTGAGAACAACATAAAGCAGGCCAAAACATTCCCCATCATCTTATTATGTTTGTGAATGGGGGTTTAATAATATTGACGCTTATTGAAAAGGGACAATTTTCCATTAGCCAGTAATACTACCTGTGATCTGTCATGCTGTTGTCCCTGACCGCACTCTGTACCTTCCTATGAGAGCAGCAACACAGTGTACCTTTGATTGAAGACTGAAGCCAAACGCACGTCCATGACTACCACTGCATCTATCCCAAAAAGTATGTGAAGACTTGCAGCAATTTAGGTCTCAACAACACATTGTGTGGCATTGGGTATCTGTGCTTCTACCTTGTATTGTTGTATTTTTAAAGCTTACTATGCATATGTGCTGCCCATGCATTTTATGCATCAGTATACATTTTTTTTGGATGTGCCCGTGTATATTTACACGCATGTGTGCTTTTGCAGGTTATGGAAATGGCTGACATGGCACTTCCTTCAAAAAATATGAACATATCTGTCAAAACATGTCACAGCTTTGACCACAATCTCCGTCAGTTCTGGAAAGGCAATGACACAAATGCTTGGGCAAACAAACAGCTTTTAGAAGGATGTTAAAGGATCCTCCCCCCTCATACCAGAATAAATAATTGCATTTTTCTGAATTAAATGTGACTTTTATTCCATTTCAATTAATTTCAATTTTCATTACATTTTATCCAGTTCTAAGAAGTAATCTATTCAGAGCAGTGTCTAATCAAGGCTGATGGATTCTGAGAGGGACTTTTCTAAATCTCTCTGACAGCTCCTCTAAATGTATTCTCCATTCCCCTGAACATGCTCTCTGCTAGTGACCATCTACGTGAATGAAGTTCACAACTTGGACGGAGCTACACTGCAGCTTGGTTGGGATTGGAGTCATGTTTAAATGCATACCAGGCATGGACAAATGGAATGATGAATTATGATGTTCTATATTTGCATGTAAGCTCAACAAAGAAAGGTTTGTTGGCATTATTGTCATAAACATAAAAGCTGATGAGAGGGTATAGACTGCATTGTGTAACTGCAATTCTTATTGTAGTGAATTCCTAAATCAAAATATTCCATGGATTGTTAGTGGCTTCTGATTGGGGATGCAGCTAGTTTCCACACATTTTTCAACAAAAAGAAAACAGAATCTTCAAATGTGTAAAAATAAACTGGATTTCTTTTCAAGAATTTTGAACAAAGAAATCACCCTTCACAGCCCATACCCACCTCTCTATAGTGTCCAAGCTCTATGTTAAAAAAAAAAATCCTCTTCCATTTCCCCCCCTAACCTAAGCATCAGTTTGTCTAACTAGACACAGGCAAGAATATGTCACACACAAATAGGTCAACACTTCACCTTCACTTAACAAAATATTAACATTAATACTGACATTTTATTACATGTAGAATAAACAAATGTACAATTGCTCCAACACTTATTGTTCCAAAGCTGCACCACAATGAATGAAGATTCTGTGGCTGTGAGAACACACAGCACTCCTGAACCAGCTGCATTCTCATGGGTGGAGCTGGTGATTTAAGCTGTGGTTCTACAAATGTTCTGCTCAGGGGTCTGCATAGAACAGACAGAGAACAGAGCTAGAGGCACATGGTGTGGTTAAATGCTGTGCAAAGCCAGTGTGCGTTCTTTCACATTTGAAGAAGCCTCATTATTCAAGGTCTCAGTGTACCTAATTACCTAACATTAAACCCCCAATGCCCTCAGATGAGCAGATTTAAATACATTTCAAATGTGCAATGTATTGTCAAAGTACATCTGGTAATTATGTCATGGCAATTATGTGCAATTTCACTGCTGCCAGTCTAGTTACAATTGACTACAATTTGAGTATGTAACTATCAACAACTAACGAGCATTAGAAATCTACACAGACAAGACATCCAACAGAAAGATACATAAAATAATGCAAATGTGCAGGCGCATATTCATATTATAATTTGTCCGCTTTCCATGCAAATTTCCTAACATATAACTGCTGAAATTTGCAAGCACTTGTTCTGTTGCATTGTATTAATAGCTGGAATGTATTGGCAGAATGGGGAGAAGCAATGCCTCTGACATTTGCTGGAATGGGTCCGTAATAAAGTACACCTGTGGGAAATCAATCAAAACAGCATAGACTGGGGGTCAACACAGTATGTTCCACTTGCACCTGAATGTGGCAACAAAGAACCAGACACTGTAGTCATTCAGAACCAGGGGCGGGCACCACTGGTGGCGTAAAATAGAAGTGCTTATCTTCTACACGCTTTTTAAAAGATTTTAGCTACTGTTCAACATCATTATGATTGTGATGGGGGCAATTATGTGATCTCCTTTGGTCTCTTTACCTTGTACTAGAAGCTGCAATATGTCATTTTGCTTATTCTTTAAATTTATTATTTCCAGACAGAATTGCCATGTGGCACATGTTCTTCACTCTTCATTGATCATGTTCACGCTAAGCAATTATATAAAGCTATTTCTGATTGTTATGAAGGCTGAGCATAGCAGCTGAATCAATCTGGCAGTTCCCAGTCAAAGCTTCAATAATGCAGCATCAAAGTGTAAGGTCACTGAAAAGAATGTCTTAATTGTGGATTTGAGCACTAATTAACCTAGGAGTAGGACTAAGCTTTTGAGCCCTGTATAATCTTTAATGTCTTTGAATGCATAGGCCATGTCAAACAAGCAATGTTTGATGTGTAATCTAAGGTGTGTATTTTAACGCTTGGCCCGGGGGGTGCATTTGATCATTGAGGAATGAGTCCCACGTTGTACTTAGATCATCTATCAATGTTATTTCTGCGTTTATCATTAAGGAGATATATTCTCTTCACAAGGTGCTCTTGCTTGTGTGTGTAATAAAAAAGACAAATAGAGGAAAGAACTGAACAGACGGCTATCACGAAAAGCTATTGCCTCAGGGCTATTCTACCCGATCTTGTCAGTCTCGCTCTTCTTGAGAAATGAGCACCGGGCAGTTCCTGCTAGAGTCGTCGGTCTCGCTGCTGTGTATGGGTTCACAGTTAAGCACTTTTGAATTTAACCTGATATTACGACACTAATGGTAGTTCCTATGCGAAAATAACATTTGAGGTACAGTGATGCAGCGCACGGGCTCTCAACCCTGCCCTAGTCACGTGATCCGAAGCCGCACACGTGTGGTTTGGCCAGAGCAGCTCCGGTTACGAGGATTACGTTGTATCAATCCTGGTTTACGAGTTTCATAATAGTATACGTAAACTCAACTACGCCAAACAAGGAAAAAATGGTCTCACGATATAATTAATAATCACGATCTTTATTAGATGACTTGCTTCACCCTACTTGGGTTTCTGAGCTTTTTACACACTATGCTATCTCTACTAAGTAAAAAAGAAAAGGCTATTCGTGATTAAGGAAATCTGGAATTTTATTAAAGGAGACTTAGTTGAAAATGCAGTCTTTTCATGTTTTAATCCGTAGCTGAGAGATGAAAAAGAAAATGAACCAGATAATGTCCATAAGACCTTCCCAAACGCATTGGGGATTTAGAAACAAAAATATTAATAACTGTATATCCATCTTGCGTTCATAAATGTCAACTCGGCTAATCCGTGCTGTGTGAAGGAGACTAGGGCTGCTTTTCGGGCAACAGCGCAGTTATAGGCGCAACAAAATCTAGTGTAAAATGGAAGATGTATTATTTTTTTCTACGCCGTATGGAATAGATGGAGTGCTTTCGGACGAAATGATTTGACTACCGCTGTCCATTACCACATTGGCTGAAACTGCGCAAAAGAGGCGACACATACTACGGAAAGACTCTCGTACTCGTTTACCCCCATGTTTGTGCTGGGAGCAGGCGCGAACTTGGATGCGCTTCGGCAGTGGTTGTCAAGCTGAAAGCATAGGGGCATCCTCGTCCCACGGAGTGAAACCTCGGCGTCTTTTTGTTGTATGTCTCAGACAAACTGGCGGACATCGTTCGGAGAATGGGACCATAAACGACTCCCCTTCCTTCCCCTATAGCAGCGCATATAAACGTATTTTTACGAGGCGAAGAAGTACACAAACCGTCTATTGTCAAGTTTCGAGCGTCAACTCTTTCTACCGGACGGGCGGGATCTGGTGATGGCTGCTCCGCTGGCTTTGTCGCTCTTTCTCCTCGTCCTCACCGTGGCCAGTAAGTAAAACACCGAAAGTGACAGATCGGAGAGGTTAATTTACCGTAAAAGGATCAAAACAGAAGCGAAAATATTGCTTGCTAACTTTACTTGTCCCTGTGTGGAGCATATGTGTTTCTCCCCTGACACAGCATTAGCATGCATTTATCGTCATAGACTTGTGTTTTGCACATAAACTTACCAAGTTTTTTTGTTTTATGCACTGTGCATTTCTTGATGATTGGTTTATTTGTGCCTATTGTTTTATCCCTCTTGGGAAAACTTCCTTTTCTAAAACTTCCTTCTGTGTGACATTCTTTTACAAAGTGTGTCCCATAGAATAATTCAAGACAGTCAGTCTAAGCTCCTCCTGCATTTCTTTCATCATATGTTACTTATACATGTATGTAAATAAAAACCAATAGAGTTGGACAAAGGAAGGGACTGATGTCTACTTACTGGCATTTCTTATACAGTATAGCTAGAAACTTCTTATTATGCATTCACTGAGGTAGGTCTGGGTGTGCTACACCATGCGTCATTGTAATGGGCATCATAGATTAATAAGGATGTTACGAGTGCATACAAAACAAAGTAGAAAATGAACTGGGGACTACTTTCTATTGTTAAAAGAGGTTGTTAAAAAATAAGATAATGATAATAAAGCAAAATATTAACATATCGTTTGTGTGGATGAAGCACGTTTTCAATACGTCATATGTCAACACGTGATTTGTAGCATGCCTGTACTGAGTAGCATGATAGCATAGCATTATAGTGTTGGAGAGGGACACCTTACCTATTAAACAATATATGGGTTTTTAAGGAAAATGCTGTGCAATTTTCCTGTTTACAGTTTTCATTTTAAAAAGAGTATTGATAAAGTATGCAAAATTGTAATGTTTCAGCACAAATGCGTCAAGCCATGGTCCTGACAATGCTGCTGATGTCACTGACACTCATGCCTTTTTATATATCCACGTGGGAGTTTCAAGCCAAAACAAAGCTTGAAACTGAGGAAAACTGGAAGCAGAAATTTATGGAGACACTATGGAGACACAGGAATGATTCCTCCTTCAATACCCAGAATAGTGCCATAATACCCAAGACTCAAGGAGAATTATGCATTTTCAATGTTAGGACAGGGTCACACAAGGAGCCACACATTTTGCAACAGAGGCAGCCTCCCTTACAAGTAAGCATAGAAAAGTGACCCGCTGATCTGGGGAGAGGAAAATTTGAACCCATGGTGGCGAACAGGGAGAAATTTGTTTTGAGTTTGATTTGAAATATGTAGATAGGCCAGTAGGCAGCAGTTGTATTGGGGCTTCCAGTGATTTTGTTTTACTGGGATGCTGGTAGACAGTGTTTGATAGAGGTCTAAAATGACTGGTAAGTGCTAGGTTGCTCTGTACTGCTGTTTGTATTTGCTGGGACTCATAAGCCTGCATTTTGGAGTTACAGACCCTCTTTCGGTTCCCTGAATCAGGCTGAGTTTATTTTTTTTTTTTTTGCCTTTCGGTTCCCGGCCTCAGTTCAGAGTAGGATCTGGGGGCCCTACCTGTTTTTTTGATTTCCCTATGCTATTCACCTCCCACGGGAACCAACCAGTTCTGGTCTATGTGTAGCAGTTAATGGGCTAAATTACCAGAAACCGGTCATTTTGGAAATCAATTCAACAGGGAGCTGGACTGTCGGCTCTGTGCCCTTGTTTTTAGTAAATATTAACTTACTAAATGTAACCACTCATTACTGTGGCTCTGGTAGCTTTTGGAGCCCAGAAGAGCTGGCCCAAGTGGATATCCCAAGAGTTGGTGAGTCGGCAATTGCACCTGTGGTTATCTTCAATTGGGAGGTCTGCCTTGTGCCACTTGTGTATTTGTTTGTTTTCTTACGCTAACACACAACACAAGTTACCCTTGCTGTTTCCCTTTACAACCAATTTTTGTCATTTGTCTCCAGCCAGGGAAACTAATTTTGATATGTAGTAGCCTTGCTAACTAAACTTTCATCTATATATTGTATGAAATTGCCTTTTTGTTGCGTCACCCTTGCTAAGTTTACAGCATAATTTCAGTTGTCTACAACATTGCAGAATTCATCTTTTGTAAGCTGAATACACTTTTGGTCATCACAGGTGTGCTCATGGCCACAGCCACGGTTGAATGTGTGCAATTCACCCAAGCGTTTCAAAACTCTTTTTTTTATCACTGTGACTGAGGAACAAATAGTCCGCTGCAGATCTCAGATGGCAGTTGGACTGCCAGATGCAGCTGAACCCCACCAATTTTAGGCCGCGTCTTGATTTCCCTGACTTGGCCATCCTGCACTAGGTACCTTTCATAGGAAGCTGTACTCATGGGGGGTCCATTGATGCCTGGCCCAGTTCACAAACCCATTTGGTTCATAAAATTGTTCCGAGGACAGTGGGAGTGGATGCAAAACCTTTTCTTAATTCTGTTTATACTGTGGTTATTCAATGAATGTACAAAATAATGTACAGTACAGAATGTAAGGGCTGTTCTTTAGGATGTGTGTTCACCACATAACTTCTGCAGGAGGTGAATGCCAAACAAACTAATTGCGGTTGACAAGTTGCTGCATGAAACCAGTTCTGTTCTGTGTGCAGCAGTTAATGGGCCAAGCAAACAGAGGCCAATCATTTCATTTTGGAAATGAATTCAACTTTGAGTGCATTTCCTGAAATGAAGTGAGCCAGAATTAGTTACTTTGAAACTGCACCTGGTTTGAATCACTTGCAAGTACACAACACCATGTGAAAGCACCCATAGAATGCGTGTGGGAAACTCGTTATGTCAAGTTGATCTTGGTCTTGTATTTTGAATGACTTAATTAGTGCTATTATGCTGTTATTATGCTGTTATTGCTCTTCACAGTATGCAACCCAAGGATTTGCTGCGCCTTGAGGGCCGGAATAGTTATGTCACATTGATACCTTGCAGTCAGCAGTGAATGTTAACCAACAAGCGTGACTAATTTGGCATCATGTCTGTGTCATGTCAAGATCTGAGTGTTATGAAAACCACACCCTTATGATTTATAATTACTCTCCCCTCCACTACAAACTGGAACAATACAGGCATGTGACGTGCAGCTTTACTCTTGAACAGTAGCTTTGCTCTCCTCCCTGGCTGGCTTTTTTTCCTGCTCTGCTCTCCATCACCTTTTGTCTCATCATTGTTAACTATACACACTTGCCTCAGTCCAACTACACACTTGTAGGCTAATGCTCTTCAGTCTGAATCAGTAATGGAGAGAAGATTGTGTGTTTTCACTCTTGATTCACATGTATTTAAATTAAGGGCTGGCACCTCACTTCGCAGGTTGCTGTCTTTTGAGTTTCAAAAGTGCCTTTGAGCAACTTCAGCCTTGGTGTTTTGATTTTTGCAGGCTATAGCTAGCTAGCTACAGTGTTGATGTGCAGTGAATCTCACGGTGGCTTCCACAGCACTCCAAAGCGTGTGAAATGTAGCTACTCTTCAGAATCTGCACAGTTTCTTTCATGAATACTTCCAAATATGTGTGCACACTTCATGCCTGCTTCCGAATCCTGCATGGTACGCTCTCTCACACTTAGTGTGGCACATTCACACACATGCACATTCTGCATCTGGTGAGAAAACAGGCTGCCATGGCCAACTGTAACATGTAGACTCTTGTTCAACTGGGACAAGAACAATTTTTTTGCAGCTCATACATATTTTTTCACATAAGGTTGTGAAAGTAAACATTGACATTTGGCCTTAAACTGTCTCAGAGACCTTAACACCAAAGTTAAGCATGAGCTGCAAGGTGATAGAATTGAGTGCGGACCACAGCTGTAACATTGTGAAATGAATCGTTTGAATGCTTAAAAATATCAAATAAGATGTTGATTAAAAAGCTATGTACTGCGTATCTCATTTTGTGGGCTGCTGCAGAGTATTGACCTGGGGGATCTCTGTGTTAAGCCATCTGTATGAAGCCAAGTATGAGAGAAACTTCTTTTAACTTTAAAGAGAAAAATGTGCAGCTGATTTGGAGCGGCAGGGTAGTGTGGGTTTTACAGAGTAGGCGTGGTCCTGTTCTCGTTTCGCCCAGAGCTCAGCCGGACAGAGCTCAGCTGTCAAATTCCCATCAGGGTGAATGAAAACTGAAGGCCTCCTAATGAAATAAGCCAAAAATGTTTGGGCTATGACACTTGTAAAATGTTAAACTGAGCTGTCAGTTGAGTGGTCATACTGTAGCTTTAGGAGAAGCAGGGGGTTCTGATTGTTGCTGTCATCAACCAATTATGTAACAAAAAATGTGGAAAGCTTCAAAGAGTCTTTAAATTGAGTGGTGAAGCAGTGATCAGATTAGACAAAGTCATTTATACCTGGGGCATAACCAACGGAAATGACTTGAAATTTAGTGGCCCCTTGTCTTTAACATGGCACCAAGCCCATTAGAGAGTTAATTAAAACATGTAGAAGTCATGGCAAGAAGGATAAGCTGATGAAACATTTTTAAGAGCACATAAGGGTTGTGTGAGGGTCTGTGTTTTGAATTATGTTGTATGAATGGAGCATGCAGTTCATAAATGGAGCATTTTCTGCTGTGACTCACTTTGAATTCTCAGTTGTGGTACACATTCTGTGGTCAGATTTGGACAGCAGAGTTTCACATGCCAAATTCAGACTATTGACCAATTTTGAAAGAAACGGAGATTTCACTATTGTGACACATGCTCCTTGCTCCTGGGTATGAATACCATCTAAACGGCAAGGTAAGGAACTGTGTGTTCAGTTTTAGATGGAGTGAAGTTGCCTGTCAGCCGTGTGAGGATATGATGTTCCTCAGGAGGTCAAAGACAGCAGACCCTGCCCACAGTTAATGCGGGACACTGGCTTCAAAGCAACTCAGTGCAGATGGGAGTCATTTAAATAATTTACAAAGAGGATATTTCTGCTGCGAAGCACTGTTTTATATTTATCTTTTTCTGGAAGGGGCAGATATGAAAATGTTTCTGAAAATATGAACTTTTTTTTTTGAAATCATGAGATGTTTGTGTGGCATTGTGAAAAGGGCATGCCGAGTTTGTTGAAAAGCGGCGCTAATTTGGAACATTTTGATCCTGTTGTGCGGTTCTTTTTGAGCAATAAATTATTTAAGTGGTGAAATGTACCTAGGCGGCATTGCAGTCATAGAGTTGTTCACTCTTGGTAAGGGAGGTGGACAGCAAGTGTGAATGTGTGTAAGTGTGTGGGCATGCAAGGAGGTGTGGGGGAATGTGCATGTGTGTATGTGTGCGTGTGTGTGTGTGTGTGTGTGTGTGTGTGTGTGTGTGTGTGTGTGTGCGTGCGTGCATGTATGCACGTGTTTGTCAGTAAAGAGTACGATTAATTAATGTCCAAAATGTCCATTGTAAAATATTAATAGACTAAGATAAGCTGTATATTTCAATTCATGAAAATTAACTTGTTACTGTAATATTTTTCAAGATATGTTACTGTTTGGTGAGGAAGAGGTGGGTGTTAGGTCATATTTCGTGGTGATTTGATTTTGTCTGAAGGAACTCCCTGTGATTTTGTTCTGTGGGCAGAATTTGCTCGGAAATGTTGACCTGGGACCAGTTTTGCTGTTTACTTTATAATGGCTAAGGTTAGAATTGTGGTTGGAAAATCTGGTCCTAGATCATGGGCAACTGCCTTGAGCGCTGTTATGCCATGCTGCATTTTTGCTACATGTAGACATTCCGTGCTGTGGGTCTTTTCTTGCAGACATTACTAAATTTCCCCATCTGCTCACTGCGCTACCGACACGTCTGCCTGTGGAACTCTTAGTTCATGATGCGTCTGCACATGATGTGGGTTGACGTATGGCCACATTTCTGCAGGGGATTAGCTTTAGCAACTCTTTCAGATGTTGATGCTTGCAGTAATGATATGTCACATGGTCTGGAAGGGTAGAGGCTAAGCGGGTGAGGGCTGTTCACCTCTGTTGGCGTTCAGAGGGATACACATGGTGACCTTGGTCAGTACACTTCAGGATGCCATAGGAAATGAATATTCAATTGCATTTTTATATTACTTTATCACATTTGTTACCTAGCAGTACTGAGAGTGAATGCTCACACTTGATTTGTTTTCACAGATTCTGACAATAACAATACATTTTCACCAATGGAAAGTGGATAGATCTTGAGAAATCTCCCTTACAAATTGTAGTCATCATAGGTGTAAAGACTGGGAGATCTGGATGACAACTTCCAAGGTATCAGAACCAGAGAACCAGTGTACTTTTATGATTCAGGAAGAATTTTGTGCAGACTGATCAGTTACTGTTTGTTGTGCATGAATGGAGCTGAAAACAACAGAGGAAACCAAACGTCATGGATTGATGAAGTGACTGAAGCTTACATGTTTTGCCTTCTCAGGAAATTCTTGGTTCACCCTTGCATTTGAGCTTGGAACCACTGCCTGTATGACAAAAGTGCAGATTGTGGTGGGTCACATTTTATATTACACGCAACTTCATAGTCCTTCATGAAGCGTACGTCACACCCTCATGAGCATTGCATTACTACTTTATGAAGTATTCATAAACAGCTGCTATGCTGCATGGTGGCTGATATGGAGTCATAGAGTGCTTTATATGCAAATAATGAAACCGTGCTTGTGACAATATGTTACATTACATTACATTGTAGGCATTTAACATACACTCTTTTCCAGAGCAACTTACATAGGTTATAGTTTTTTTTTGGTACAATGTTATCCATTTACACAGCTGGGTATTTTCTGAGGAAATTTTGGGTTAAATTTTGGGGCACTGCTGCTGTATCCTTGCCCAAGGATACAGCAGCAGTGCCCAAGTGGGGAATCAAACCAGCAACCTTTTTCTTATAAGCCCTTCTCCTTAACTGCTATGCTACACTGCTGCCCAACTTATCACTGTTATGTCACTGTATGTCTGCCAACATGTAAGAAAAAAGATTACATTTTACCAAATGGTAATGTCACACTCATGAAGGTGTTATGTATGCTTCGTGAAGGCCTTTGAAGTCTGGGGGATTTTTAAAGATTTTTCAACTTTGTTGTGTTCAAGACCTGCTTTACAGCATTTAGTTGCGTGAGGTTAAACCGAAGATGACCTCTATCCATTATAAACCGGCACTTAAAAAATCTGCAATGTAAAGCTTGGACTTCTCTGGACAAGAAAACCATTCAAAAAAGCCGAGCAACAATGCTGGAATATATTCTGTAAAATGTAGCTGCTGACTGAATTTATCGTTTAGTATCTCATATATTCTCAGAATACAGATGAGGTAAGGAAGTGGCAAACTAACTTCAGGTCATTTCAGACTCATGGCGAGGGGAGGTAAACAAATGAGGCAGAGAACTGGTGTGCTGACTTCAGGCGAGCTCAGACCGATGGAAAATCGAATGCTAAGACCTCAATTCCATTGAATATTTACAAATAGTTTTGTCCGTAGAACTCTAAGCAGTACATTCAAGTAAGCCTTTTTTAAGGATACATACACCGCATGCTGATGACCCGTGTTGAAAACAAAAAAAAAAAACAATAAAAAACACAGCAAGCCATTTGCTGTGTTTATTTAAAAGGTAAGTATGAGGAGGCAGTGTGGTTTGATTGTACCATCCATCTGCAGTTTACAACTAAAGGGGGCTTAGAGAGCAACACAGTGTCCCTGTACCACTGAATCACTTTAGAATTGTATTCATATTTCCAATCACACAGGCCTGTTCTTTTCTGCTGTGCATGTGTGGTCAGATCATCTGTGCCCTTTTGGTCCTCTTAAGTCTGATGAGTCTAAACACTGATGAACTCAGAGGCTTACCTGCAAAACACATCGTGACTTATGTAGAGGGCTACAGAGGCACTGGTGCACTAATCAGACATGCCCCTTTTCCACCAAGGCAGTTTGAGGGCCGGTGCCTAATCTTGAACCAGTTCTTCGCGTTTTGACAGCCAAAGAACCGGCTCTCGGCCAGGAAAACTGGTTTGAGAGCGGCACCAACACTTTGCTGGTCTAGAAATAAGAACTGCTTATGTCAGGGGCTAGGGGCGGGATTATTGTGACCAACAAGACCAACTAAAACTTTGTGACCACCAATTTTTTAAAAAAACTATACACTACGCTAGTGTATAGAAGAAAAACCAGAGTTTTATTTTTCAAATGTTTCACCTTGTTGCCAGCCAGATATGTATTTCTTAGCTGTTTAGCAAACTACTAATTTCTCACCAGCTTGCTGGCTGTTGGTCAGCTAACATTACCCAAGCAAGCATAGCTACTAATTTCTCACATCTAATTTCTTATTCGCATATTACATTTGAAATTCATAATATTGATGTGAGAAATTAGTGGCTATGCTTGCTTGGGTAATGTTAGCTGACCAACAGCTAGCTAGCCAGCTACCGTAACCTTGGTAATGGTAGCTAACGTTAGCATGCTACTTTCTAACATTGCCACTGACTCACCTGTCAACGTCACTTAACATTTGGCTTCACAAAAGGCTAACATTATATAAAATGTAGTGGACAAGTTTGTTTTTTAAAGCAAAAAACTCCAAACCGGCACTAGCACCAGCCCAGAACTAGCACCTAGTTTGTGTTGGTGGAAAGGGGGTAACAGAGGACTGGCGATTGTCGACTGGGCATCGATCAGAGAGAGGATTGGCCTCATTGCTAAAGGGTTAAATAACCTCTCAGTGTTGTTTATTATTTTTGATATTTTAGAAAGTGGTTGCAAAGTATAGTGTGACTCAAAGTTTGCCACAGCATTTCATGAACACTGAACATGAAGAATCTGACTTAAGCTTTTGAGACGCATCTATATGTATACTGTAAACTACAGCTTTAGATGGAGCTGGCTTCCAACCTTAGTGAGCATAGCATTTTTGTTAAGGTCACAGGATCTACCAGGGTGCTCCCACACAGCATGCTGGTGTGCCTAAAAGTTGTGGATTTGTTTTTGGGAGCTACAGTGAGCTCCAGAGTTTCTCCTCTCAGCCAGATAAAATTTAATCCTGGTCTTCTGTTCCATGTCAGATCACTGAGCTTGATCTAATTAAAGGCATTAGCTATGCACTAAAAAGTGAAATCTCCATACTGACACTCTTGCAGACTTTCTTTGATTTTAGAGTTCTTCATGACTCCTTGATGTGTACATTGTTATTTTCACCATTAGTCTGCACCTTATCACATATCTTACCTTATTAATTGCTTATATTAACTGCCCATACTAATCTCGGTCACCTCCGCTGGTGCCATTTAACACTTGAAACACACTATCACAAACACAGTATCTGAAAGCCACTGAAAGTACATGGCTCCACACAATGTTAACATTCAGGTGGCTGCTATCAAAAAGCCTTTTAACTAGCAAAGCTGGACATTTTACATTCAGTGACAGCAAGGGTTGACATGATTGTAGTGCACTTGAGTGCAGGTATAAGCTACCCTGTTTTATATTCAATCACAGGCTACGTGTCCACTGAATGTTCACCTTTGCTTGATAAAGGTCACCCCCTCTTTTGTGTTCATCGTTTGAGTGCGCCTGTGCTTTTCCGCTGCTTGTGAATATTCAGAGGAGATGAAAATGTAAACAGATGAAATATTAATGGTGCAGCACTGGCGGAGCTGTGCCCCCTCTCCTGTGGGTCGCCTGCCCCACGTCTCCTGCAAGGGCGATCCCGTTTCGGTAGGCTGCCCTCACGTTGCCGGGTCACTGGTGAATGAGAGCGGTTAGCATCTTGCAGGCGCGTCCCTCCCTCCGTCTGTCCCCTCCCCCCATCTCTGAGCCAATCGCAGCGCTGCTTCCAGTCCTCTGACTCCACTCCTAATTTCAACAAAATTTTCCATTATCACGAAGGTTCCTCTCACAGTTACCAGAAATGACCCTAATGCACAATATTGGCTTGATGTTTTCAGCAAATTGTATTAGCGCCAGATAACCGTCAAGGCCTGACAAGTGTGCACTTAGCTGGCAAGGTCTGCTATTCGCACCGTGAAAAGGAAGTCTCCATTACCCCCTTTCTGCTTTCAAGTGTGAGGGTGCAGTTGAATTTTGGGCTTGTAATGATTCACCCTGAAGCAACATTAATTTATGTGTTATGTTGGGTGGAAAAAAATTACTGGATGCTGCAATAACATTTAGAAATCCATAGATGTATTTTCAATTGTCATCCTATTACATTTGCTAGGTTACACGCAGTAACTTGCAAGTACTGTAAAATGACGTTCAATTTGTGTTTTGAATTATACAGATGTGGTAGGGCATGCACTTTAACCATGGACAGCTAAGTGTAAATTAAAATGATTGCAGCATGAGAAATTAGCTCTGCTTTATTAAATGTGAGAGTATTGATTAATTAGGGGATGACTGAATTATGCAAATGTGACAGCAATTTATTGTACCCATCAAATCAAATGTGATGTTCTACTTTTAACTGTAAATTGCCAGGGCAATTTGTAATTTTGTTAGGCTATTATTATTCCTGGGATATTTTGGCTTTTGATTTTGTTGTAAAATTATTTGCAATGCCTGTATTATGAACCGGGTACATCTTCAATTTTGTTGGAAACACTAAGTATATACAATATTGTGATACAAAAATGTCACTTAATACAATGACCAACAATCATGCTGTGCCCATTATCATAGGATACATCAGGAATTACGTTGTGAAAGCCCCATAATTTTGAATTGTCCCCAAAATCCTATAGGGCGGAATAATCCCATAGGATTATTCTATTACACTGAAGGATTATAAAGGATTTTCACAAGTCCCATGCGGTCCTATTGGTAAAGATATTGTTTCAACAAAATGTTTGTGGTTAATATTATTTGCTGGGGTATTTCTGGTGAGGTCTAACCTCAGCACAGGTACTTTGTCACATTCAGTGTGAGGATGTGGAAGGACAGATTATTTGCTTAGCAGACCTTATTCGGAGCAGTTAAGGGTATTTTCACAACCTGTATCAGATGCTGCATTCCTGATGGAGCCACTACAGCACACTGTCTTGCCAGGTACTAAATGAGTGTCCTACCCGGGTTTTGAACCCACAAACCACTGGTTCAGCCACGCTACACCCTCTAGACATGAAACTAAGCCTGACGTGCAGTGGGGCGGATGTCTGCTGTCCTTGTCCTCTCTGTACCACACCACTCCCTCCCTCCCTCATCAGTTTTTCTGTGTACACCGTCTTCCTCCCCAGCCTCCGAAGATACGGTGTGTCATAGCATAAGTGCCGTAAGCCAAAGTCACACTTTGCTGACATTAGGGTTGGGCAATATAGCCATCACGATATATCGAATAGCTATTTTTAGCGCAATAACAGCTATCCCCGGTACGTGGTGTTAGGTTTATTCCCGTATTTTTTCCCTTTAGTCATACCTGATGCAGGTGCACACTTTCAAAGTTCAGTGAAATGCTTCCGGGGCAGAAAAATATCGCTTGTATCTGTATATTGGTTAACTTACCTATTAGCCTTGAAAAACACATAGCATATGTTTTCACTCTTTATCTTTGTAGCCATGTGTTTCTATCTACCATGTGGAAGCAGCATAGTGCTGCTGCTGTGATATCAACATTGAATAGATACGAGTGGCGTTTTTTCCCCCAGAAGCATTTCACATGGCCTTGGAAAACTGGAGGTGTGCTCCCACATCAGGTATATGACTAAAGGGAAAAAAAATACGGGAAGAGACCACATAATGCCACATACCGGGGATAGCTGTTATCGGGCTAAAAATAGCTATTCGATATATCGCAACGGCTATATCGCCCAGCCCTATCTGACAGTCATTATGTGCTGCACACCAAGTCCCATAGGGTGTCACAACCCGAGTCACAACACCACGATGCCCATCACATTGACACTACACACGCGCTTCACAGCATCACCTCAGGGCCTAGCCATCCCCACAGTTAAGTGTCATACCTTTAGCGGCGTCACCATTTCTTAACCCGGGTGATCAGTCCCTGCTGGATTTCTGATCATCATTTTTTCTTTTGTGTCGTTGTCATTGTCACTGTCTGTCGCTGAAACTTCTAAGATCATATTCAGAATCCATGCGGTGTAATTAAAAGGTGGTGCAGCCTGACTGCTGCCGGCAAGATCAGTTTTAACGTAAATGCACATGCAAATAGCTGACTCACGCAAATGACAAACGGATATTAGACAGTAATGTTATGAAGCAGACACAGTGCGGCTGCACAGTCATCGTGCCACCAAAGCCTGCCAGGGTTTTATTCAGATCCAGCCTTATCCATACTCAGGGGTTTGCCTGAGTATACCCAGACCTGATTAATGAAATCCAGCCTAATGAATATGTAATTTTCCAGCGCATAATCCAGCCCCGGACTTGTTTGCCGCAAAACAAACCGCAATTCAGATTTTCCAAAAACATTGCGTGTTGTTTTTATTTTTATTATTATTATTTTGTATTTAAGATGAGTAAGTATTTAGTATGTGTATGTTAGTGCAAAATTCACACAGATATTTTAGATATTTTCCCCCGCTAGGATATCCTTAAAGTGAAAAACATGCACAGACAGTATGAATGAGGTAAAGATGCGGAGACGTCAGCGTTGAAAGCAGTGAATGAGTCATTTGAAATTTTAAACAGGGCGAGTCTGTGCTTTTGTGTAATGTGTTTAGGGGCGGGGTAGGGGAAGGGGTGCTACTGCTGTAGCCGTCTGTTTTCCTTTATGTTTAGAGCACGTAGCACAATTTGTGAAAACAGCAAATGAACAAATTACAAGTACACCTGACACACTATACACGCGGGCTGCTTCGGTAATCATTGGAGGCGGAGCTGACGCACCATCCGAGCTGTTAAAGGGGCTGTGGTCTTAGCGTGTCATGGAACAAGGCCAGGATTGGTGCTCAGCGCATTACTGTGCCCGGCCTGCTGTTTGTTCGCTAGCCTCTGCAGAGCCCAGAACTCTGGGACAGAATCACTTGCCGTGTCTGCCACCATACCTGGATATTTCTGTCCGCTAAGTGTGCTGCTGTTGTTTGAGCTGGCAGCTGAGAGGCTCCTCAGGTTCAAACAAACCGATGTAAGATCCTCGCCTCTGTGCAGGGAGTGACTCGGCATTGGTACATATGCCTTATTGCCATTGTGTATTTCCTCTTATTTCTCTTTCCCTGAGACTTTCTGGAAACAGCAGCTGGAACTTTGTCATTGAATGGTCATCGTTCATTGCCTCATGGCAGTCCTTCTCCCCTGCAGAACTCTGACACAATATGTGAGTCTAACCAACTGTTCTGACGTGCTAGAAATCGACTCAAAGCTTATAGGTGCTTGACAGAACGGCTGTCACTTGTAAGCACCAGCCACGCTAAGCTAATGCACGACTTCAGCTTGTTGAATGTTACCACAGAACTCACAACTGCTGTTACCAGGGCTAAGCCGGGGCCAAAATTGTACTGTGTGTTCCAGCATTAGCCATTGATTTCATTATTTACCATTATCCGTGAGCTCTGAAGTTACAGTTAATCAGTCTCTCTGAGCGCCCTGTGCATAAAGAAACGCTCGGGGAGCATTTGCGGAACGTTGGTACGGTCGGTGCCCCCCGTTAGTGCAGAGAAGTACCTAACGCGGAGTCCTCCAGACCTGAAGGGCGGGTGACATCAGGAGTGACTCACACCACAGGGACAATCGGCGCGGCCCTGCGCCGGGACGCAAATGAGCAAAGAGAGAATCACTTAAATCGAGTCGGACACTCCGATCATGACGGGGCCCCAGAGTGTTATTGCAGTGTTCAGACAGCGTCTGGGGGCAGTCAGGGAAGATCCTGTCAAAGTCGGCTGGAGGCGAGTGTGTGCGTGTGTCCGTGTGTGTGTGTGAGTGCATGTGTGTCTGTCTGTGTGTGTGAGAGAGAGAGAAAGGGAGGTCTCCCATCATTGCTTCTGTGAGATTGTGCTGCTGTGTGTTTCGCATAGTTAACTCTGGCCTTGTCACTATAAGGACCAGCTTATATTGCACGGCTTTTGCCGCCCTTGGTTTGTGGGGCCCCTCATGCTTACAGATCAAACCAGCGCTCGTCACAGGGCACAAAGACTGGGAAGGCACACATAGTATGCAATTTAAATTCTCATGTTCCAATATAAGCTTGGCCTTGTTTCATGCAGCCTTTTTCTGTCACTGAAGATATATTGTATACATTCATTATTTTGTGCAGATTAGCAGAAATGACACAGTTGATATAGTTGTGAAATAAGAAGTCTTTCCTAATCGCTCCAGAAAACAATCCATGATAGAATGATGCAAGAGTGGAAGCTTTGGGCTCACAGAATTTGCATGTGTTTTATGAGCCAAGTCTAAAATGTCTCTTATAATGACATGGTAACCTTCCTTGAGCTCTGGGTCAGCCATAGTCGTTTGTAATTTGCAGCCTGGTTGGATATATATCAATCTGCAGATAAACGGAATGAAGCATTCGAAAACAGACTGCCCCGCCCCTCACACGTATACTCCACCCCTCACATGCATGCTCCACCCCTTTTTTCCATATCATACCTCTCCCTCTCATGCCCCTCCCCTCACTACCATTTCCCGCCCCTCACCTCCAGGCTCCACTTTTCTGCATTGAAAGAGAAAAAAAAAAACATGAAAATTTACTTAATTTTACTTTTTAAATTTAACTGAAGTTTGAAGTTTAACTTACTCTTTGATTCATATCCTTGTCACCATAATGCTATGCTATTGAATTCTGGCACCAAAATTCCTTGACAAGAAGAATCTATTTGTCAAAAGCAAAGGCATTTTATTTGATACCTAAGAAGCAGAGCGTGTCAAAAAGAGCATGTTTTGATGACAGGGAACCACATAATTCTGGCTTTTATTTCATTTTTGTAATGACAGATTTTAAAGTTGGCACGAAAGGCACTTTTCTTTCACCTAGTGGGGGATCTGCCACTGGCGGTGTGTTGCAGGGGCTCAGACACGCCGAAGTTTCGCCGTAATCCGTCCTCCTGTTTGCGCTCCGAGTAGTCAGATTAGCTCCGGGACCGAAATCAAAACGTGGGGCCCGGGAGACAGGCCGTCCGACTGTCACAGGTTTGGGATTTGTCATCGGAGGTCCCGGCTGCCAGACATCTAATCCCCATCATCATCTCCAGCTGCAAAGTCCTGGCTGACAGACTCTCCGTCGGGGGCCGCGCGCCAAATAGTTTACTCTGATGGGTAAATCTCTCCGGTCCCCAAAACACACACTGCAGTGAGGAAGTGAAGACAAGAGGAGCTACAGAAGTGTCCCAACTGGGATCCCTGTGAAATTTCAAGGCCTTGACCTCTGGTGGCTTCTTGCGCTGAATGCTCGCTATTCGAGACCCTGCTCTTTTTCGGCTTCTAGCAACACTCCCCTACCCTCCCTTTAATCTCACCTCTGCTAGTTGGCAGTTGTGCATCAGGGCAAATAACTTAAAAGCTATTTACATTCAGCATGGGGACTTTTTGGATGGGTTTTTAAGTGGTGTCACAGTGTGCTCTCAGAATGTATATTTGAGCCTGTCATAGTAATCTGGCACATGCATATTAGCAGAGATGCAGCCGTAAAAAGCAGTACATTAAGCACACATCCAAGCTGGTTCAAACACCGAAGTGTTTGAGTGTTTGTATTTCAAATTTGTAGGAGATTTCATCACTGTAGCTCCTGCCAAAGGTGTCCCAACATTCACCCTTCTCTCAGAGTCACTGAAATACCTTCAAATATACTTTGCTTTAAGCATACTTTTACTCAAGTGGTTCCTATATGTTGGCAGGTACCTGTACATTTCTGATGCTTGCATCACTTCTCAAAACCCTGTCAATCGCATTTCAAAGGCTTCAAAGCCAGCTTCAGATCAGATAATATTTTTCACATGTAGCTGTCACACAATACTAACTACAGTCGCTGTTCGCTCTCAGAGATTCTCTTTGAACCCTTTATGTCTTTGAAGTGAAACATGGCTTTGCAGTGATTCATGACTGTAAATTTGGAGGAAATGCTATTTAATATACATTCATGAATTCATGTATTTTGTACTCGAAAGTGCTACATTTCAAACACATTTACAAAGTAAATTCATGTATCTCTTCATTTGAAAACACTTTAAAATACATATTTTATTCAGGTCCCGCACATGTCCATGCAAGATCACACACACACACACACACACACACACACACACACACACACACACACACACACACACACACACACACACAGAGTCACCAGTACACACCTCAGAGGGTTCGGCTGTGTGTTTATTTGCTTTTCTCTGTGTTTGAAGTTATGGGTATAGAGTTTCACTCTCTACTTTCAAAGATTGAAGTGTGCGTCAGATGCACCCAGAGCTGCGGCTGTCATCATTAATAAACAGTGTATTCGATCAATGCCGCATCCTCACCTCTGTTTCCGGGCTGAGCAGAACCGACCTCTCCCTCTGCAATTCACCACACAGCCTGCATCTTCAATAGAGAGGTTGGTTTAAGGTTATCTCTGTCACTTATACATTAAACAACACTAAGGGTTGCTCTGTGATAAAATAATCCCAGGAAGTGTTTGCTTGGCAATGCAAAGAGTTTTTAAATCAACCTTTTAGGGGCCTTTTACGTGGTGTGTTTTTGGTACATCTGGAATGTTGATGGGGTTCATTCTCAAATATTTACTTACACTGTGCATACCCCGTACGGTTTGAATGATTGTCAAAGTACAGTTTGGAAAACATGATAATAGATCATTGCTGTGTTTCAGCAAAGAGGCTGAGGAGACCTTAGAGCGTTTGGGGGTTTGAGACCTTTGAGCGTTTGGGGGTTTGAGACCTTGGAGCGTTTGGGGGTTTGAGACCTTGGAGCGTTTGGGGGTTTGAGACCAACATTGCAATGCCCTGCACTGATGGGTGGTAACTGAAGGTGAAGTAGAACCATGCACAAAATTACATATGGGTTTTTGTCTGAAAGTTGCTTCATAACTGAGAATTTACTATACCTTTATAGAAGTATCCCCTATCAACATATAAGTCTGGTACATTCATGGCACCCAATTTTTTACACTGCCTAACTGCCTGTCTCATAAATACAGCAAGTAGTGCTTCTGTATATTCTAAGCATCTCAAATGAAAGAAATGTATATATTTTTTTTTATTTCAGGGGGTCTTACATCAAGTTGTGTGTACATGTGTTGAGTGGTGTATAACTCTGGGACTGCCTGCACTGTAAG
Organism: Megalops cyprinoides; assembly: GCF_013368585.1. Taxonomy (NCBI): domain Eukaryota; kingdom Metazoa; phylum Chordata; class Actinopteri; order Elopiformes; family Megalopidae; genus Megalops; species Megalops cyprinoides. Next base: position 21,872,455 of record NC_050600.1, read on the forward strand.
TTTTAATAGCTCTCTGCAGGTGCTGTTGCAGAGAGTGGGCAGATGTTGAAGTTTTCCCATGTTGCCTTGCAGGGGCCTCGGCGGCCGACGCGGAGGAGAGGCTGGTCAACTACCTGCTGGGGCCGGAGCGCTACAACAAGCTGATCCGGCCAGCGGCCAACAAGAGCCAGCAGGTCACCATCGCCATCCAGGTGTCCCTGTCCCAGCTCATCAGTGTGGTCAGTATGCCCGCCCATCGGGGGGGGGGTTGGGGGGTGGGGGGGTAGTGGTTGCGGGGGGGATGTCCTCCCAAGCAGGGGGCTCACAGTGGTGTCATAACAACAGGGATTGACAGTACTGTCCCCATGGCCCCCAGTGTCCCGGTCCCCCTATCTCCTTGTCCCTGCCGTCCTCCACACCAAAGCATCTGTCTGCCTAGCCAGTCACCATAAAACGTTCCTTGGCACTGCGTGGGCATCACTGACAGTCTGACCGCGTCCTTTCTCTCCCTCTCCGCCCACTCGAGGGTGTCTGGATATAAGGATCCTCATTTGCCCCCTTCCACCCAACCTCGAGCACTCAGGTCACGCGGGGCCAGAGGCGACACTCGCGTTTTCGTCTCTCACGCGTGAGAGCTCTCTGTCACCGGGACAGGGTCTCCCCTGGCTCCCGGGGCTCTCGGTGAGCCAGAGACATCTTAGCAGGTTACTGAACCTCACCGCACGGCCACTCTCTCCATCGCATTCTCCGTTGCGGGCTTATGCATCTAGCTGACAGTCTGCCTTTTGGGATCACCCACCTGTCTGCCTGTGTGTCTGTGCTGTGCTAATATGTGTTAATATAAAGACTAAAGTAGAGTGCAAGTAAGGCCTAGATTCAATCAGCATATGTCCCTACCTTTGAATCAGAATAAAAGCCTAGTATTACCTGTTTGTTTCATAGATAGTTAGGTGAGCACAGCCGTCACCAAAAGCTCTGGAAAAATGTATCGGTATTGGAAATAAGTGACAGTTATGGTTAACTTAGACACAGTTAAAAAGGCTTTGTCTTTTTAGAGTGGACTCACAAGCACTGCAAGGCATGGAAACACCATCACTTCACTTTACTGGCCTTTTTTGGTAGCTAATTTCCAAATGAACTTGAGCACATTTGCTTTCATGTTACTCAAGTTAAGGACAAATGTCTGAATTCAGGCTTTAAGCGTAGTTAATCCAGATTTTGTGGAGTTACCCTGAGGATAATGAAGTGCACTCTGCCAGAACAGTTAACGGTTAGAGGAAGCTGAGCAACCTTTCACATCTTGTAAAACTCTGATCACTGTTTGCCAAACCTTCATGAGCAGCAGCCAGTCATCAGCGCTCAGAAGGCGTTTGTGAATGTTTGTGTAATTGACCACACCCCTGATGACCATTGTGCTCTCCCTGCAGAACGAGAGGGAGCAGATCATGACCACAAATGTGTGGCTCACTCAGGTCAGTACGAATGCTGTCCCCTCTCTTCCCCTGTGTGCCCAGGCAGTCTGTTTCTTTAGATATGAGCAGATGCCCATGTCCTAATTACTGTAACTATGGTATGTGGCTGCAGTGACTAAATAAACACATGTCTTATGGGTACAATGTGCCTTTCCAAGTCTCACACTGCTAGCCTTGTCCAGCATGTATATAAAAATTGTCATATGAATACAAAGACGTATGTGTTCGGCAGTATTCTCTGTCAGTTTGTGTTTCGGTACATATCTGTGTGTGCACATGTGGACAATTTGTTTAGTATTCAGCAAAAATAAATAATCTGTGTCAGCCAGACTGTGTCACTGTGTGTGTGATTGCTTGCCTTTGTGTTTGCTTGATCTGTTTACGCTTGCCTCAGTGAGCATCTTCATGCGTATGTGTTTGTGTGAATACACACGCCCATATGTGTTTGTGTGTGTTTGTGTGAATACGCACGCCCATATGTGTTTGTGTGAATACGCACGCCCATGTGTGTTAGCACACCTGTGACCACGTGTAACTCTGCCTCCTCAGGAGTGGAATGACTACCGGCTGATGTGGGACCCCCAGGAGTACGAGGGTATCAAGAAGCTGCGCATCCCGTCCCGGCACATCTGGCTGCCAGACATCGTCCTCTACAACAAGTAAGGAGTGCCTCTCCACCTGATCGCTCTGCTTTCTCGACAGCCCATAAAGCCGTCGTGATGAATTCCATCTTTGCATTACTGTTCAGAAACGAAAGCACCTAAGGCAAAGATGGGAGAAGGAAAAGTGTCCCGTTGCTCCACACTAGTGTCTAATCGGATTTTTGACTTCCCCACCACCGTTACTTTTATCAGGAGGAATTCTGACACATAGATCCTCTACTTGTGCAGTGCAAAAGGATTATCTGTTTACTTTCATAATGCTGCAGTGACTATACAAAGTTTGCACCCCGTAGGCCTGTAGTTTTAAATCCCATCCAAAAGCTCTACCCCTGACTGGAGCTCCGCTGTGGTTGGAAGAGATGGGTAAATGCTTTGGATTAAAAACAGCAGTCGCATTGTGTCCCAGGTCATGTGGTGCACTGTGTCAGACCTGTTCTGGGAGAAACATTTATTTACGACCCACCTGGTTGCTCGCTGCCGTAGAACAGAGCGGCGGGCTGTTCCTGGATCAGAGCTCTGTCCGAACCGGCCCGGGTCTGCGTGCCAGGAACCCGCGTGCCTGCGATTACATATTCAGAGTGAACGCCGGCAAAATGGACTCTGATCATGCCGAGGCCCCGGGACGCCTCCATTATTGATGTGCGGGTTCATTATTCATGTGCTCCGTATCGCCGAGTTGTGGGGAATCCACGTCCCGCTCATCGCGTGCTTGTCCGTACCTGCCCCCCCCCCAACCTGCACGTATTGCACCCCGGCCTAAATTCGGCTCCCTTTGATTCTGATGGTGGCAGATGGAGGGGATTTGATCAAATGGCTTGGGTTCCACCTTCAAGGCTCGCACTACAGCCCAGATTCAACCTTGATGCGTTGCGGTTTGTCCTTAACGAGTGATGCATGTACACAAGTGTAAACTGTTTTTTTTACTTCTTGCACAAGAGCCACTGCCAGCAGATATGCTAAATTGTTCATTGACTGCAGGCGTTACCTGTTCAGTGTAAGCAGGAGTTCCTCTTGAGTCTAAAGCTCATTTAAGATGCACACTGTCCATGGTGCATGGTCTCATGTAAGATTGATACTGTCCATGGTGCTGCAGAACTTTCAGTCCTTCTGAACAAGGTCAAGCCTCTGGAGGACACATCTGGGGCACCACTGCACTGACTCACATTCTACTTCAGGACAGAGAGCAGCACAGAAGAATCACGTGACACACATTTGTGGTTGAATAGAGCCACAGGACTGGTCATATTTCTGTTTTCCTTATACTTGAATTTTAGTTTATTATCTTGCAAGAGTCACAAAGCTTATTTCCTGTCTTTGATTAAAGTTGTATTCTTGTGTACCTCCTAATTGTAATTTAGAATGCATGTGTTTAAGTCCCAAATTTAAGTCCTATCTCACCAAACAGACCATGTAACATATTTTGTACAAAAACATCATTTGAGTGTTAGAATTGCAGAAACAAATACAGTTCACCTGTAATTTCACTTGACTTCACAGGCCTGGCACTGAAGTGCTGTGGGATGAAGTAGACTTTGTCTGCACAGAGACAGCTGACTAACTCAATGTGTGAGCAGTCAATAGCATGGCACAGAGCACATTATGGAAAATGCATGAAATGATTCCTCAGTACATTAAATATAAAGACAGCCATCCAATCCCCTGTGCAATAGCTTTTACAGGAACATAGCCTTGCCTAAAGGGTATGATTCAGATTTTAAATGTCTTGCAACAAAAAAAGATACCAGTTGCATATTATATGTACTGAATTGTACAGCAATAATGACAAAAATGACAAAAACACATAATATTATAGTTAAATGAACACAGATATATCATTGGTGTAAAAATACAACAGCAAATATATTTTTCTCCTTTTCCTACTGCACTTAGGACATGTGTGACGCTGATTTGGTTTTCGCTGTGTAGGAACCAGCTTGTCGTTTTAATGCAATCACATTCTGTCCTCGCTCTCGGTATCTAACGCCGGCTGCTCATCCTCAGAGACTCGCCATGGTTAACTACAAGGTTAATGTCATGAAAGTTATTTGCGACGAGTCATTATTGGAGCGCCGCATTCGTCATTCGAAAGGACGGGGAAGCAAAGCGTGCGTTTTCGTCTCCCGCTTCGTCCTGTTGCGCGCACGACACGCAAGACGAATAACGAACCCCGATAACAGATTCATTACTTTGATCCCCTCGTTTAGCTGAGAGGCGTTTTGACGCGTTTCGAAAATCCTGTAAGTTAAGCTTTCCGTCTGCGGTTATTTGAATTGAAATATGCGCATTCCGGGACCGCAAAGCTCCGGCCGCCCGACGAGCCAAAATTAGAGATGGCTTCACTAATGTAAATGAATCGCACTTCCACTGTGTCAGAATCTGGCTGAGCGTGCTGCAGAAACTGCCGAAAAAAAGGGAAACTTTGTTTACAAGCCAAGCCCAGTCTCTGAATAGCTTTGCACTTCAGTTAAATTCTACATGAGATTTACATATTGTTAAACACATCGCCTTCTTAATTATTGCTTTTGAATGCATCGCGCCAGATTTATTAGATGATTGCGTGTGCATTGCGGGTGGTAAGGGCATTTAAATATGCAGGATTTACTGACCGCTTATAGCATATGAAACTTGCAATTAAGAGCTGTTTCTCAGGGATAGTGTCATGCGTGATTCTGCCCTTGATGCATGCTGTTCCTCATATGCATATGTATAACTGGGATGAAAGCACTAAAACTGGGAGGGGATTTTGCAAATGTGGCCCACTGAGTATTGCGTTGAAATTACTAGAGCCAAATTTAAGCTCAAGACTTGTATTTGCATGGAAGTCTTACAACATATAACAGCAGGCGACAACTCTTGGTTTTTAGGCACAATATATGGGTGTATAAACTTAACACTTACTGAGCTTCAGTAAAGTTTGAGTTTAAATGACCATAAACAATAAATCTGAACTTGTTTTGCATTCTAAGTCAGAGACTAAGATACTGTAGATAGCCAGACAGTTTCTTGAGAAACTAAGCTATAAACCATGCAGTGTCACAAAAGGCAGTATGAACTACTACTTTTAAATGTTATAGGGACTTGTGTGTCTAAAACAAGCAAAAAAGTAAAAAAAGCAAGTCTCAGCAAGTCAGTGCCTTTTGTCAGTAGTAAGTTAACTATGTTTGATCTTTGCCATTTAAATGCCATCTGTGGCATTTTACTGCTCTAACAGGAGGATGCTGAGTAAGAAGTAAGAATGACAGTCACAAATTATATTAGGATAGAGCAGTATTTTATGTCCCTACAATGATGGCAAAGTTAAAAAAGTTGTAATGAGTTCAGTTGTCATAATAAGAATTTTACTTAATTCCATTTATGCTCAAAATCAGTTTTAAGCTTAATGTTTATCATTAAACACTTTTTATCATTCAAAGTGTACTTTCTAGTGTTTTTAACTGGCATAGGTAAGTGCTAGATAAATGAAAATAATTTGATCAGTAATAACCTGAGCAACATGTTTCTTTGTCTTCATCAGTGCTGACGGAACCTACGAGGTGTCGTTCTATTGCAACGCCGTGGTGTCCAGCAATGGTGATGTCTTCTGGCTGCCCCCGGCCATCTACAAAAGTGCCTGCAAGATTGAGGTGCGGAACTTCCCCTTCGACCAGCAGAACTGCACGCTCAAGTTCCGCTCGTGGACCTACGACCACACCGAGATCGACCTGGTCCTCACCAGCGACTTCGCCAGCCGCGACGACTTCACGCCCAGCGGTGAGTGGGACATCGTATCGCTCCCCGGCAGGAAGAACGAGGACCCGGACGACGCCGCCTACCTGGACATCACCTACGACTTCATCATCAAGCGGAAGCCCCTCTTCTACACCATCAACCTCATCATCCCCTGCGTGCTCATCACCTCGCTGGCCATCCTGGTCTTCTACCTGCCCTCGGACTGCGGCGAGAAGGTCACCCTCTGCATCTCCGTCCTGCTGGCCCTCACCGTCTTCCTGCTCCTGATCTCCAAGATCGTGCCGCCGACCTCGCTGGCCGTGCCTCTTATCGGCAAGTACCTGATGTTCACCATGGTGCTGGTGACCTTCTCCATTGTCACCAGCGTGTGCGTGCTCAACGTGCACCACCGCTCTCCCAGCACCCACAGGATGCCCGAGTGGGTCCAGCGGGTCTTCCTCCGCAAGCTGCCTGCCTTCCTCTTCATGCAGCGGCCCGGGAGCTCTAACGTGCGCGAGCGATTCCGGCAGAAGCAGCACCGCCGGTCCCGGCCCGACGCGGGGCCCGGCAAGGCCGACGCCGACTCCTTCTTCGTCAACGAGGAGCCGGCCAAGCGGCACGGCTGGCGCATCGGCGACCTGCCGGAGAACACCGAGCGGCGGAGGAGGATGACGGTCAAGTGCGACGAGGACGTGAGGGAGGCGGTGGAAGGGGTGCGCTTCATCGCCGAGCACATGCGGGAGGAGGACGAGGATGAGGGCGTGAGTACCGGCGTGGCGCGGTTTTCGGATTGGGGGCGGCTGGACTCAGAGAGTGGAGACAGAGAACATACTATAATTTCATAGCTATTCTGGTCTTGTTTTTGGCCCTGCTAATTTCAGTGAGAATCACCCGTTTCCAGATCATTGTGTTTGTACTAAATTGTACTATGTCACGCTACCTTAGTGCATTTGATGTGAAATAATTTTAGTGTTAATGATGGAATAATGATTGAATGTGAAGTGCGTGGAGGTAATTTTATCACGTCGAATACAATTAAGTAAAAAGAAACCCTGCTGATTTATCTTTACTTGAACTGACAAGCTTTTTAAGCATGAAAACTGTTTCAGGGCCATTTCTGGGCTAAAAGTACTGTCTCCACTTTTTCTATTTGCAAGTCAGGCATTATTGTGTGGAATGAATCCCTCTCTTTGATTGTTGAAAGAGGAAAAGTTCTCTCTCTCTCTGTCTCTCTGTCCACCTCTAAAACATCACATGTGGACTAAATGAAATAATGAAATCTATGCTAGTTTCTATAAAAAGTTTAACAAAACAATCTCCTTGTTATACAATCTCCTTCTCTCACCTGTATAAAAGTGTGGTGAGAGAAGATTAGGAACATGCTGACAGGATCTCTCTCCCACCCCTAGATAATCGAGGACTGGAAGTACGTGGCCATGGTGATCGACCGTCTCTTCCTGTGGATCTTCGTCCTGGTGTGCGTGGTGGGAACCGTGGGACTCTTTATGCAGCCGCTCTTCCAGAGCTACAACACGCCCATCGTGGACTCGGCGTAATGGCCGCTGGGCCCCACCCCCCACCCCGCGGTAACCCCGGCGACACCACCAGATACCCCACCACCGGGCGCTCCCCAGGACACTGACCGAAGATCTCACGCAGGCACCGGGCAGTGCCAGGCAACCCAGGATCCTGGCAGCGCTCTTTCTTTCTTATTTCTGTATTTTTAATAATTTCTGAGTTCTATCACCACTTTCTGATTATGTCTGATTATGTACATGGTAACGGTGTTGCCTGGCATTTCCAAAAGGCACTCTGGGCACTGTTTTCTTAGAGACCTCTCGTTTCTATCTGGAATCCGTGTCTGATCCCAAAGATTCAGAACGGGAAGCAAGAATCAGACATGCATTACAGAAATCCTGATCGCTGGCACAGGCAATCGCACCAGTGACCTTTGACCTTTTTTTGTTTGCAGAAATCTTTTTGCTTTCCTGTGTCTGAGCATTCGGTTGTCATAGCCAAACGGTGACTTTCTACAGAGTATTGATTGTGGGGGAGGGAATGGGGTTTGTATGTGGGAAAAAAAAGATGATCGCTCAACAGACCTTGCTTTTTCACACCTCGGTTGAAGAGTTTATTTTTAAGAATTTCAGTTGAATTTTTTTCTCTTTACGAAGGTGGACGTTGGCTCGGATGCAAAAGCGCGACCTTCCTCTTTTTGTCGTACGCCGTGTCTGAGTGCGGCTGCCACAGCACAGAAAGCGGGCAGCCGTAAGCAGGCTTTTATGCAGACCCACATGAGCTCATGCCAGCACGGGACGGAGGAGGAGTCTCGTGGATGAGGGGACTCGTCACGCAAAGCATCACCGCTGCGGGCTCTTTAAGCCACCAAGGCTCCGCTCTGCCGGTCTCCTCGCCGAGTTACTAATTGATGAAGCAGGACAGTTTTTTTTTTTAAAAACTGTGTTCTTTCAAAAAGCACCACAAGTATATGTATCATGTATTTCAGCTCAGACTCTCTCACCACTACCATGTTTATTACTATTACTGTTACTGCTATTACTACCATTATTAGTACGTCCGCTGGTTAGGGAAGCTCACATCGGCTCCGCGGAGCCATTCGGGTTTTGAGTTTAAGCTTGTGTGCGGATTTTCTTACACTTCTGTTTTGTTTTGGAAGGCTCTGATGTTCTTCTTTCTGTCTGATGTTCTTCTTTCTGCTCTGCCATCACATCACTGGTTTCGGTTAGCTCGAGGTATGCAAGAGTGCTGGGAAGGTCTCGAGGTCGGTTTCAGCCAAACAACATGCATTCAGGGTTCACGCTAAAGGGTGTAATAAAAGGTGCAAAGCTGGAAAAAAGCCGCGACGAGCTGTTGCTTTATTTTGTTCTTTTCTAAGGTCATGTTTATATCAGAGGTTCCACTGTCCGCTGTTGGAGGCCATGATTTTCAGTGGTTGCCTTCATTTATGCAGCTACGGTGGAAACTGGAGAATTAATTTCAGCAGGATATAACGGCTGAGGTAGATGGGAAACCCCTACACATGATCTTCAGAAGCAGACATTTCTTTTATAGAATGAAAATATCTGCTTTATAATTGGTCTCCCCTATGTAGAAAAGGGCCCTTGAATCGTAGTGAGCTGAGTCTGGGTTTCTGAGCAGCTGTTTTGCCCAGAGGTTAGGGACACAGCCCTTCGGGGTTTCCAGGTTTTAATGCTGGTTGGGGGAGTGCTGTTGAGCAACACACATAACATGATTTGTTACAGTAAAAAAAAAAACAAAGCTAAATGAATAAAGCGATTTATGACTCAGGACCATGACGAAGAAACACCAAAAAAAAGGAAGACAGCGCTTACAAAAATCTTCACTGATCTTAGCCGTGTCTGGGAGTGAGATCATCACCATGTTCACGTTCTCCGATTTGACAGCCCCTCTCAGGGGTGAACATGCTGAGAGGAGAATCTGCCGGTGCTACTGATCTATTTTAGATGACTCGTGTTTGCCTTCTTTCTCCCATTTGTGACTGATCATGAAGGTTCTTCTTGACCGCTACCACGTTGGATAACAGACCTTTGATAAAGGCAGGTGGATCAAAGTGTTAGACAACTGGAACACATCTACTTGGTGATTCAGTTAAGAGAGTTATCCAATCATCTGCCTCTTCCTCCATGACATATCTGATTCTCCTCTGCCTCTCTCTCCTTTGGTTCATATATTAACATATTAGCAAATTTATTAACATAGTACAGCAACACTGTGTAGGTTGTCCTTTGCTCTTTTGCCTACCTTTATTTAAAATGTTGTTTCCCAAAAGCACAGTTTCAGGTATATTCTCTAAACCCTCAGAGTCACATTTTGTTATAGCCATTTTTACCACATGTGGAAATAATGTGCAAATAACAGGTCTGCCAGCTAGAAAATTGTTTCAAATGCTAAAGTAGCAGGCGACCATATCTCTGGTGTGCAGGCCATTTTAATGCATTTATCAGTTGTCAGTGTCATTATGACTTCAAAGCCTGGATTAAAACACTTCCGTGTGCATGGTAAATAATCTTATGACACAGAATTGTGCTGGTTTTCAATTGCTGCAGCCCGAAATACCCCAGCACACATTTGATCAATCTGCCCCAGAGTGTGCACCAAGCATTGGGCTGTGTGAAACGAATGACAAAACTTCCTTGCCAAAAGAATAGTTGGACTGCTGCTTCAGGGGGTGGGAGGGGTGGGGGTGCAGAAGATGTACCCTTTCTCATCTTGATGAGGCAATCCACATCCATCTCGCACATCTCTATATCTATCTCTCACATTCCCATGTGTGCATCTCACATCTCTCTGTCTATTTCTCACCCCCCATGTCCACGTCTCACATCCACACACACTCTTCTCACGTCCTCATCTTTGCCCCTGCGTACTTTATGTTCAGGCAAAAAAAAAAAAAAAAACACTGAATGTCACAAAGACCCGCTGTTCTATTTTTCATTTGCACAGAGGCTGGATTTACTTGCAGGGAAGCAGAAATCCACTAGTCTCCCGGTGTCAGGTCAATGTTGGAGACGAGCTCAGTCAGACACTTAGTGACGTCATGGCGTTACACAACCCACGTCCCTCCCCACCAAGCGCAGACGGGAGCCAAAGAGAGAGAGAGAGAGAGAGAGAGAGGCTAAAAGCCCTGGAAAAGTCTGCACTTTAGAGACGGAGAAATTAAACAAATAATGCAGGAGGGAAACGGAAGAGGTTATCGGAAAAACCAACAGCACATGTACGTTTCCAGGCTGGCAGCAGTGAATTAAAACAAAAAAAGATTAAGGAGGGCAGTTAAAAATTAAATCCCACCAGGCATGAGAGAATGGAAGAGAGTCAAAGTGGTAGATTTCACCAAGCATACTTTTGTTTAAAAATTACTGGGCAATGTGTTAAATGAAAGTGTCTCTTTCCCCGCAGTACATTCAGAATACAAAATTTTAGCAATGGTTTTGTTTTTTATATCCTAAATATTCTGCTTTTCAACAGCTACCTAATTCATGATATTGTGTGTTTATGAAGATTAATCCGTGCTCAAATTTGGTGGCCAAAAGTAAGGGCAGACCAGAAAGTGTCAGGACAGAATAGCATCCCTAGATTCTATCCAGGGACAGGTGGTGTGTCTGACAGTTTTCTGTGTCAGGCTCTGTTTTCCCAGGTATATGTCTTACTGCCCTGTGAGAGCATTGCATTCATAGCTGTGAACCACTACTGCATACTACATGCAATACTGCATAACTAGTGCATTGAAGGTATAGCAGTGAAACACTCCCCTACTGTTGTGATTACTGCCTGGTTATGTCCATCACAGACATGGGGACAATGCCCTGCCGCTTCCGCTACTCCCAAAGTCATAACCCTAATCTTTCTGTCTCTGTGGAGATAAGATTGCGCTGCAAATTACGGCACGCAAATCCACAGGACATCGATCTAATCTCCTTCTTCGGGCTGTCATTGTGACCAAATATCTTCTGTGCATTATTTTTTTTGGAAATGTTTTTTTTTTTTTTTCTAAGAAATGCAGCATATTCCAGTGTACAATCACGTGCGCACACACACACACACACACACGCACGCGCGCACACACACACACACACACACACACACACACACACGCACGCATATACAGTCACGAACAGTCATACACTGACCCATGTGCTCTTGGCAAGCAACAGGTGCTGATTTTATTGCTTTGTATTTTCAAGTATTGTAGTAAAAGTGGAATTTTCCAGGGTCTTGAATTTTGCATCAAAACCACTCCTATAAACTGACTTTCATAACATGATCATTCGCTTGAGTATAGGCATACAGTCTTTAATAGACAGATCACACATTGGATAATTTTTTATCATGCTTAAAACAGAATTTTGAGCTGATATCTTCAAGCAATATTAGGAAGCTTCAATTCTGAATGTATATTTGTACCTTGAACTAAAAATGTGAAAATCCCTGTTATTGTGGCTACAGATATGTATCTTTCAGGGGCTGGGTTGTGCCATCAGTTATGATACAAAGTCATGCACACAACAGGCTTGGTTACCACGGTGTACTTCCAGGTGTTCTGCTGTGAGAAAGAAGAACTGTGGGTTAGTTAATTGTAGGTTAATGCTGGTTTTTCTGGCCCTGGATGGAGACTTGTCCCTTCAACGTCTGAGTAATGAACACACACCTGTACTCTGCTACATCCTCCTTCTGTAACAATTCTAGCAACTTGGAACAGAAGCTTTTTTTTTTTTTTTGCTTTGGTCACTTTTACTCTTAACTGATGCAATTAGACATGAGAACTTCCATCTTCGTTGGGTCACTCGGCATCCTATCCCAGTACGTTTCAAACTGAGGGTAACTCACCCCAAACTCCACTGAAAAAGCTGGTCTCCTGGTGTCAACGAACAACCCAACATTCACCCACTATTAACTAGCGGATGCCATTTTTAGGCCAGGGAGTCACTTTGCTGTACTGGAACAATAGAGATCACACTGAGTTCTATATCAGAAGTTTATCTTGGTATGCTGGTTAGCCAGAACAGTGATTAGGGGAGCATGGCTGACAAGCTCACTTAGCATGCTCATATTTGAGGACAAACTGAAGGGTGTTGCACTGCCAAACACCTGTGAAATAGGAGCGGGACAGTCTTTCCTTCATTCGTCCCCACCCCACTCCGTGACACTGACCGATAAATCACTCAGCGACCAACTGGATTAATCAGTGAGTAAATATTAATGCGCCGGAGTGTCAGGCTGTCATGTTCAATATTGCGGACATCCTCATCACTCAGAGTAATTATGTGGTTCACCTCGTCGTAAAGTGCAAACCAGACCTCAGTGTTATATTTGATATTCAGGAGTCTCTTTTGACAGCCATTTCAAAGCCAATCATAGTGCCTTTTTTAGGTTGGGGGTAGTGGGGGGGAGGGCGGTGGATTTTCAAGGAAACACATGCTAATTTTTCAGTTATGTAAGCTTTAAAAAAGCAATTAAGTGAAAAAGTAATGCAAACATCGAAGTGAACCTGCAAATTCAGTGAGTGCAGGATTTGTGATTTAATTCTGTCTTCAGTGGCTTTTGTACATTTTGGGTAGTTTAGGGGTTAATGTACACCAGTGCAGAAGGTGAAAGGCTAGACTTTTTAGATTCTTTGGGCCATCATTTTATTTCAGTCAATTCAATGGTAAGTGTTGATTAGAGTGGTTATTAATTAAGAAATTAACATGAAGTTGGCTTTATCAGTGAGAATAGGCATTTTACAGGAATTCACTTTATCAGTGAGAATAGGCTTTTTACAGGAATTCACTTTATCAGTGAGAATAGAAACATTACATGACTGGACTTTGATTTCTCAAGGGGTGCCCTCTTAACCCAAAACCATAATGAAGGCCCTTTCAAAAGGTTGCAGTGTGAGCTAAGACCAGGTATCTCAATGCTGAAGTCTTAAAACTTTCCTGAAATCTAGAGGGCAGAATGGTGATGCATACGTACGCATTAATGAACACACACAGACTAGCACAGGACCTCAAAAACACACATACCTGTGTGCACCCCCCGATGGGGGAATGAACTTCCACGCTTCACCCATTCTGCTGAGTCCCTCATTATCTTCAAGAAACATCTGAAGATACAGCTCTTATGGTCTCCCCTGAACACCTGAAACACTACACCTAAAGCGATTTCTTATGTCTTAAACTTCGTTTTCCCTTAAAAAAAACAAAAACAAACCTATGGTTTCATGCACTCCTACCTCTACCAGCTATCTTGTACCTTGTCAACTGTTGAAACCTGGTCATGCAACACTTCTTATATTGTTGACTCCTTATATGACTGTTAGCTTGTGTTGTGCTCTGCCTCACTTGCAAGTCGCTTTGGATGAAAGCGTCTGCCAAATGGATAAATGCAAACGCAGAGGGAAACGTGCACGGGCACAGGTGCGTGCCTGAGAATAGGGTTCTACAGGAGTGCCAGGAGTGGATCAAAGAATACTATTAGCCAACAAGCAAAGCAGCTTAATTGACAATGACTAAAGAATACTCACGCCTATATTATTCCAATCATTTATTTAGCAGATGCTCTGACCCATTGTGAATTATAAAACCATCATTGCAAGACACACTTTGCAGGAACAATAAGAACCGCAACAACACGGAAAACAGCCTGCAACACATTAAATAAATAACAAGCTGAAGAACAAGTATACACAGTAAATAGAGATAGATAAGATAGAGATAAATAAGTACTGTATACACCATTAACTGTAACAGCATACAGACTGTTATCCTTCAGAACAACACACATTCATCAAACTAATGAGCACATTAAAATCATCGATAAGGACCGCATTATACTATATCATAGTATTCACGTGGTACATGACAGTGAACTATAAGAGCAATGTTAATGTACAGCAAAGTACAATACTTAGTGGCTACTTATAATTGGTATGAGCTCAGGGGCTGGAGTGATGAGCTTTGAGTGCTAGGCATATAGGGTGTGTCCAAATGTGAGGGACCAAACAGCCAAGTCATCATTTGATATAATTCAGATCTATAGCTCTACATCTAGATCTACATATTCCATTGTTGTGGTCATGTAGAAAACACCAACCTCCCTCCCTCCTCTCCTTTCTTCTCATCTATCAAAAACGGGCTATCCCTGTTTACCAGTGCCTCTTTTCCGAATGGCTTCCACTGTGCTTAGTCCTCATGGGCGTCTCCTGATGGTGAAAGGACTAAACTGAATTAACACGTGATAGCGGAGCCAGCGACTGGTGGGAAACGCGGGTTTTTCGCTCCTCATTATCAACCGGCTCTCTGCGAATGTTAGCAAAACACGCACCCTCCCTGCTCCCTGGTTTCCATTATGCATCACTCTAACTGCGAGACTCCGCACCGGGTAATTCACAGTGCGTGGGCAGGGGCCGCATCAATATTTACGAAGTGCATCGTTTCTCAGCTCTTAGCCTGAACGCATCCGTTTGCCTGTATGTGTCTGCGTTCCATCGATCTGTCAATGTTGATTCTGTCCCTCACGTTCCCCTGGCCCCGTGATGTCAGCGATACGGGCCCGTACTCACACAGCCGTTTGGGGAAAACATAGGCCACGTCGCTTTGATCAGAAGGGACAGGGACATTCCAATTTCAAGGTTAGCTCTTTTTTAATCATGAGAAGATGTTTAATTAGCGGCGATGTCAATTGCCAATTAACTCTGATTAAAGCGGAAAGTGTGTTTAATCACATCGCCGGGGGTAAGGGTGCGCTACGACAAAAATTCCATTATATGCAAATATATATTTCGTATACACACGTACGTACACATACACATACAATGAAAGTTTGTTCGGATCTATTAGCATTCAAAATTCATGACTGATTGTCAAGTACAGAGGAAGCACAGGGACACAGGGAGGAGAGAGGAGCTGACGGCACCCACAGAGGATTTTCAGCTGCTATTTTTACACTGAATCAGCATAAGCACAGACGGCACAGCCACACCATGTCACTTCAGGATTTTTTTTTCCCACTGTCAACTTTGACTGGATCAAGGGGAATATGCCTGAAGAGGGAGTGAGCTTGCTCGTTCATTATTTTAGTGGCAGGATGTTCCTGGAGAAAAGCGGTCTAGATGCTGTCGCTAGGCCCTCCCAGCATCCCTCGCCTCGTGTTCAGAGAGCATCTCGCAGGTGGCCTGCCTCTGAAATTAGCGGCTGTCGTCAGTGGAAGGAATTTTCCAGAAAGATCTTGCGGATGTTTTGTTTCAGCCAACTTAGAGCCGCTGTTTTCGCGATCCCTGCCAATTAAACAACAAACAAACAAACACAAATGTAATGTAGGCTAGAGTGTGGGAGAAAACTGAGAAATAAAGTGTTAAGAAATAAGGAAATTCCAGCTGTCGGGGGCGTACCTTCTCTGCAGTGTCTGTTTTTGGCTTTCTGATATAATTTATTAAAGATTCTCTTAAGGTCACCCCATCCCAAAGGGGAGCCCACAGACGAGGCACTGCCTGCTGACAGAGTCTGGCTTTAAAAGATTAAAATTCACTTGTGAGTGTTGGATGCAAAGATGCAAAGAACTTACTGTATCTGAGGCCAAAAAGGAGGGGTTACGTTACGGCCGCTGGTAAAACCACTCTGTTGAGGAAATAAGCCTATTGCACTTTGTTGACATATTATATCTTATATCTTATATCTTGAGAATGACATGCCTCTCAATCAAACAATGATACACTTTGTCTCTTTGATAAACAGTTTTAAGCAAGTTCAAAACATAACACAGAATTCAACACCCCAAGTTAAGGACAATGGCTGTGTGGGTTTTAACAACAGAAAGCCCGTCATTACATACTAGTTTTGATAACATTATAGAGTGTATGGCAAATCTTCAGGTCCAGCCATAAAGAAGGTAAATTTTCAGTTCAACAGCACTCTTTCTCAAATGCTAGAATCTGATGATTGCCTTCTTTTGGGACAAAGCTGTCCATAGCGTTGGGGTGAAAATTGCTGTTTTTCTGAACACCTCCTATGCCCCCGATTCCATTTTGTCTGAGCAGAGGCCTAAGAAAGTCAAAGAAAGACTCGCTAAGCGGGAACATTCGAATGCAATTTACGGGCGTGTCTACCTGCATTGCTGAACTGCTGCATACCGGTCCACACCAGAGTGACATTTTTTGAGGAAAACGAAGCACGTGGTGTTGCTGAAGGGGTTGCAAGATTTTCATCTCACTTCGCACTCAAAACATGCTTTTCAGTTTTCATTTTCCATTGTATTGTTGTTTTTTTCTGTTGCCCTACAACAGAAGTTCAATAGAAGTCAAGGAAGCAGTGTCTTCTCTCTTCGAGGATTATTCCTACATTTTGAAAATTCCAAATGGTAAAAAAGTTTTAATCATTAATCATCATTATTTTGGTATTTTGCTATATATGAAGAATTTTAGAACTTAACTCTAACTCGTACAGAAGCGTGGTCTTGAGTCCCTTGGTCACGATAGAAGAGACCTTATAGTTCTTAGTTGACCTTCTTGAATTGTATATATGTTGAAGGAAGTAAATGAAAAATTAGTTTAATTATGAAAATGCATTGTGTGAGAAATGAAATTCAAATTTGTAAGGGCCCTTGAATCAACATTAAGTGATATGTCCATCTAGATAGTTTCTTTAACATTCATCTTAAAATACATTTGGACTTTTTTTCCACATAATTTATAGTAATTTGCATTTTTGAACATAGCTGTGTTGGCCTTTAATGGTAATTGCTGAAATCTCTCTCACACACCATCAGCATTGGTGATGGTGAGCCGTACAGCCATACCGACACTGAACCCTGGCTTCAGACAGTCTTTCCTATGGCTCACAGGCAAATAAGTATTCTGCTGTTAGGGACAGAACTCATTTGATTTTTTTAAATCCAAACCCGTTCCTCATTATGAATTAAAGCCAGGCCTAAAACTTCTAACAATCAGCCCACTCCAGGGCTCATGTCATTGCACACGATAGCGCTAATCCACCCTGGGCTTGAGGGATTCTATTTTTCCACTCCTTTTCTGAACACAGACAGCGAGCTCATAGATTCTGAATGCTGAGAACACTCTCCCCAAATTACTCCCATCTTCCAACACTTCATACTCCAACAGACTGCAGGTGGTTTTGTTTAGCAGAGAAGCCAAACGTGTTTTCCTTTCTGTTCTCTTCCCCTCCAGTGATCTAAGTACCTTTGGCCTTAAATTATTGAAACAAATGAACAAAAATGTTTTTCCTTGGGTGTTTTTTTTATAAACTTAAACACAGAGATCATAGAAAGATGGAGGAATAGGGGGTCTGAAAGATGGTGATGGCACATTAATGCCTTAGTGAGTCATTGCACCTCACTTTTGTAGGAAATAGCATTGATAAATCATGAATGAGAGGAATCCAACACAGTGTAGTGTCGTGTAGGGGTAACTTGTGACCTTATAAAGACCAGTGCTCTGATTGGTCCTTTGATGTCAAACACATTTGTATGCACTTGTCAGAACCTTAGAATAGATAGAACCCTGAATAAACTGCATTCTAGTGTTCCTATTTCTGCTACAGCTAAAACATCCACTTTCCTCTGGCTTTCAAGACTTTCAAAGTGAACTCCATAGTGAAGTAGGGTTTGCATCATTGTGATTGGCTCACTGCTGTTTTAAATGCAATCACTCTCCACAGACAGCAGGATAGGTTAACAGTGCACCACTTCCTGCTGATACCGTCTCCACCCTGTGAGAGATAATTATGTTTGTCTTCTGTGAATGAGCCCACGGGTAGGTACTTAGCTGAATTCAAAGCTGTGTATGAAAAGATGCCTTATGTTAGAAAGGAAGCCCTGTCTTAGAAAGCTCCCTAGGAACCAGACATTTTTAGCAGGAATAGAACTGTCTTTCTGTTACTAAATTGTACATGACATTTGAAGGAAATTCTGACTTTTTATTTAATCAATGGGGAATAGTTCTGTGTTTCTGCTTTTGGATTGCCAGTTATGTAATCATGCTGTACTGGGTATCTTGAAGATGGTTATGACATTTTAAAGTATTTTGTAGAATTATCTTGTTTGAAATAATCGTGATTGGCCTGGTGACCCCTGCAGCCACACTGCATAATATCAGGGCCAATCGGGACCCCCTGCCCGGTTTTATTTTAAACATTTAGAAATCACCCTTTGGTGTGGAAGGCATGTTATTGAATGTGTGAATCTTGGAGCAGGGAAAAAAGCACAGAATTACATGAGTGGAATTTTACATTTTGTCATTTTTTCAGAGATGTTCTTATGCTCTTGTCATTTCTTATCGTCAGATCTTTGCCACGACCTTGACAAATAAAACATGGGGTTCACTTGTTGACAAAACACACACTGTCTACCATTCAAATTTCTCAAAGTGTACTTCGTAACGACGCTGCTACAGGAGAAACTTCTAATTAGGATGGCAGTGTGGTGCAGTGGTAATGAGTTGGGCTTATGACCCGAAAGTTCGCTGGTTTCATTCCCATGGGCAAAGTAATTAACTCAAAATTGCCTCAGTAAATATCCAGCTGTGAAAATGGACAGTATGTAAAAATTGTAACCTATGTAAGACTGCTAAATGACAGTAATATATGTATATATCCAAAGTAATTTACAATGTAAGAGGACAAAAATCACACTTCATTTCACAAAATTATGTATTTGGGGGGTGGAAATCTCACCCCCGAAAGAAGGAATTTGATAAGATATCACACCTTAACAGCCAAGCCAATGAGAAACATCACTTATGATATCTATTTTAGGCTGCCGAAGAGAGGATGCAAGATGAAGTCACAACTAAATCATCTGAGTCGACTGCGCATGTCTGCGCAGACCCAGAGTTTGATGACACTCTGGTCCTCCTCTTTCCCGAGGGATTCTCACATGCCACCAGCAGCTTTCAGCAAAAAAAAAAAATCCTATGTGAGAAATATCTCCTCAGCAGTTTGCCCTATTTACACGAACAAGCTGCAGGCAAGCAGGTGACATTTCACAGTAAAGGTGATGCTTATATAGGTAAAGAACAAATTAATCACTTTGATGGTTTCCACGTTATCATACACCCAGATTTTGTTGGAGAAACAAAAAAATAGATTGATACTGAGGACATTGTTATGTAAAAACAGGAGAAAAGAAGAGAAAGTGTGATGAATCCTTCTATATTTATAATATGGCAATTTCACCCCACCATGGCATCTTATGTGTTTTTGTGAATTAATGAATTTCATTAATGTAAATCAAGGTATGACAGCTCATATCCCTGGTCATTTGCTGTCCAGTTTTATGGCTTGGTGAAAAACTGGGGTGCAGTGTCACTAAGTCTTGTTTGTCTGTTTTGGCAGGCACTTTTATTGTCCTGAAAGAATGGCCATAAGGGATTCATTTCCTTATCACGTATTGGCAGTTGACATAAGGCCTTCACAAACTCCTTTTTTGTTGCCAAAACTTTCACCAGCTCACTTGAACCCTCCTTTCAGACTTAATCTTTGCCCTGAATGCTGGACTCATAAAATCATTTTCACATAATTATACAGCCCACATTAAAACAGCTGAATTTCCACTAGAAAATGGCATTTATACAACATAGCTCAGCTTGGCATGTATGTTTTCATTTCTGCATAAAACAGATTCTTGCAGGTACTGAGCTGCAGTGAACCCATGCTAAAGGCTTACATACAGATGGGATTTGTTCTTCCACAGAAAAATAATCACAATAAAATACTACGAATGGAAGGAAATATCATGTATGTTCAGGCATTATCACAAAGGAACAAGGGATTCATATGCATATTTACATGATATTAAATTGGTGAACTGCGACCGTCTCTGTCCACACACAAACTGTCTCTGAAGAGACGCTGAATAATCCCGAATGGATTACAAATCCAGTTGTCATACACCAAGTCCTCCGTTTCCTTCTTCTTAGTATCTAATTCTGCCTATAGGCAGGAACTGTAAACCTCACCAGTGAGACATGTCAGAGTTCTTGGCTGCATCTATGCACCCGATCAACAAGTTACCATCACGACACTTGATTATTTGGTTTGAAAGGTCCAGGGGGGTTACAAGATTAGATTGGGGATGAGACATACAACTCAGCTGTATTTCTATAATTGTATGGAGAGACAATGGAATCAAATATGATGTTCCTTTTGCCAGAAAAGCATACATTCAAGACATTGGTTTTGTGTTGGCAGTTAAAAAAACAAAAAAACTAGAATAGAATAGAATAGAATAGAATAGACTTTATTGTCATTGCACGGTGGGGGTGCAACGAAATTGTGGGCAACGAGTAAAAACACAAAAGAGTGCGCCGAAGTAGAGAGCCTTGAGCCGCTGCGTCCGTACGCGCCGCCATCTTAGTCAAGCTCAAGACTATCCTAATGCACCTCAGTGGAGGGCAGCTGAAATATTATTTTTAGGATCCATGGGTTTCACCATGGCTGTTTCGTGAGGGGTTGCTAGAAAGGGCTGTGGTGAGGAATCCCAAAAATACAAAAAACAAGGATATAAAAACACAAAAGTATGTATTGTACTTACACGCCTGTACTTAGTAAGAGCTCATAAATAACTTAGAATATCACAAGCACCACAGGATCAATTCTCTAATAAATGCAATTTATTAACTGATCAGAGTCTAAAGATTCTCGCACTTCAGACAGTAATCGATTTGTCCTTTAAATCACTTAATAGTCACAACTGTGAGGAGCACCAGGTGCATGCCATCCACCTCTGTGTGAATAGAGTATTTTAGGAACAGACTGTAATTGATTTCTCCCTGAATGGAGGAAAAAGGAGTCCTGCTGACAGATGATTGCACCAATTCTCATGAGTGGAGTCCAAACAGACCAGTCTAGGATCTACAATACAATGGATGCCGCAAACGCATTCCAGCTCCTTGCACCCCTAGCAGCATGTGGGAATCATTTGTTTGTTTCTGCATTGTTAGCATCAGTAATAGCAGCAGTTAGCAACAGTAGCACTAACAGCAGCAGCAGTAGTTATAGAAGTAGTAGTAGCATCACTAGTTGTTATATTGGATCATTTAGAAGTTGCCTTTATCCAGGGTGCCTGAAATGTGCATGAGGAAATTGCAATACAACAGAAAACAATCTGGAAGATTACAGATATATGTGTACACATTTGAATAATATGAGAATATTACTTTTTTCCCCACATAAACAAGAATTTAATACGGTTCATATGTAAAACAGAACCATGGAAAATGTCAGCATCATAAAAAAAAATAAATAAAAATAACATGGGTCATTGTGATCAAGGAAAACATATAGCTGGTGATGTTTTTTCCCCTGCAGGATTACATAACCAAAATGACATCAGCAAGATTAACGGCAGGTACACAGAACATCTGTGCTGTGGTTGCTAAATGCACAAACTTTTTTATTCCTTTCTGGGTTCTTTGATCGGCAAAACCTGCTGGCACGCAATTCATGGTGTTACACAACAATTCCCACATGCCGGCAATATACCAGCTACACTGGCGCTGCACAGTAGCCAACTCTGAGGCAGGGGGAAAAAAAAACACCTCTGACGTAGTTGAGAGGCGGCTCCAGGAAGCTAGCTGGGCTCCTGTTAGTGTGCGGGTGGGTCCTTTCCACGCGGAACCGAAGGCCTCTGGTGCAGTGAGCCAGCAAACAGCAGCCTTTCCTGCAGTGGGAATGGAGATACAGAGTTACAGGCCACCTGAACTGTTAGAGAACGGGGTAACAAGGGGGTAGACACAAATAACCTCCTGTGTTCGTCCACAAGCAGTGAAAGGGTGCTTCAACCCCAAACGCACAGTGAGCCCCCTACCCTTTAAGGGGACTCAACCTCAAACGCACAGCGAGCTGCCTTCCCTTTAAGGGGACTCAACCCCAAATGCACAGCGTGCCGCCTTCCCTTTAAGGGGACTCAACCCCAAACGCACACCGTGCAGCCTTCCCTTTAAGGGGACTCAACCCCAAACGCACACCGTGCAGCCTTCCCTTTAAGGAGACTCAACCCCAAACGCACACCGTGCCGCCTTCCCTTTAAGGAGACTCAACCCCAAACGCACAGCGAGCCGCCTTCCCTTTAAGGGGACTCAACCCCAAACGCACAGCGAGCCGCCTTCCCTTTAAGGGGACTCAACCCCAATCGCACACCGTGCCGTCTTCCCTTTAAGGGGACTCAACCCTAAAAGCATGGCAACACGCCTTGCTTGCAGCACGTGCTTCTCAGATTATCCACCCTGCCGTAGCCCATGACCATATTTGTGCGTCTGCTTATATTACTCTGTGTGTGACTTGTCACAATTTGTCAGCAGCAATAATCCCACCCCATCAATTTATTATGATAAAAAATAAATCACCAAGGCCAATGGACTCAATTTGTTAAAGGGGAGGACATACTTTACTGATGATAATTCAGAGATCCTGGCATGGGGAGTAAATCTTCTTGCCGATGTGTGTTTATCCATGAACATAGGAGTGAACAGCTGTATATAAACACTCACAGTAAGCTGCTTATAACACTAGCAAAGCAAACATGCACAAATAGGCACACACATACGGCAGAATCATAAAGTCTATCTGTCTCCACTTCCTCCACTACCAAAAAGACATATTTTTCTCATAATATCCACTGTGAGGAAGTAGACTGGACACTGATGCGGTGTGAATGAAGATGACAAGTATAAAAGATGGATCATGTGTAATCCTTAGTGTGGCTGGCATATTTTGCAGGGGACCCGAGAGAGAAAGCATGGTAATTGTATGGGAGTAGAGACAGCTGATCGATCATACTGCAGGTATTTGTCTGCCTGTCCGCACAGCCAAGTTGTACCTGTAATTTTACTGTAAATTTCCCTATTTCCCTCTCCAAACCTACCAGGATGGAGTTTTATTTTCATTTATTTTCCTCCTGTGGGAAGAGGCCTCGGGACCATCTATCTCTCTCTTACACACACACACACACACATATACTCTTAAATTCACTCACATAAACACACACACAAACTCCCTTCTGTCTGTCTGTCTCTGTCTCTCTTTCTCTCTCTCGCTCTCTCACACACACTCTACAGTTTTCTTTTAAAATAAAAAATGGGGTAATCAGTCAAAATAGGTCATTGACAGCTTAACTGTGTAAAAATCAGATGACCTGTCTTTAGTGTCACAGTGTGGTGAGTTTCACAGACAGGGGCAGCACTGGGCTGGACCCAGAAAAACCTGCTTTGAAAAACATATTCTTAGTAGGCCAGTAGGAGGTGCTATTATTATTCAAACTGCGACCACTTTGTATATGGTCCTTGTGTATAAAACACCTTCATTACCTTCAAGTTAAACAACTCACTACATCTTTTGGCTGTTTGCAATCATATATACCTTAGTTCATTTAATCTTTAAGTGCAAACATGACATTTACAGACATAGATAAAAAGAAATATGTAAACAGCATCAAAGCAGAAGAAAGAAGAAGAAAACCTTTGTGACAAAGAACATTTATATAATTATCAATAAATTATATAATCTTTCTGATATTATATATGCTTAGCTCACTTTGAAAAAGACTCAGGCTCCTCAAACAGGGAAATCCTATATCCCTTTTGTGTGGCAGAACTGGAACAAGGCTGTCTTATTATACCCCAGTTTCCTGTGTAGAGCTTGAACTAGACTGGCTCATTGTACCTCCTTTCCATTTTAATTTTCATATTAACATTTAGTATACTATCTTTTCTAGAGAAACTTACAAAGCAAGTGTACAAAAGTTCATCCACTATATAGCTGGAACCAGTCTGGCTTTCTTGGTGCAGGTCCCTGTGGTTTTCCAGTAGCTTATTTGTCATGATGACCCATGTTGCCTCGCTCTGCAAGCTTCACAGGTGCTGGCCTACTTACACGCAAGCTGTTAGTGGATTCGAGCTGCGTAACTACGTTTCTCCCACCGTCACTTGTGCTAAAAAAAGAGGAGATAAACACAAGGAGCTTTCTGCTATTGCTGATCACAGCAAACATCTAGAGGTAGAGAGGGATGACATGTAGTATGTTTTTCATGGAAAAAATGTCCACTCCAGCCCGTCCCAGCTCTATGGTGGAAAAGGAGTATTTTGCCCACCCTACAGCAGGGCATCAATACGATGTTTCTGCTTTACATGTATGTTGAGTTTTGCATGTTGTGCTGTTTTTTGCAGTACAACTCACGTACAGTAACATGACCAACGAGGTCAAAGATGGGCTAGGCTATGCGTTAACCAACTGAGACGTGCCAGCCGCTTGCATAAAAATAGAACATGCGCACCTGTTTCAGCAACGTGGTGGACAGGTGTGGGCGGACCCAACCACCAAATTGTGCGAAGTGAGTCTATATTTGCAATGGAATGCTATTTGCTTCCACCAATTCATCATGCCAGGTGTTTGTTTTTTGGCTTCATATCATGGCTCCAGGGTGTGATGTCACACATCAAACTGTCATACACAGAGCTCTAGTACAGTAAATTCCACTATGGGGAGATAAGCATACACATGAAGGCCACACTTTGATTCATCAATAAAAGCCATTATGGTTTATTAACATGACATGAGCGATAGACTGTGATTTGGCTCCCCTGGTAACACTGTCATATATGAGTATGCAATTAATGCAACGTTTTGGCGGTAGTGTGGCATAGTGGTAAGGAGCAGGGCTCGTAAACCACAAGGCTGCTGGATTGCTTCCCCACTGGGGCACTGTTACTGTACCCTTGGACCGGAAGGGTATGACATGAAAAAACTCTACCCGATGTAAGCTGCTCTGGTTAAGAGTGTCTGAACATACAGCATGGGTATATTCCGTGGAGAGGGCTTGAAAATGCACATAAGAAGTTCTTTAAAACCCAAAGCCTGACGACAAAAAAAAACATACATGACATTCATTGTGGCAGCAGCCTGTGAAGGAACAACAAGGAGAACTTACTTTCACACAAATTCAGTGTGCGCTTACGTCTTCCCTAGGTAGCATTTTCAGATGCTTGCTTTCTTAATGTAAGTGTTTCAAAATGGAAGCTAAACTCTGATTAGAAGCATCCCACATGGTAATTGCATGTTTAGTTTAATCAATTACAAAAAATTCTAGGAAAGCCACACACATACACATACGCACACACACACACAAACAAACACTAAAGATGCAAAATTTGCAGCATTTGTGTCATTTTTTTTCCCCACCATAAATTTCCAGTTTATATTTTGTATGACAATTAATAATTTATAATAATTTTGTTTTAATGCTTTGTTTTAATACATTTTAATAACCCCCATTTTAATAAAAGCTCACTTCTATTGCATTTATTTTATTTTATTGTAAAATGTCCAAATGTATGTGTATGGAGATTAATGCATGCATTATAGGATTGTGGGTAATATATGAATACATAATTTATATATAACCTACACATTGTGAAATGAAAGAATCCCCCAGCCAACACTGTTAAACTGTGCGCTGTTTGTCTACGCATGCCTTTACTAGTACTAATAACTAACACTTTGCTAGAAGAAAACATGTTGAAAGCAGGACATGAATGACATGCAACGTATTATCTATAGCCTATATACTGCACTTAATATCAAAACACGATAAAATGAAAGATATGTATGGTTTCTGTAACCAAAGTAAATGTTAGTAATTCGATTAGTGCAACCACCGCTACTTGAAACTTCCGTTATCCTTCTGGTAAATTTAAGTGAATTACTTCCACTGATCACTAAGAATGCGCCACATACTTTCACCGCTCCTGTATCGCATTTAAGAGAGATTTAGTCTCTGCGTAGTACTCTACCAACAAATTGCATGGCAAATGTAACCGCATAGTTAAATTGAACATAGCTCACTTGCCTACTTTGAAAAACCTCAGCTACAGTGTCCTAGCAGTTGCGTTTGAAGGATATTTGAAGTGCGCAGTCCCACGCGTTTACTCCTGAAAGCCGGTTTTAATCACAGTTTAGAAGCTCTGCGGGGCGTTTAGTTTGCCAATGAATGTCGCGCCTGCCGTAAACATACAGGGTTATTTTGTTGTTTCGATATAGGCGAGTGTTATTTCTAAAGCCACTCTCATTTTAAGACGAAGGAGGTTGCGCCCAGGGGGGTGGGACTGACTGAACTTCTCACAATCAGAAAGCGTGCTGACAACCTCTCCATAAGACATCCACTAAAGTGAAGCCCAACATTTACATTAGCGCAGTACTATGTTGGGTGTATTATAAATTCGAAAACATATCCATCGATACCGTCTGATTTTTTTTTTTTTTTCAGGAAAAGCATTCTTACCGCTCCGACGCTAGATGAATTCAACGTGGAGACATACTTTGCTTCTTCTTTTCGTGGTTTTGATAACACAAGGTAAGATCCAACTTCTTAACGGAAAGGTATTCATGCTGTGTGTGTTTTAGCGCACAGGTTAACATTAATCGACAGAAGGAA
Source organism: Megalops cyprinoides (assembly GCF_013368585.1). Lineage (NCBI taxonomy): Eukaryota > Metazoa > Chordata > Actinopteri > Elopiformes > Megalopidae > Megalops > Megalops cyprinoides. The sequence continues at coordinate 21,899,234 of NC_050600.1, forward strand.
AAATGCATCCTGTGGATTTGGAATTTAGTGTGCACAGAGGTCGTCAGGCTTTACCGTAAACACATCGTTCAAAATGCCATTTTACTGTGCTAATAAACGGCTTGCGCTGTTGATGAATTCCGCTCAAGCACGACGAGAAGTTATCGCAGCTTCATAGCACCTTACTCGTTGTTCTGTGAATTTGGTGCATCTTTCTTAATACTGAGGAAATTGGATCGCAAAAGATGCATAGCTGTAGGACTGTGCGCTTTGCGTGGGTTTTAAAAGTTAGTTGTCGAAACTAAACATTTTACTGTCGCCGAGCGATATGCATGGTAGGTAGAAGGGCTCTAGGGGTAGTGAGGAGAACGGTGCGTAATTACAACCCAGTTCAACTACACGTTATGTGAAATTAGTGGACATGTGCAATATTCTTAACCTTTCTTTCATTTACTGAAATTATTTTTATCAAAAGACATGAACAGAGTGCTGTTCCACAGACTGTACTTATTGCTTATATCTTCAAAAATGTTCGCACTCTCATTTTCTCGTTTCTCATTCATATAATGGTAAATGCAATGACAGTATTAATGTTAATAAGATACCATTGCACTGTATTCCGTATGTAGTAATAGTCTTGACAATTCTGCCTGTTATAATCTAGAAGTTTCACGCTCCGGGCAAGTCCATCCAGCGACTTTCATTATGCTAATTCATCCTGACCGAGCTATGCGTGTGATTCGAAACTATGGAACTGTTAATGCATAATGTGCGACCGTGCGTGTGTGCGTGTGTGTGTGTGTGCGTGTGCACATGGTTGCCTATGTGTGTGCAGTCGAAACTATAGCCACATACTCAGTGATTTAAACACAACTCGTACTACGGCATCTGTAGGATTATAAGACTTGTAACGTTAATGTCAAGAACATCATGTTAACAAACCAAGCTGCTGGTTCCTAAACAGTAATGGAACATTAGTGAATCTGATAATAGAGAATAGGTGGCGTTGTGGATATATACTAAAGCTGGGGGGATGGAATTAGCCAAAGGCAGAGATTTGAGCCCTTATTGGTTGTGTTTCAAACAGGCATGCTACAAGCCAAAAACCTGTGCATCTCAGGAAGTCGGCATAAGGCTGTTATGTGAAGTCGCCTGTAGCACCATTCATGCAGAGTAGGCTACAGCAAAATACCCATAGTTCAGGAGTCTATCACAGACAGGGACCCCTTTTGACAGAATGCATATAGGATGTCAATGTTCAATGGCGATGTAGATAATAGGTGACACTCTACAACTGTCAGACTCCCCTGAGGGCCATTTTGTTTGTTTGTTTCACAGCTAGAATCTGTTAAAACGGTTCCCTAAAGCACTTTGAAGTGCTCTCCCACTGTTATTGCAATGTTTGCAAGCTGTCTTGATGTCTGCGGTCGATTAATTCACACAGCTGAAACAGATTTATTGTAATGGTTCTCTAAAAAAGTGTTGGTTTTAGAGTTTCTTGGGTCCAAAGTAATAGGCCCCTTTAAAGGAAGCTGGGGCAGTCAGGGGGCATGATACCCCTGTAAAATATCATGTCATGCACTGTTGTATAGAGTTTTGTGTTTTATTTCTCTTGAGTAAATAGTATGTCTGCACACACACACACACACACACACACCCACATATATATATATATATATATATATATATATATATATACACACACACACAATATGTTTGCAATATTTTATGCTTTTGACACACTGACCATTAACTGAGAAAAGCTGTCACTTGCTCTTGTGGCTACATTTCCAAATGTGACTATTACCCTTATCTTACCCTGCCGTTGCTGAATATTTTGCCACTGAGGAAAGGGAAAAAGCCCATCTGTGTTGTGTTACATTACATTACTGTTATTTAGCAAATGCTCTTACCCAGAGCAACTTACAGGACACATCTAAGAAAGTGCTTTGTAAAGTTGCACAGGCAGGACACCACTAAAGTTGAGCTACAAGCAAAAGTTTGGTCTGTAGTGCTCATAGCAAGGGATGTAATGCAACCTCAGTAACCAGCTGGCATCCAGAGGGGGAGACTCAACAGCAGTCCAAAGCAAAAGAGTTCAATCTTTTATGGCTGAATTCGCATTATCCATTTGACAGTTTGCTGGACACTTTGCTTTCATTCACAGCACAGACCCTGGGGTTAGTGTTCCAGGGCTCCATGTGGGTGATCAAAGCATTTTTTCATCAGTCTCTGTCCCTGAAACTGGCACTTTGCTGGAGCCATACCACGGTAATAACAAGTGTAGCAAAGAGCTGCTGATCTTGCAATAAATGGGATTTGAAATATATATATTTTCTTCAGCAGAGCGAAAGAGCCAAATGATGCCCCGGAAACCACAGCATTGGCAGATCGCGCCGGCTGAGATTTAAGCGGTATCGATCCCTACACATTTTTTTTTTTTTTTTTATAAATGGAGACGGGTAGAGGCTTTCATGGTGGGTGACTCCAGGATGCTGCTAATATGCTTGTTGAGCGATTACGGCGCATGAAGCATGCGTCTGGCACGGCAGGCAGGCGCTTCCCGTGTATGCAGGGCCGCGGCAGCGAGCATTGAGCTTCTCCTCCGTGCACCTCGGGCTCGGGGCCCTCCTGAAATAGCAGGAATCTTGCTCCGCGGGCACGCTCGTGAGTCATCCTGAAGGATTACGGGGGGAGTGACCTAGATAGCGGCCCCGAGGTGGAGTAAGCACCCCTGAGTTGGAGAATCGGCATGTTTTCCTGGTGTCACTGCCTGCCCTGGCCCCACCCCCCCTGCCCCCCAGGACCCCTTTTAGAGGTACTTTAGCCTTGACACGCATCAGCCATCTCCCTGCCTTTTGAGGGACAGCAGAGTATATGCAGTTGTAAGCTCTGGGGAAAGTGCACGCGCAAACCGAGCCGTTTGTTGGTTAGATCACCGCTTTCACCAAATAACACATTCCCGTTTCAGGAATCAAATGGTAATCAGCTTGAATGGGAAATCCACTCAGTGTCCTGTTTCTCCCCTCGATTCATATATTTTTAATCTCCAGGTTTATTCCAGCCGTTACGTTTTATATATTCCCTCTGTGGTGGATTGGAAACTCTGTTCTATATTTCAGCATGCACAGGGCTAGCAGAGCCACTCTGAAAACACACTGATGAAAGCTTGTGCGCCAGGTGAGCCGCATATGCAGATACTTTGCTGTGCTAATTGCCTTCAGTGTCCTCCGTGCATCAGTTCTGCTTTAATGGAACATGTTTGGGCATAACACTAGAGATGTAAATCTGGGTGACATCTTCTCTGGATGTTTCTGGCCTTAACGCAACAGTGTTTATTAGGTTCTGTATCACTGTCACAATGGGGTCTTTTGGTTGTTTCAGTGCCGTACAACCCCCTGTCACAGTCTGTTCCTGTAATGGTCATACACCCACACGAGGGCTATATTTGTTGTGACAACCAGGCCGAGAGGAGATTGCAGACTAATTTGACGATGCTGGCTGTATCCGCAAGCATCTGTTCCGAGCAAGACCTGCACAGCTTCACTGATATTCGGTGAAAAGAAAACCTGTGCTTCAGTGCGAAACTCAGAAATTCAGAAATTTAATTGGGCCGGGCTACCGGCTACAATCTCTCCGCTGCCGGTAGCCCGGCCCAGTTAAATTTCTGAATTTCTGAGTCTCGCACTGAAGCACAGGTTTTCTTTTCACCGCCATGTCAAGACTCATAACACCCTTTGCGTGTTGTGGATGTCCCCTGCTATCACTGTGAAGAATTGTCTTGACATGCACGATCCTGACAATGTTTCCTGCTCAAAATGCAGCCTACACATGCAAGCCAGAGATCTGGAACCAGGTTGCATGCACTGCGCACGTGCAGAGGTTGCGTGGCCAGTCAGGTGAACGGTTTTCGTTGTGTCGGTCTGTACGTCGCGGGTCATGTCAAAGCGGCCTGTCCGATTCCCGTGACGTGACCCCCCCCCCCCCAGCGTGCTGACACGTGTCTCAGATTTGTGCAGCACCGTGAGATGGAGCTTGCCACTTGGATGAAGTGGGGGGGTGGGGGGGGGGGGCTGAATGGGAGATCGGCGTGTTGTGGGGGCATGAATCCCTCACCTGTCTCCCTCCATTTGCGATCCATTTCCTCCACAAAACAGAGAATGGCACTTAGCGGCTCCTCGGGGTCGGCGGGCGGGGCCGTCTGGCGCGGGCTGTGACGCGGCTCCCCTCGTGCTGACGTCACGGCTGTCGGGACCGGCAGTCACGGCGGGCTGAGGCTCATAATTATTGGATGAGCTGCGGCAGACTCCATTAGCTCGGGCCTTGTGTGGCAGGCTGTGCGCGGAGCGAGGATCTGCAGTGACATCTCTCTCATTGCAAAGATGCTGCACAATTCGTGCCTGTCAGCCCTCCTTTACACTACCCCAAAAACGACAAACATAACCCCATTGGAGCGTTATTCACATGGCATGATCAAAAATTTTAATTTTAGTCACACATGTTGTCTGACAGATTGCATATTTTTTAGACCGTCATAAGCTTAATGTAGAACTTTTTATTTTCCTCTAAACTCAATAACACATGGTGTTCTTTTAGTTTCATTCCGTATTAATGACTGCACGAGGGTACTGTATGACACTTTCCTGTCATCTGGATGAAGTCATTTCAGCTCCTACAGACACAGAGCACCTAAGAACACTAACAGAAAAAAACAATATTAAGAAGGCCTAGTCTTTAAGTGGCTACTTTGTGGTTTAAGTGGAAACCAGTGTAATGTAATGGTACTGTAATGTATAAAACACATTTTGATTTTTCCTCCCAAAAAATGTAACATTTATAAGGGAGGCCGTGTTCTTTCCTTTAATCACGGTTTAATTATTCATGGCGTGCTGAAACACTGTAGTGTCCTTTGAATGTGGAGTTGTCACCATGCAAAAGTGCACACCTTCTCTTTCGCTTTGAGCTTTTTAGCTGTTTGACCTCTTCTGATGGCATGTCATGAGTGCTATGTCTGTAACATTCCTTCATACTGCACAATATTCATTGTTGCACATCAAATGACCAAATCTAGTTCATTATCTGTAATATTATTTTTTATTAGTTTAGACACCCCTTTCTGGAGTACCTTACATAGCTTACAATGACCTGTTTATACAGCTGTAAGCAATTTTACTGAGGCAGTTCAGGTACTTCACTCGAGGGTATAGTAGCAGTGCTCTACTGGGATACCAAACTGGCAGCCTTTGGGTTATTGGACCTGCTCCGTACCACAAACCATGCTGTTACGTCTGTGGTAGATTAGCGAAAAAGGTAATCCTGCCTTTGCAGCATGACTGCTATCAACCTCTGGACTGAAGCCTAGCGAGGTGCGGTTTGTGTGGGAAATGATCTCTGACACGGTTTCACCATGTGGCCTCTGTAGTTCCTGGATACGGAGGGAGGCGATGGAGACGAGCGTAGATTGGTGGATTTGGAGAATGTTGCCGACAGGCAGATTAAATTTCACGCACACACACGCACACGCACGCACACGCACGCACACACTCTCACACACACAGAGGGCAAGACTTATGGCTGTTTGCGTTTACTCCAGAAGTTTGCGAATTTGCCTGTGGATTTAAATGGTGGAGGGGGGGAATGGAGGATTACAGCGTACGTTTGTTTTTGATGTTTAGCTACTTACGCATCAGGGAGCGAGAGGGGTCAAACTCAAATTGGGCTTATCTGGGAGGTTATCGTCACATAATGCTGTTTTAAGATAGGAAATATGACTGCAAGGGGCTGATTTGCACAGATATAACGCATTAACCTCATGAATATGCAAAAACATGCACAATATATGAATCTGATGGTTACATATACATTATAAGTCACACATTGCTCCTTGTACATACATTACATGCAAACACATTCATTTATGGTCAGGCATTGTGGTTTCCTAAAAATAGCTTCACACCATACGTAAAATATGGATATTAATTATCTGTATTACCACGATAAAGAATGAGATCCAATGGCTGTTCACAAGGATGAAAAATTAAAATGAGCACAGATAGGCATCTCTGCTCTCATTAGCACGCTAATGTCACAGTTTGTCTTTAAGGAATGACTCATTTCTTGCCTAACTAAAGAGATTCAATAATTGCGTTTCTGATCACTCATCGCGTTGTTTACGGCAAAGCTGTGGGAACAAGATGTAAAATATGCAATTTCTGAAGCAGACCTATTTAAAATGGTAGTATTACCTTTAGCCATGCAATGTCTCTTAGCAAATGCATACTCTTGTAGGGACTGGACTTTTCTCCAAGAACAGCTACGACTTCAGCAGCCCTTGAGAGTGTCTTGGATGCATAGAGGAACACGTAATTGCTGAACGACATCAGTTCGAGCCACCACCACCCCCACCCCCAACCCCACCCCCAACACCACCACCAAGCTAACCCAGCTTCATTTTACGTGCATGCAACTGCGTGCTTTTTGCTGTAGTGAGACAAAAATGCACAGCACCCGTTTCGCTGTAGTGAGACATGCACAATCCCTTTATAAATCTGGGAGTCTTTCAGAGGAAAGGCGGCAATCGACTCAACTAATCCGTGCACGCCACCACCGCTCAACCCCCTACACCCCCCCCATCCCCCCCGTCCCCTCCGCAAACCGCGCCGCAAAACTTCATTTCAGCTGAATGGATAGAGCCGGCAGCCCATTGAAGCTCGCAGCTAATTTTCTGACATAATTGCTCTTTTTTACATAGGATGACATGCAATATGTCTGACCACATCAAATGCATGTGCATTCCCACGTGCGGCAAGCCAAAGCCTCTCAGATCAAAGCCCGGTTTTGCTCGCTCGTATGCAATGTTATGCAGAGCTCTCACGGCATCTATTAATGAGGGGTGTCCAACGCTTGGCTGCATATTAATGAATTAAGAACGCTGCCGCGTGCGTAATTAAATTACTGATGAGCAACCGAGAGTAACCTGATTATAATGTGTCGCACACTGATTACTCTGATACTTTAACAAGGCAATCTGAAACTCTGTCCATCAACGTCTGGATCATGTTGTTGTAGTGATTTGATTTCCTATAGTGTTATGTAGATCTGTGCTACAATTTTCCATAATTTTCCTCTTATTTCTTCATTTACTCTCTGAAGTTATTTCTTTATACTCTTAGTTGACTTACGCTGTTGTACCAACAGTAATTAAAACGATATGTACCATTATCCAAATGCCTTGAGGGTGAAACAGAAAGCCTAACCAACTAGTTTAATCATTTAATTTGGTTCGCCATTACTAGAAGTATGTCACTATGGTTGAAAGTGCACCATGTTATGTATCACGACAACAGGTGTTCCAGCATTATTGGTTGTTGCTTTTGGTGCAGTGCTCATGCTGCACTTTAAAAACTGCATTGGTAAGAGGCTCAAAGCAACTGGCTCTTGTGAAAAGTTTATCCAGCACAGTGCGGCGTGCTGCTAGCTGAAGGTATAGCTTTAAGCCTTTTGAACCCCTGAAGAAGTGCAGGTCCGTGTGGGTATGCTTTTGAGATCAGAGGTTGAAAGCAGTGGCTTTTGAAATGCTGAAAAGCAATGCAGCCCAGCTCCTCTCAGAAGCGATGGGTCCGGTGATAGCTGTCCTTCTTACATCCCCCCCCCCCCGTGCCGCGCTGCCAGTCTCCTTTTGCCGTTCTTTGATACAGCTGAAGTGCATCTGATGACGTGTGTTCAGCGTCTCACTGAGTGCAGGTCGTAGATCAAAGAGCTCGGAGTGGCCATCCGCCGATGAAACGGCGAGGTTAGGACCATCCAAATCATGCTGCACTGCAGCATTGTTAAATGCGGCATGGCGGCATTTGATAACGCCACCGTTGGTCCGTTTTCGCAAGGACACTCTTTTTCGGGTAGATTTAGGAGGTAGTTTTGCAGCGGGGCCTCTCGCCCCTGTGCTTGTGCCTGCCCAGCACTTCCAGACCCTTCTCCAGTGCTCAGTCATTCGTTCAGGCCTATTGCTCCTTCACAGCTGAACTGCAAGGACACGCCGAGGAAATGCTTCTCGCAGACAGTGCAGGGCTGATGCACTCCAAATACAGAAATTCAACCGTAGGCTTCAGCTGCATTGGAGCAGTAACTGTAAGTTATGGTTCTGGAAGTGAATTAGCCAAGACTATTTGAAAGCCACTGGCGCTGATATGATAGAACACTTTTGCTTGTCTGTTGAGGACAGGGCAGTGAGGCCGGGCTGGTTTCAAAAATATATTGTAGCATTCCATTATAGTCAGTGGTGTCTTTTATTGTGACCTTAGGTGTGACGTTTTTGGTGTTATTGCTTCAGTTTCTAGCCAGTCAGGGTATGAATCCATCATTAGCCTTGCAGACCACCCCACAGACCCAGGCTCAGTTGCATGTCTTAGGCAGTTATGGTAATGTATGTGAAAACAATGTGACAGTTGACTGAATTTTCATAGGTGAATTTTAGTTCTACAGACATGTTTAAGGTCATTCTGAAGATGAGAGAGGACCTCTGGTTTGGCTTACCACACATGGACAGTACTGTACATGCTCCTATGATGGGCAAAGCACGTAAGCGTTACTAAGCACAAGCTGTAACCAGACAGTAACTAATGCATAACAGCTTGCATTGTAGAAGAGCTTACACATTGCGCAATTACATGTGTTGTTTGTAATCCCAGCCGTAATATTTCACCGAGTTCACCTTGACTTCAAACTAACCCTAACCCCAATTTTTAACCTTAATCCCAATCTCAACAATAACTGTTTATATAAATTTGCAGGTGTGTGCATGTGTATGCAAGTTCTTTTGCATGTATGCATGTAACTGCATGCAGTTATGTAAATTGATGAAATTCATATAATATGAATATTCATGTAATATTATGTGGAAGACTTTTATCCTTGGATGGGATATTGCCTTTATTTGTTTGGTGTGCAATACACTTGAAAGGTAGGTGGACTGTTATATCAGAGCCATGCTCTTGAGCTCTCTCTGATTTCCAGTGCTAGCTGCCTCCCAGTCTCACTCTATATTTGAATCTTTTCTCATGAGGAATGCGCACGTCACACTCAATTCCAAAGGTTATCGGCAGCCTTTAAGACGAAAACCCCCAAGAAACACGGGGCAAGATAATTTTTTTCCCCCTCTTTGAACAAAGGTCCAATCAATTAACAGATTACCACTGCTTCATTTCCCTCACCCAATTAAGTGCAAATGGGACTTTCTAACCAGAAGAGAGCAGCCACCGTTCATTCCAGGTAATGGAATCATAAAGTACAGCCACAGATTTTCTATATATAGCCCAGATAGGCATCTTACGGCGTCTCACATGGAAAGTTCTGGCTTTGTTAAAGCTGCAAGTGGTCTGATTTGCTAGCTTGTCAAGAACATTCTTCAAAGTGTGTGGCCTAAAACAGAACATCCATAGTCAGCATAAGAGTGTAGACAGCGACAGCATAAGCCTCCCATTACCAACTGGAACTTCTTAGACAAAGGTCAGAAGGGACACTAGAGCTGAATATCTGGTCGTAATATTTAACGTGTGATAGAATGGAAAGAAAGTAAAACTGGAGTACTGGGAGCTTGTTTCTGTGATGGAAGTTCAAAGCAGAGATTCTTAGAACCGACCTTGAGATTCTTATGGATTGTCTCTTTTGATTTATGTTGGTTCAATAACCTAATAAGGGCATTCACTGGACATTATCACTGATTGACACAGTAAGGGAAACAACGTGGTGCTAATAGCTATGCACTTAAGGGTAGCCATCAAATTTCTATAAGTCACTGATTGTATAACACGTCGAATGCTTTTTTTGTCATTTCCAAAACACTTAATAGAATGTGGTCATCTGACCACAGAAATAATACAATTGTGTTCATAAATAGAGGATGCTTGGTAATTAATTCAACTTGGATTTATGTTCTCTGTGTATTTGCAATATTACACAGGAGGCAAGCTAGTTAGGATACAGATGTAACTGAAGTGCATTACAGAGAAGAGCCATATTGTTCATACAACACCAGGTGTCTTCCCGTCTGTCACATGTACAATTAATAGACTAACTACAGTTTCCCAATTTCCACGCGTCGAATGCAAGACAAGACCATCTGCCCATAGTAATTTTGTCTAATTCACAACGATAAGGAAGAATGACTGACAGTAATTGCTTTGTCTTTTAGTGCAGCCCACTAAACAATGATTCCGTAGCTTGTAAACATCTTGCAAACGTTGGAACCGGACGACAGCCTTGTGTGGTCACTGTAGTACGCCCTTAAAGGGTCAGCAGTGGTGCTGGAGGTGATAGGATACACGCAGAGGGAAAACCAACAGGTGGTGAAGGATAGGATACTTGCTAAATTGCCGCGTGGAAGCCGGGGAGACTCGACCTGCATCCCGGAAAGCGTCTGTCACGGAGTTCCGCGAGAATCCCTGTTTTCCACTTGGATGAACACGGTCTATGTCATTTCCAAGGAGAGCTCCCCCCACCCACCCACCCCAAACCCGCTGCTCTACGAGAAGGACTTATGCCGGATGACCTTCAGTGTACTGTAGTGCCAGTGCCAGGCACTCTGGAAATGCACGGTCCAGCGGAGGCTCCGGCTCAAAGGACCTGCTAAAAGCTTTCGGCCTCCTCTTACACTCTGTTCATTTCCTGTCACGGGAGGACGAGGGGAGACAGTACGCCATACGCCGATGCGCGATATTGACTCTCGTTAAAGCTTCCGCCACCGAGACTGTTCCTGCAGTGTTTGTTTGATCATCCTCCTGATGATAACCCTTTCAACGTTTTTGTGTTTTCCGTTGTCTAAGAGTTTGAGAGCGCTCTCGGCTCCTCATCCATCTGGGGAACGGGAAACCGGGAGATGAGAGGAACGGTGAAAGTGATTTTGGGTTACTGGCCAAGCGTCCTCAAACCCCGGTGCCATCTGTGATTCCCATCATTGGCTGCACGGATGAAAACGTGATCAGTCGGGCGATGCCGTTTGAATTATTTATTTGGGCACGCTCAGCTTTGTGGAGCATGCGAGACCCCTTTTCTGTGTGTGTGTGTGTTTATCTGTGTGTGTATGTGTGTGGTGGTGGGGGGTTGGGGAATGGGCCGCCACATGCAGGCTCAACACGTGACAGCGAGATGATCTCACCCCAAACCTGCATAGAAAAAATTGTGGGAAAAGTTTTTAAGGACTTTTCCCCAAACTGGTTTCTGTATCCTATTTGTTGAAATAATTAATAAGTGTCACATTTATTCTGGGTTGCGCTGAAATGTATGTATGTATAAAGTTTGCGGCTGTGTGTATTGGTACATATTGTTCTTCACTAGTCTGGCATCCTTTGTTCCTGGAATGATTTCATTTAGCCAGAGGTCTATCAGAATTCTGTTTATGGGGTGAGGGGCAAAGTTTCTAACAACACTGACACTTCCTTATGGAGAGAAGTGATAAGCCTAGGGTAGCCATAGGCTAACGTAGGGTGTACTGCAATGTATAAAATGTAGGTCTGTTTACTTTCCACTAAATAAACCCATACAGAAAATAATATATTGAGAATATGTTTTAGAGATGACATTTAGCTCAGTTAATGTATTTGCAAATTATTACTGCTTTGGTATGTTGCTGTATATTTGTGCTTTGTATTAATATATGTATTTGCAATATATTCTTGGTCTGGACAACGTATTTGTCAGTATATTGTAATATATTTCATTTCTGTATGGGAAAAAGAGGCCGTCTGGTCACATCTCTGGTGGTTTGACAAACCCCGTGGTTTGTATGTCTGACAAGGGAAGCACAGCCCACAGACCATTCTGGAGCTGTAAGTAACACGATGCCCTAGAGCTATGACATCCCTTCCTATCCATGTCCTTATTATATCAGTGAGACGCGCGCTTTTTGTCTGACTCTACGCAGACTGCTTCTCCTCCAAGGGAGAGGACCGACTCTTCCGCCGGCTGTTCCGCAGGTACAACCAGTTCATCCGGCCGGTGGAGAATGTGTCCGACCCCGTTACCGTGGAGTTCGAGGTCTCCATTTCTCAGCTGGTCAAAGTCGTAAGTTCTGCTTCTGCCACACTTGTACACAATAGCTGTAACATCAGGTATTATGTGCAGGAATGGATGTGTGTGCGTGTGTATAGTTAACCTTTTAAATTTGAAAATTCAGTAATATCTGTATGTTTTTTTTCCTTGACAGGCTTCTTTCTCTTATATTTCTTTATTTTAAAAGTCACTCAATTATATAGGTGCCATGTAATCATGTAAGAAAATTGTGTTTGAACTATTTTATTACAGTACACTGTCAGAGTTATTGCAGACTTTGAGAAATAAGGCTTTACAGGTTTTAATTAGTTTACAGTTTGCAAATGAAACATTGGATAACTGCACTTATTATCCAAGTAAATACTTCACTTAACAATCACAGCAAGGCAGTTTCAAAACCAGCAACACCGCAGCCCTTTAGCACAGAAAGACCCCTGCTCAGCCCCTCAGCAAGAATGCTGGGAATGGGAAAGTGGGAAAACCAATTTCCAAACCAAATGACATTTGAGTCTGGATCAAGTGTTTTTCCATGTACAGGTCAAAGTGCAGAGCAGTGGTAATCATATATGTGATATGTCCCTCCTGCAGGATGAAGTGAATCAGATCATGGAGACGAATCTCTGGCTGAGACATGTAAGTGGTGTCTGTGCGCCTGTCCCTTGGGGAACTACAGGAGTGGGGGTGGAACGTCTGAGCTTATTTAGTGGTGGCAGAGAAGCCCTTGCTGGGGCAACAGGTCAAGAAGCAGTGTTGTACTTGGGGCGTCTGTGCGGAGAACCACTAACGCCTGAGAACTCTAAATGGGTGCAAATAGGAAAAAGGTTTTTGACTCTTCAGCAAGGCAGACATTCACTCATCCTTGCACTCATGAGTAAAGAGTAAACAGTGATTTAGCTTTTTTTCAAGTAATTAGCAGTAGGTGCAACATATGCATATTGCAATGGATGTACAATGGGAATAATGTCGTATTTACCCAAAGGTAGCTGTGTGTTTCAGTTTGCATTCATTAGAACTAATTAATGCACCTCATAAGGGGAGCTTAAGCAGAAATGTCAGACGTAATCATGTACCGCTGATGGTGTAGAGATATTCACAGACAGCTGGGTAGAGCACCCAGTAGGAGCAGATGTCTCAGAACTTTTTCAGTATCTTACGAATTTGTCAAAGTCATGCATTACAGGGAACTGCTTTGCCCTTGCCTCTGGTCTGTATACAGCTTCAGATCTGGAGAAGCGCATTGAGAGGGTTTCCCTAATTTCAGTTCAGCTTCATTTCACACGTTCTCTGATAGGCACACACCAGCACACACACATACACACACACACACACACACACACACACATACACACACACACACACACACACAGACACACACACATACACACACACACACACACACACACGCACGCACATGCACGTGCACACACACACATATACACACACACACACACACACACACACACACACATATATGTATGTGCATGTGTGTATGAGCACACACACACACACACACGCACACACACAAACACACAAAGATGTATGGATCAGTATCCTCCTTGGGGCACACGCAGCACAGTGGTAGAAGGAGCTAATAATACACTGCTGGAATTCATCATTTTGTTTCCACCTTCAGTCACTCCAGGCAGAAGTTTCCCGTAAGTGCTGCTCTAGGATCAGATTTGCTGTTTATCTTATAATGGTTAAGGTTAAAATTTGTCATCAGGGAATCTGGTCCTAGATCAGCACTTACGAGCAACTCAAGCCCTTCACTCACGGTCCTGTGTTCTTTTGTTTCCCTAAACCTGATACGACCATTGGACAAAGAGAATGCTCGCACGTTTCTGTTGGCTGGAATATTTATGACAGGATTAAGTGCATTTAAGGAAGATGATCCCCCTGCTCCATTTGCTGGTGTGTGTGGTGTGTGTGTGTGTGTGTGTGTGTGTGTGTGTGTGCGTATGTGTCTGTGTGTGTGTATGCGTGACTGCCTGCTAGCGTGCTTGCATACCTGCATGAGTGTGTGCTTGTGTGTATGAGTGATGGAGCACCCTTCTAGCACTCTCTGTCCCAAATGTGACCTGCTTTGATGAGATTAATGGGAAGCCCCTCTTATTAAGCGCTAGCAATACAGCTAATGACAGGTCTGGCTTTCATACCCCTATGTGAAATGAGTCTGGGATTACTGCTTTCCAGGGTGGGAAAATTACCCTGGGCAATCAACAGCAGACCGCTTTGATAATGCCGCTTTATTGCCTCTTCGCCTTGCTGTAATTATTTGCATAGCTGAATTTAATCCAGGATCAATAGGAGGTGGTTAAGTCTGTTGTAGACCCCTGCATTAGCCAGCATGCCCAAAGAGGCCACTTTGCTTTACCTCTAACCTCTAAATGGAGTTATATACTCTCAGCATGTAAGGTCTCTAATTACAGAGAGTAGATAGAATGCAGTGCTTTGCATATTTAACAACACATGATCTTGGCTATACCAGGTCATTCAACTTGATTTCCCATGTGAAAGCAATTTCTTAATGTATTGCAAAATATATCACCATTTCATGTCTGTCATTTTATGAATGTATTTTAGAATGACTTTAACAGGTATTTTCTGAATATGTTCTGCTAATATTAATATATTGTTTCTAAAATAGCAGTACATTTGGACTATTTTAAAAGTTTTCTTGCATTGAAAGTGCTCAAACATTAATACATGCTAAAACAGAATTTAAAGTAACAGTCTACTGAAAAATACAAGACTACGCGTATTTTTTAAATACTAATCTTACGATGCGTTGCTTGAAAAACACATATTTGCCAATTCGGTGGAACAGCCTGTAATCCCATCACAGCGCCCGGTGCAGTGGAGTTCCCATCTGTAAGAGTAAGCGGGGAGGGGGGCACTCTCAGCTCCGCTCACAGAGCCCGAGGTGACAGCGGTGACAGAGACAGAGTGACTAAGCCCCGTCACTTACACAACAGCGCGAGAGCTGCCGAGAAAAGGGGCTCGCTCGCGCCGCGGCTTTTCACGCCCAGGAGCACGACAGGGTGAGGTCGTCCCGTTATTAACGCCTGGGTTCGACAGCAGTAAACTCACAAAGAAGGGGCTGCATTAGTGTAGAAGTAGCAGTAGATGCAGAATTGCCCGGTTCTGTGCAGTCTTCAGATGCGACAGCATTTGCTTTTTTTTTTTTTTTGAGAACCCTCTCTGACACAGTTACTTTAATACTGTAGTTCCAGTTGTAAGTTTTGTGACGTTATAAGCCGAAATAAGCCTCTGCTGTTTGGTATAGAGGATCAGGGTCAGAAAGTTCATTTTTCAGGGGATTGGACATTAGTTGTGCCACTTTCCAGGAAATACTACCATGAATAATGTTCTCTCGGTTATTTAGAATACATCAAAAACACACGAGAAGGTCAACAGGGTCTGTCCCCGTTTTTTATTATTATTATTTAGCAGTCCTTTAGAAAAAGGGAATGTGTGAAAAAAAAGAGAAAAAAAAGTATGAAAAAAAAACTGATCAACAGACCCTTTTGAAATTAGTATACTTTCTATGATATGTTTAATATGTTCATATATCTTGTAATATGCTGCTTTAGGTTATATTCCACAATATGCAGTTACTGCTGCAGTTCATAATAACTAATCCTTTCTTATGCGAGTGTATTTTGACATATGTATAAGATAAGATAAGATTTGCCATTTGTTTCTGAAGTTATGCTTTCATAAAGGGAATGGTCAAAGTGAGAGGTAATCGATTCCATAGGACGAGTTAATCACAGTTTATTCTCATGACCTGAATATGCCAGCCTCTTTCAGCCTCCTCACTGTTTCTGCTGTGTCACAGATTTGGAATGACTACAAGCTGAGGTGGTCTCCAATGGAGTACGATGGAATCGAATTCATACGCGTCCCTTCCAATAAGATATGGAGACCTGACATTGTGTTATATAACAAGTAAGTCTGTTATGTTTTTTTTTTTTTGTCATGTGTTTTAGTGAGGGTCCAGTTACAGCCAGCTTTGTCCACTGAAACTCACGGGTCTCTTCTCCTCTGATTCAGCTCAAGGTCTTAATGTGTCTGGGTGTGAGACATATATGAAATCTGTCCTGAGCTCATCCTGTATTGTGGTCTTTAACACAAAATTTAAACAGCATATTGTCTCACAGTTTTAAGAGGCACAGAAAAAAGAAAAAAAAAAACTTCCTGCTGCGATTCTTACGCATACACAACTCAGTGCACCGTTCTGCAGTTTGGACTGTTGATGTGCTGTAATGTGCTGTTTGTTATAAAACGCTGTCAGAAGCCAGAGAAGTACAATTAAGTAATCTGAGGATTATCTGTCTGTTTCTGCCAGTGCTGTGGGGGATTTCTTGGTGGAAGACAAAACCAAGGCCCTGCTGAAGTACGATGGCACAGTGACCTGGGTCCCGCCGGCCATCTTCAAGAGCTCCTGCCCGATGGACATCACCTACTTCCCCTTTGACTACCAGAACTGCTCCATGAAGTTCGGCTCCTGGACCTACGACAAGGCCAAGATCGACCTGGTGCTGATCGGGTCCAAGGTCAACCTCAAGGACTTCTGGGAGAGCGGGGAGTGGGAGATCATCGACGCGCCGGGCTACAAGCACGACATCAAGTACAACTGCTGTGAGGAGATCTACCCGGACATCACCTACTCTTTCTACATCCGCCGCCTCCCGCTTTTCTACACCATCAACCTCATCATCCCCTGCCTGCTCATCTCCTTCCTGACCGTGCTGGTCTTCTACCTGCCCTCGGACTGCGGCGAGAAGGTCACCCTCTGCATATCAGTCCTGCTGTCTCTCACCGTGTTCCTGCTGGTCATCACCGAGACCATCCCATCCACCTCGCTGGTCATCCCGCTGATCGGCGAGTACCTGCTCTTCACTATGATCTTCGTCACGCTCTCCATCGTCATCACCGTCTTCGTGCTCAACGTGCACTACCGCACGCCCACCACCCACACCATGCCCGCCTGGGTGCGCTCCGTCTTCCTGGGCGTGCTGCCCCGGGTCATGCTGATGCGCCGGCCCATCGACCAGCAGGAGGCGCTAAAGAGCAGCGGGGGCAGCAGCGGCTGTGGTAGCTTGAGTTGCGCGGACGGGATCTGCAAGGGGGGTTGTGGAGGAGGAGGAGGAGGAGGAGGGAGTGGAGGCAAGAAGCGGAAGAGCAGCGCCCGCCAGCAGGACTCTGTGAACTGCCTGGAGTACGGGGAGAACAAGGTGGCGGCCGGCGACCCCAAGAAGTGCCCGTGCCAGCAGGGCAAGGAGGCCCCCGAGGCCCCGGAGCCGGGGAAGCTGGCCCGGCAGCTGAGCCCGCAGCCCATCAACGCGGTGGTGGCCTTCTCCGTGGTGTCGCCCGAGATCAAGCAGGCCATCGAGAGCGTCAAGTACATCGCCGAGAACATGCGGAGCCGCAACAAGGCCAAAGAGGTACCGCCACTGCCGCATTACACTTCAGGGAAATCCTTTATCTAAGAGGCTGAGGAACACTTCTGAATAATGTTTGGAAAAGTTTTAATGGAAAAGTATAAATGGATGAAATAGCAAAAAATCCAATTCAATCTAAAAATATAAACGGATGAAATAGCAATAAATCTATTTAACCACATTAAATGTACTCAATAGTAAACTCAGGGATGGTAAACTCCATATATGTTGAAGATCATTCAACAAATAAAGCGGTCTAAATTAGAGTAATCACTAGAAGTGAAGGTAAAAACTTTAAAAGCTTTTTTTCTAATTGCAAATTGAAAGCCTTTTCTAAAATACATGTTATTCAGAGAAAGGAGAAATATTCAATATTGAAAAAGAAAACAGTATGTTGTATGATAATGCTTAAAGTGTAAATCTAATAAAAGTACATAGCTAACGATTCTGTCGAAGAAAGTTTAAGGAGAAAAAAGCATGAACAATCTTAGGTATGTCACAGAGGCCTTACTGTTGTCAAACAAACCTAAAGGTTCAATTGATGCATCAGTTACATACAAACAGATGAAACAAACTTCTGTGTCTAAACCTCTATAAGTAAACTTAATAGCATTAACTGGGATGATGTAGTTAGCCTGGTAGGTGATTTCAGTGGTTTGATCTGAGCCATTCCTCTTTCAGTAACCAGGTTTACATGCGTGGAAAGGCAGTATGGGAATTCCTTTTGAGACATACAGAGCAGTGTCACATCTCCAACCCTGACAACCTGGTGAAAAATTTTATCTTGTCTTTCTCCCTTTGGTTTGACTCATGGGATGTGCAGATAAAAGGAGAAGCTGAAAGTCACAATTAAAGACTCTTGTTTGAAGTGACTCAAGACTCCTTTATTTCTTCCACTGTGTTCTAAGAGAGGCAGGTGGCACGGTTGTTGTTCCCAACGATCCGTGCAGAAATGGCTATAACCCAAAGCAACAATGGTGTTGCTTCATAATTGCAAGCACAAATGTTCCACTTCATTTGCTGATGGAAATAAACACCTGCTTGTATTGAAAACAGAAAGGAAGGACTCATATTGCTGGCAAAAGGTATGGCAAATTACGGCCACAATTTTTTAAGCGTGAAAAAGCAACCAGGTTTTAATCAGTTGCTCCCGTTATAGTGCCGGGATTCCAAATGCATAAAGGCCAGAAACCTTTTTGCATTTTTTTCTGCTCATTAACAAAAGGTCACCAATGTGTGCAGAGAATCAGTCAAACAGGCAGACAGAGAGCAGAGTGGTTTGTGTCACAGGGAAAGCTAGGGATTATCCTGCTAAATTTATTGAGAGTCTGAAATGGAGGATAGCAGAGGAAGGCACTTTCCAATTACCAAATTCATTGTTTCACGGAATCTGATTCTTGAACTCTGACCGGTGACTGTGGTAAGGAAAGGTGACTTAATTTTAAAATGTCTATCTCCAGTGGCTTAATGTACATTTCTTCTCCGTTCTGTCTTGAATGTGTCCAAAATGGAAGTTTCACTCCAGTTTTTTCTCCTCTCAGTTGTCATAGAGTAAATCTTGTCATCTTGGTATTATTAATACCTTCTAAAAGTGTTTAGAGTAACAAACAATAAAACATTAATCTGCAAAACAGATGTATATTTAATTTTTTCTCTTATGAGCTCAATATGAACAATACTTTTCAGATGGCTGTGCTACAAATGTTAAGTCATTAGTGTGTATTTCAAGGGGAAGTTATTATTTTGTCATTTTTCAGTTGTAAGATTTCCTTTTGCTTCTCTTACCCAGCATGCACAGCAAGGTTGTACAATTTAGAGGGTGAAGAGATGGAAAATTGCTTTCTTAAGACATTTATATCAGTGGAGTTGTTTTAGGAAACCACAAAAGAATTTCAAAAGAACGTTTTATTCTCATTTGTTCACTAACAGCTCCTCTTCGTGGCTTCCTGCTTTAGTTATGGGGAGGAACAGAATTTCTAAATTGTCGTTGAATTATCCATGAAGGACATATGACTGTCAATGTTGCAAACAATGTTGTTTTGCGCACCGAAGAAACCATATCAAGCGGAAAACGCAACGGCCTCACCTGTGCTTCTCTCCCTCCCTCTCCTTTCTTGTCCCCCTTTCCCTCCCCTTAACCTCCTAATTCTTCCTCTCGTTGTCTTCTCATATTTTTATTCCTGGGTCTTCCATCGTGACCTTGTGCCTCTCGCTGTCCGTGCCCGGCGCCCCCAGGTGGAGGATGACTGGAAGTACGTGGCCATGGTCATCGACAGGATCTTCCTCTGGGTGTTCGTGCTGGTCTGTGTCCTGGGAACTCTGGGTCTCTTCCTCCAGCCCCTCATTGGCTTCTTCACATAGTGGCTCCGCCCACATAGAAGGTGCCTTTCCTGGGTTGAGTTGCCCTCTCCCAAGGCAAGGGAAAGCGCTGTCACCTTTGAGTCAAATGGACAATTATTTGTTATTACATGAGAAAATATTTTCTATATTGATTCCCTGACTTAATTAAATTAGTATTATTAATATTATCATTCCTAGTATTGGTTAAAAAACATTTGGAAGGTCAAACATAAATCTCTTAATGGTGATCAACAGTTTGTCTCCAGTTCTGTAGATATTCAGAAAAGAATTGTCATTAATTCAATGAGGAGACATATGTACTATATCGTGTGTACCATATAGGTTTGTTAAATAGTTAATAAAATTTCAAAAGATGCAAAACATTGATGTGTGACACTGAAACAGACAGCATGTGAATCGATAGATCACTTAGCTATGATTTTGAATTTTGTTTCTTTACAGTAAATTGTTGTAAATGTTTTTGGACAAAAAGTATGAATTAAAGATAAGTGTTTTTTTGAATTTAGATGTTTTGACTTCCTGTACAAATATTTGTCACAATATGCCAATATAGATTTTTGCGCTGTTTTCTATTCAGTTGTATATCACTTAAATATGACTTTACTGCAAAATAATGCTGTTGTTATTTTTCCTTCTGTTTTAATCAAAAGGCCAACCAAAATGACACATCTTGATTTACAGGATCACTGTTTTTCTAGTAAAATGTTTTTCTGAGCTACTGTTTCAATGTTTTTTTAAACCAAAAAGCTAAATAAAATGTGTCAGAAATATAACTGCTTCCAATATCATATTAAATGATTTCACCATAGTGTATTTAAATTTTTTGAAGGGAATAAATGCAGAGAATCATAAAAATATGAAAAAAAAACTTTGAAAGCCAATATTATGTAAGATATACAATTTTTATGTTTAAAAATTTTGTAAACGTTGTAATTACAGAAATGTGGGACTAACTCTGCTTTCTGAACCATTTCTAGAAAGTCCCTATCGCTAGGAGGTTCCGACGCTATCCATGCTGGCGTGTTAGCTATAGATGTTATGTCTTTGTCCACATCTCCTCATGAATATTTATGAGATAACAAATTGGGAAAAAAAGAAAAACATTTTTGCTTAAACATTAGAGATAATATTCTCATTTATAAGCACATGGGGATGAATATTTGCACAGAAAATGGAGTATCTGATTTCATTATTAGTCTTTATGTGAAACGTGCCAGACTATTGTTTTTTTTTTTTTATTTAAGATGATGAGAATAATCAGAATAAAGATTTTGGAAGACAGGCTATGAGCTGATGAGTTTTTGGTTAATGATGTGCTTTGAAAATCAAATGCAGGTATGTTCATTTTCATCATATTTGCATAGCACATTGTGTCTTGGTAAATGCTGCTCATCAATTCTTTAATAAACATGCATAATGCAAAGAGCTTGTATTTTTGAAAGAAATTTCCTGTGTTCCAGTCCTGTAATGTTTTAGCTTGTACCCTTCACTCTGAAAACCAAGGTCATATGCTAATGCTCCAGCTCTTACCTGATTCCAGCTTCTTTTTCCTTTGGTTAATTCATCACCCCTTGGTAAATCTACCCCAGAATGTCTTTGCTGTTTTGGATCGATTTCCTTAAGCAAACAACTGCATGCATCGGTGAAATAACAGAACTGTGAGACCTGTGTTGCTCTCTGAATGGGATCTGACAGCATATCATTTAGCCACAGTTGAAGCCTGTGAAAGGAGCAATCTTTGCCTTCGTTTCACAGGAAAGTTTCTGAGGGCGTCTGAGGTAACATCAGCAAATGTGCTACACGGGGCTTTCGCCACGTCAGCCCCAATTTTGGGAAGACACCTGCTGCAGAGTGTGTGAGTGTGTGTCTGAATGTAAAGAAGCCAGATCGTGATTAAAGACAGGGATTCCGGCTGCACACAGGTCCACTGCAGGTGGATGATGGGAATAATAATGAGTCGAGTCATGTCGTCGGCAGTCCTAGCACCAGGCTCAGTTTCAATACAGGTTGATTTACATCCTGTATTACTGAGCAGATGCGATGAAAGTGGTCAGTAAATTGGACCTCTATTCGAAGGAACACAGGTTCAAGTCCAAGGTTTATTACCACTACTGTACACATAAGCAAGGCACTAACCCTGAATGACTGCATTAAATATCCACCTGTATCCATTGATTGAAAGCACAGTGTGCAGTATGGTGTGTAGCACAGCAAGGGGAATGGAGGCTGTGCCTAACTGAACTATATGGGTAGACGTTTGGAAGAGGCGGAGACAGGACTGAGGCTTAGGGAAACTTTACCTGCATTTTATTAAATACACAACAAACATGACAGGAATGCTATTTGCCATTATAGTTATAAGTGCATCCATTAAGTAGCTTTGAATCTTATGAACAGCATTTGTCTATCTCTCAGTTCTTGAGGCAATCGGAAAGCTTTTGCCACAGGAACACTTTTGTTCCCCTGTAATGAGCAGCCGCCTTCAGGCTCGATGATGGGCCTCTCCAAGGTTCTGTATTGTACAGGAGGTGCTGTTCATGATCCTGCAGCACTGTGGAGGGGACGCTGTCCGTGGTTCTGTGGTGTAGCGTAGACAACACTGTCCTTGGTGCTGCAACACCAGACGCTGGAGCACAGGATGTTCACTAAGACTGTACAAAATACAATTTAATGTATTAACAGATTGCTCCATTCGGAGCAAAGGGGAAGAATCAAATTATGGGTGACTGTAGAAAGAGACTTCATTTATGAAACTTGTTAAATTTAAAGCTTGAGGGTTTCTTGTACCTTGAAAAAAACCTGTGTTTTGGCACATATGTCTTTTAAAATTAATTTCTTGTTGGCAAAATGTATCTTCTTATGATAAATGATACATAATTTATTTAACATTATCATCTACGGCATAGCCTGGTTACTGCTCTGTTTTCACATTGTTCATGTACTGTAGTGGCTGTTTTACGTATAATGGGAGATGGGGGGTGTATTCGTAAATACATTGTAAACATACATTAAATTGCTTCACTCTCAAGCTTGCAGGACCCTTTCCAAGCAGATGTGTTTACGTGTGGACATTGTAAGCAAACCCACCTCGTTATTGTCAGCATCCTATTAGTGTCATATTACCTCACTACAATTCTTAATCCATGCAAAACTGGGTTATCCACATAGCAGGACACATTGATCTTTTCACACTAAGTGCATCCTGCCAATGGGATATGAGCCCTTTCAAAAAAATTAGATTATGTACTAATAAAGTAATCCAATTAGAATTTTGTAAATGTATGGCTCCTGACTGGTTCAGTCACCATGGTGTATGTCTTGAGTGTAGGCTGAGCTCTATGGCCCTGATTTAGTACCAGCCCTTTCATCTGCCAAAAATTCTCCGGAGCCCACAGCAGGGGAACAAATTGGTTTCCTTCTGCTAGGGGATGGGCAGGTTGGGATGGTCAGGTTTGGCCTGGGTCCCCTCATCACACTGCTCTTGGTAACATCCAGTGGCTGCAATGTGCTTGGGTGATATCACTGGGAGAGCACCTATCCTCCAGTTAGGGTCCACTACACTGCAGTGCGCTGGGAGGCTGTGAAGAATAGCTGCATTGCCTTTCACGTGTTTTGCAAAATTGTTGTTACCTCACCATGTGCTCACGTGCGAATGCAAAAATTGTCAAAAAAAAACAGCTGACTGGAAAAGCAGGAAAATTAAACACTTTTTTTTTTAAATGAATACATTTGTTAAGATCAACATCTGTTTCACCATATCCACTGAATCTCTTCCAAAGGTCTAGAAAAATGTCAGCTTCTGGATATACTTTTACACCCAGATGTGTGTGGCCCCGAGGCTAGAGCCCAGGCTTCTGTTCTCTTGCTGCACCCAAACAAGAGACAAACAAACCTGACAGAATAAAAAAAGACCGATAACACAGCTTAAAGTATGGTGTGTCATCATGCGTAATGAGGTCTCCTTCTACAGTAGGATGGGAATAAATGTGGACACTGTATGACTGAGTGAGCAAGTCAAATCTGCACCTCTGTGCATGGACTAAACACACTACACTGCAATAGGTGGAAACAATGCTGACACGTGGGTCTTTCTAATAATAAACTATGCTAGTCACTTTGAATAACAGTGTCAGCTAAATGATTAAATGTAAATGACAAAATGGCGAAGGTAAAACACATGCGGCAATGTAATGTGCTTATGGGAAAAACCAGCACATTGGAGCACAGATTTTCTTCGTCTATAGGGCAAAAGGCAATGGCAAGAATACGGCTGTTGAGGACTTAATCAGTTCATTCACTGTATAACAGTTTTACATCAGGAAGAACAAATCGTTATACACTGACACATCACCCAGATGCGCATACATTATTGTAATATAATCGTGTATGGAGATTTGATGGCTCAAAAAAACATTTTAAACGGCATAGTGCCTGAAGCAAGCTATATTGTGCTTTATATTCAGTACAATGGTAGAATATTAGGAAAGAAGCCTATCCTCCCTTGGCTTGACGGCAGCTTGTGGCGTCGGGGTTTCCCCATAGCCTTTTAAAGAGCAAACCCCTTTAAATAATTGAACAGAAGTGCTGTAAACAAAGACTCTTTAGAAACAGGAACCACTTAAACAGTTGCCGCTGATGCTATTTAACTGCGCGTTTGCTGATCACCACCAAAACTAAGCCACTGCCTGGAAAAAAAAAACATTCAGTGTCAGAGCGCCATGCTCAGCGTTCTGATTTTTGTCATTTTTGAGTGAGTGGCAGTATTTGCATATTGCCATGGAGAGGGGGAGGATGCATGTTACAGGATGAGCTGAGATGTCTGTGAGCACGTGCTGGCTTTGCTAATGATTCAGCGACACGCGGGTGTCTGACGTCAATGGGATATATATACTGAGTTTCCTGGCACGTGTTAATATTTGATAATGCTGTAGTGTCTATAATGGCAAATCAATGCGGACATGAAGAAGACTCTGGGTACGTGTGTGAGCATTTGTCTGACCAGCCTTTCTCTCTCTCTCTGTCTCTCTCTCTCTCTCTGTCTCTCTCTCTCTCTCTCTATCTCTCTCTCTGTCCCTGTTTATGCATATCCTAGATTTATGCCTCACAAATGAATATACAATAATGCAAACTAATTCATGAATATGGAAACATGCTGTAGCATGTTATGTTGTCTGATGGCATGTGAAGGTTCATCTGTGATTTGGTCCAAGTGCGTCTAAGCCGAGACACTTGCTGTGCAATGAAATGAAAGAGTCAAACTTTTGTTTTTAATCCCAGGTTGCAGGTGTCAACCCTGTTAAAGACAGCTCTGATCAGTCACATTCATCTGTCATCACATTAAGTTATTTGCAGAGGTGGACACCCCGGCTTCAGAAAGTAAAAGTCCGGCCACGTATTTGTTTCACCCATGCACTACACCAGCTGAATGTAATTAGTACTCTTAAACCAGGTACAGGAGCTGATTAGTGAAACCACCTTGTTTAGTGAATGGCTAGAACAAATACGTGGCAGGACTTTTACTTTCTGAAGCCGGGGTGTCCACCTCCGGTTGTTTGTTTGTAAGGCAGACGCCCTTATCTAGAGATATTTTCTATTTTCTTATTGTTCCTCCATACAGATGCATATATCGTATGTTGTATTTGCAGCACGTTTTGCCTAGGTAGTATAGCAGCACTTTATTGTCCCAGTGACTGTATTTGATATATGTAACCTTAGATCAGATTAGTTCTGTCTCACTACACTGACCTTGTGCTCAGCTTCAGCACTATCTGCATTGTATAACCTGTACACATCCTGCCCTTGTACCTGTTGTTTGCCCACTATATGCACTTTTGTGCGTTGCTTTGGATAAAAGCATCTGCTAAATGAATTCAGTGACACAATCTGGATTAAATGCATTGTTCAAAGGTGGACTAGCGGTAGCCCACCCAGAAATCAAACCGGCAACCTCTGTATTAGAGGCTGAGCTCTCTCACCACCTCACCACACAGCCAGCGAGGACAGGCCATGTAAGCATGAGCACTGACAGACTGAGTCTGTTTTTCCTAATTCGAGTGCACTGGCTATGTGTGTGAGTCACATGAAGCTGGGTCTGAGTCCCCCAGCAGTCTCTAAACAAGTAGGACATTACTTTTCTTCGTCATTGTGAGCTTGGCGGTCACATGATTTAACTAAATATTGTGCAACAATACGAAAATTGTAATACTCAAAGTTGGTTTTTGAAATTAAGAAGATACACCACAGAGGTTAGATTAAATGCTCTTTCTTGCTTTAACCCACAAACCAGTACTCCATTATACTCAGTGTGTTAAATTCACTCAGTAGATGTCAGTAGATGGCATTAACAGGGAGCGGAAACTGTCTACAGTATCTGAGGCAGCCCTCAGTGTGGGTAGTTAACTGTAACGCGCTGAGTTCTGCTTTAGTCTGGTTAAACACTCTGACTGATACTAGTTTAAAAACCGACCTTCACAAAACCTTCACTGCTCAAGCATACCAAAGATTCTGCCACACAAGCACAGCAATGGGCAGACTGTTTGTGAGCTTTCTGTTGTCATAATGATAACACACGGGCAATACTGAAACCCGGTGGATGAACTGAAAGGCATATGATTTCAGCGATGTTCAAAGCTTTCACCGAGAGGCTTGAAAGCATGTGGCATTGCCTTTGGAGACTGATAATGGCTAGAGTGCAAACAACATGAGAAACATACAATGGGGATTATTTTGCACTTGAGAGGAGGGGAGCGAAATTTAATAGCCTTGCGATCAGCTTCAGTAAAACGCCCTGTGAGAGTGAAGGGTACAGCAGAGAAGCTATAGCAGAAGAGAGGCCGTGCATTAATTTTGGTGAAAATAATTTCATCACAGCAAATCTTTTTTTCACAAACCAGTATTGAAATCACGCCATGGGATGCCTTTTAACCATAAAACTTCTCTTTTTGCACGTACACGTTTCCTCACCCCTTTGACCGTGTGTGTGTGTGTGTGTTTGTGTGTGTGTGTGTGAGCGGGGGAGGTGGAAGGGCGTTCAGCGATGTTAGCGCCGGGGTGTCTCTCGGCTTCCTTGGGCAGGCATGCAGAATCAAACCCAATGTTCTCGCCTGGGCGACTCTCGTCCCACTGTGGGCTGCGTAGGCCCGTTCAGCGTGCTCCGGACTCGCTCGCAGTTTACGTCGACCTTGGCCATCCTTTACCCCTCAAAAGCTACGAAATCCAAAAAAAAGCAATTGGGTGTCGAAACCCTGGCTATGAATGCGCGTGCTCCTTTGCAGGTAAATGGTAAGAAGCTATACGGCTCGGCCCCGGCGAATGGAGGTGCTGCATTATTGAAGGCCGCGCTGAATTTTTTAGACGCTTTTTCTCCTCCTCAGACAGTGCTGTTGATTGCGTTTCCTGCAGCCTCGCGAAGCAGAGTTTTCTGACGTGTTTTTTTCCGTTTTTTTTTAGAAGGTTATGAAAATTTTAAGCTGGCTGTGCGTGTGCTGATGTGTGACTTGAGGACAGAGTCCCTGCAGGCTACCCCGAAGGCTTGCGCCCGCCCTGAAGCGGCTCCTCTTTTCGCCAGCCGACAGGCTTTGTCTGAGAGAGGCTAAGCGGACACTGCTGATGACATCACATGACCCCCCCAGAAGCTCAAGCCCTCGGTCGAATATATATGAAGTTCTGGTCAGTGATGTATTATTGCTCATTGGCCCATAATGCCAAGGAGACAAGGACATTTTCTCCCATCATCCCTGTTTTCTCACAGAGATTCAGTTGTTACATTACATTACATTATCGTCTTTTGGGGCAATTTTGGGGTGCAGCAGCAGTACCCGAGCAGGGAATTGAACCAGCAACGTTTCAAGCCCTGCTCCTTACCGCTACACCACACTGTTGCCCATAAGGAGATGTTTGGCTCCCTAACATTGTAATTTGAAATATTTTTCTTACTTTCCAAAGACAAGTAGAGAATTCAATGGTTACCGAAGTAAGGATGCAAATACAGAACACAAAGTATACAGTCTACAATATTGTCAACATGTCAATCCTCATTTCAGTTGTTGGATTTCCCAAAGAGTTTTTAGGAAATGTTCATATTCGGCAGTCTCATTTTGTTTTGTCTGGTCTTCTCCTGTATTTGGTCGGTGTTTTGCAGAACAGTGAGAGAAAACTTCACTGACCAAACCTTCATATTTTTGACAAAATCCAAGCCCAACAGCTGTGTGATGTCATACACGTATCTGTCTGATGACATACATGGATCCACATGTTGTGCGTGGATCAAAGGGTCCGATAGATGCATTCTTAGTGGGGTTCGTACCAACCCAAGGGGGCATTAGTGGTGGGCGGGGGGGGGGGGGGGGGGGGGGGGCGGCTCTGAGGCAAAAATTGTTGGATATGGGGGATGATTCAGGCTACAAAGGGGAACATCACATTCTAAATGCAGATCAAACATAGCTGTAGTTAGCTGTACTGTAGCATTTTTTTATTTCCTTTGTGAACTTATTTTAGCCACACAGAGTAGAAAATCTTTTTTGATCACTCAGAGTCATTCAAGTATGGCTCCTGTTCTGTGTCCTCATGTGCCCCTTTGACTTCTTTACTGGTGATGCAATGTCATCCCAGCTGTCCCTTTAGACTCCTCTGTCATCTCCCCAGCTGCACATGTACAAACCCCCCACCCCCCAGGACATCTGTGGTACTTCTTGTCTCATGCAGTCAGTCATTAAAATCCTTTCTGAGACAGGCCAGCAAAGACAAGCGCTATCGCAGACAAGTTAACAATGCAAAGTGTTGATTCAGCCCTGTTGAGCACATTCTGTATGTACACACAGACACGACTCTCTTGCAGACGTGCAATATTTATTTCAATATACTCTCTTATGAAAAACAACATTGACATGTTGTTTACGGTGGCGTTCTTGACGTGTGCGCTGATGTCAGCTTGTTGCGGAACTGGATCCGTTTCCTTGCGGCAACACATGGCCGCTTTTTCCCAGGCGACTTTTTACCCAGAATGCACCAGGAACCACTGCCATTCCTCCGATTGCAGTCTCTCACGTTTCAGTTTCCCCTGAGAGGAGCATCTGTGACAGAAAAAGGCACAAACTTCGGCAAAGTTTGGACGAGGTGACTCCTTTAAAAAGTACATGGTATCGACCAACGTGCCCAAATTAAATAAATAATGAGATGCCGAGCAATGAGCGCGCAAACAAATTTAGATATCCGGTGGGTTTTTTTCTCCGGCACTGCACCAGCAGTAAGCTTCAGCTTGTGCGTTTACTTCGGCGATAAGGACGGGGGTGGGGTGGGTAGGGGGATTATTCCTAAAACGGGATTTGTAGGGAAGGCAGGTATTCTCCAGGGTGCATTAGACACACGGCTTACGGAGCCAAGAGGAAGAGCCTGAGTCTGAAATTACATCTGAAATACCCAGAGCTGTCTGAATTGGGTATGTGGCACACATTAAGAATGAGAACAGAATGCAAATGTGCAAATTATGCTGTGAAATAAACTGTCGTTAAAAAGTTGGTAAATGTGAATATCGAACAGATGCTTCATTATGGCCTGGTGGTGGAAATGTGAGGATCTAAGTTAGGCCCTGTGAAATAAAATCTCTTGTAGAACTTGTTCTCAGGAAAGCAAAAATATTCACTGTGATGTGCTTAATTTTACATATGCAGTCAAAGCAATCTGTTCTAACAGAAAAAAGGAACATTCAACAGTAAATACATAAATAGAAAAGTAAGTTTAAATAATGTCATACAAACACATCCAACAGAACTTCATGTCATGTGTGCCATGTTGAATTTGAAAGCAAGTAGGCATTAATAATAAGTCCCTGAGTAAACTAATATCATTCATGACAATAATTCACACAGTAAATATCTCTTGCAGAAATACACACACACACACACACACACACTTGTGGACAGTTCTGACATTTGTTTCTCTCTGTTCCCAGCCAGCCATTGGGGTCAGCCCATGACTGAGTCAGACAGAGCGCACAGGCGATTGACACACGTCCTCCTCGGGTAGCCGGAGTACAAAAATCTCTGGAGCTCAGATTCAAATGCTTTTCATTTATCGCGTATAACATGAACATACACCCCCCTGAGCCAAATGAACTCATGCGTTGTGCAGCTTGACCTTTCCTGAAACAGAGAGGATGAGAGGGAGCCCTCTCCCGTTGGCTGTGTCATGACAATGGGGGAGGGTCGGAAGGGGGATGCCCAGGGACAGTGAGGGGAAGCGGGAATCACGGAAACGTCGACCCGTCGCATGGAGGAAGGGACCATAAAGCAGAGAACGGACAGGGTAGGAGCTGGGGACTGTCTGACCATTTAAGGACAGACCTGCTCTGTGAAATATCACTTACCTCACAGCTACCATTTTACACTTGCATCTGCTACGGGACTTAAGCTTTTCTGGAAAAAATTGCTACATTTTTAGTGAGTATTTGAAAATAAATCCCAGGGGGAGTGTTTAGCTGGATGTTTCAAGCACACAGCAAGCCACTAGCCCCTAAAGGGCTGATTCATAAGTGTGTGGTGCAAATGTATCTGCTGGGTTTTTTCTTGTAGAAACTCCCTTAGTGTCCTTTAACGGTACTTTGTGGGACAGGGTGGTGAGGCAAGCGCAGGCCCTGCCGTGCCCATGACGAAAAGTGAAAAAGTGAAAAGGAGGGAAGTTGTAGAGGAAGAGGAAAGGGTGACAACCTCAAGGAAAATCGGATGGGGGAGTTCATTCTGAGATGCATTAGCCACGGAAAGAAAGGACACGCTGATAACAGTGACAATCACAGTAACGCTGAAGGAATCCAAAATGGCAGTAGTGATCGTGGGCTGCTCTGCGCCTGTGCGCTCGGCTCGACTTGACTCAACCGTGGTGATCCCGCCGTGTCGCCGGCTCATTAGGTTCTGACTCGAGCAGAGCTGGCACGCGGTCTGGTCTCTCTCACTCCGCTTTCAGGGGCGAGCGGGCAGAGGAGCATCTTAGCCTGTCCCCCTCATCTCCCGGGCGAGGTGCCTCGTTAGGGTGATGTAGATGATCTGGGATTGGATGTCCCGCACCGGGAGGGACAGCGGCAGGCTGAGGCGGATCTCTGTGTGGTACGGTTGGGATTCAAGAGAGGGAGTGGGGCACATGCTCGAGCAGATCGTCACAAGAAACAGAGGGCTTCCCCAGAGGTCAGAATTAGGGATATTGCATGATTGCATGATTTGCTTGCTGTAGATTGCATTATTTACTTAGTCTTCCTTGAAACTGCAGGATACATTCAATTTCACTACCTTGCCCTAGGGTACAGCAGCTCTGCCTCTTATGATAGTCAAACCTGCAGTCCATACTGGTTGCAGACCCTATTCCCTAGTCATTAACCCTCACAGCCACTTCCCAGGTGGATCAGTGGTTCGGTACCCCAAAAATGTGCGCAATGTGGGTCAGTGCTGGCATATTGGTGCCAGATTCCAGGTTCCATCCACACATTCAGGTACAATAGGAAAAACTCACTTTCACCTGAGACAGAAAGAGGACAGAGAGAGAGAGAGAGAGAGAGAGAGGGAGAGAGAGAGAGAGAGAGAGAGAGAGAGCAAAAGATAAACATCTGGTTTAAATTCAGACAAGAAAGTTATATCGCTCTGACATTTCCTTCAGACAGAGAGGGCATCGAAACAGCAGCACCTGGCGTAAACCCTTTAAGCTCATTGCACAGCCTGTCCAATGACCTTTGACCCCTCTGTCTACCCACAGCCCAAGTGCTGCTCTGGCAATGATATAGCATGCTCTACATTTACCACCAAGGCCAGCATCAGTTCTGTTAGGAGCATTCACAGTGGGAGTCAATTTATTTGTCAACCGGTGCCACAAATTTAATTAACTAAATAATTAATAAAGTCGATAGATGGATTTTTAACAAAGCTCTTCTTTTCACGGATCATCAGAGCACTAAATCAAAATGCAAAGTGATTCCTGTCCTGTCTGGATGGTTATATATATTTGGTGTATGGTGTTTTTCAAGACATCAAATCTTGTTTTCCACACTCGTTGATTTAGCATTTAAAAACCTGCAAATTTAAATATTTTTTTATTTCAATTTCCAATAAAACTGCAGGCTGCACCCCCCCCCCTTTTAATATTAAATCTATCTCCAAATTTTATTGCAATAGAAAGTGGTTTACTTTTGACTTGCATACTCAAGCAAGCAGGAGATTCCAACTTATTTCTCTGCATCTGTCATTATTCAATATCAGTCAAATTAAGGCTGACCCTCTGTGCAGCAGAGGGGACCTGCCTGAATCTTTCTTAATCAAATTGCAATAACGCTTGCAAATGAGAACGATATCACAGGGAAAATGAAAACTCAGGCTTGAGCTCAGGCTCAGTGTTTTGCAGCTGCATCCTTTTTGGGAGCGTGCTCCTCCGCGGTCTTGTGGCCTGCGAGAATTCGCTTTCCCGATCATTAGTGCCGGAGCGGCTCCTGTAACCGACCCACCGTCAGCGGCAGCTGCCCCTGCTACGACAGAACTGGAGCAGAAAATCAGGATAATTTCATTGTGGTAATCAGCCTCCCGCCCGCTTTCACGGAAAAAAAACGAAAGAGAGAGACAGAGAGAAAAAAAAAGGGGGGGGAGGTAAAATGGAGAGGTCCAAACCCCTGAGTCCTACGGTTCATGCCTGGTTTACCGCAGTTTGAGCTTGCGTGTTTGTGTGTGATTACAGGTATGTGTATATATTGTATGTTGTGGGTGTGCCTCCTCATATGTATAAATGTCCATGTGCCTGTGTGTCTACTTGTGCGTGCACGTTGTTATTTTTCAATCCATTACCACCATCTTCTACATTAGTTCCACACCTTCAAACCCCTCTCCCCGCACCCTTTCAGTGGCAGAAACAGAACAGGCTGCACACACACCACCTCACCGCACCGCGTCACTCCCTCTGCGCGTCAGCTGAATTCGGAGGGGCCTGCCAGGACCCAGAGAGCGCTGACGCAGGTGCGCGGGAGGTCAGGACACTGCGCCTGACCTCTGCGCACCCCTCAGCGTGACCCAAACCCCGCAGCGCCACACCACGGCCTCTCTCCATAGCAGGTAATCAGATTCCCCCTTGCCAGGGCTGGGTGAGTTACTGCTGCGGGCCTCATTAATTGGCAATCAACCATGATACGTCTGGCCCTGTTCCAGATGTCCTCATGCGCACAGAGCCGATGTGAACAGGGAATGGAGATGTGGCGTAAGGAGGATGATACTGGTTTGTGCCAGTTAGATTGGCCCTAGCAATGGCAAAATGCAAATAATATCCAACAAAAATGGATGATGGCAACAACACCGGGCTAAAGATCTATGCCTGTACTGTTTGTGAAAGATACACACCAAATCTGAAATCTTTGCTCAGTTGCACTTTTCCATAATTACATTACCCCAATGGATTTGCAATTTGCAGTGGTTTACAGTTGCATTACTCCAGTGTTTGAAAATGAAATCTTTTTAAGGCAAAATGCATGGGCTTAGACAAACTCAGAAAGAATGAATCAGCATTCTGTACTGGGGGACTGTGCTCAGGTTACTGAAGCACTTCACAGCGTGTCCAGCTAAAGCCTCCATTATGCTAGCCCTCAACTGGAGAATCCAACAAAAAAGATACAGCTGCATGGTTTCATCACTGATGTTAAAAAAATGCATTGTGGTTAGATTGCAGCTATTCCTAAGTAACCCCCCCCCCCCCCCCCCCCATGTGGATTCAAGACATCATCAGGACCTTTTAATGTGGTTGGTGGTCCGTGCTAGAGAAGTGGCACCAGCACGCATCCTCACAGTGCCACCAGCAGGAGGCGTAGAGGTCGCCATCTCCACACCGCGCTCAGGAGAGCGCCCAGCTGGGGCTGCGCTGGCCTGCTGTTCCCAGATCAGCCCGCCGCCACCTGGGTCCTCCCAAGCCGCTGGTCGGCAGAGGCCAATCGGAACAGCTGCATCACCACTGCCATTTCCCAACTTTGGAGCTGCGAGCGTTTCAGTGCATTGGTTGTGCTCACCTCATCTCTGTATAATGCACGCGCTCAGATCCGATTTTGCACAGGATGATAATTGAATTAACATATTATTTTACATACTACCAGGGAGCAGCAACCCTAGAGGATTTCAACAAAATGATCTGTGTAAATGGAAATAATAAAAAAAAAACACTCACTACATCTGCCAGCTCTCCTTGTTGGCGAAGGCTGTTTACTGAGTTATTGAATTTTTAATGCCATACATACACAAATATTACATATTAATGCGCTCGATATCTGCGCGGGCAGCCTAATGCACTGTGACACACCGGCCGTTGGAGTTCGCGAAAGTTCACGTGTGCCAGTCCGCCATGTGGCCCGGCTGGCGCCAGCGCAACCGGCCTCATCAATATGGTAAATAGCTGTTTATATTTAGCGATGCATGAGTGGAAGAGTCATTTCCATCCGGTCGGTTTTGTCTCCCTGAAATTAATTTCGGGGCCCACGCAAAGGGAGCGCAGTTTAATATCTGCGGCCAGACAGGGAGCCTCGGCAAAGCTGCGAAACAGAGTTGTTTTTCATTCTGAAAAAAAGACACCCAGTCACAGAGTATTGTGCCCGACGCGAACGGTACGGGGGTCAGAATGAGCAGACAGCTGGCAGACAGAGCTCTGACACCGTATTGATACGTAAGTAAAAATGACAGTGAAAGTGAGAGGGGAAAGTGCACGTCCACAGATAAGGAACCGATCGAACCTATCAGGCAGACACTGTTAGCATCCCACCAGCTTTCAGGTAACATAGAGGCCCGTTCCAACAGAATGGCAACAGTCCTCTCGGTAAGGGTGGGGGAGTTGGGGAGGGGAAGAGATAATTGCGTGGATTTTAATTTCAGCAGAATCCTCTCCTGTCTTTTGTGCAAATTGTCGTCGACCCCGAGGTGCCACATTTATTGAATCGGAAAAATAACACCTGCCAGGATGACACACATCCCTGTGAGAGAGGAGAAGCCTCATCGCCAGGGGACCAACCAAGACCCACATGACCGCAAGAGGGGCAGTGTTTACCCAGCAAACTGATGCAAACACCTCAAAACAACACATTGTTGCCATGCGCAATCATGCCCTTTAGAATAGATCCTCTGAAAAATGACATAAAATCCTTGATGTTATCATTTTGTCCATCTTCTTGGTGTATTGGTGTATTTTACCTTCTTGTAAATATGTTCAATTATTACAGGACTGGCTTAATCACCATCCCCCCACCCCACCCCTACATCAGGGAGGGTGATGATAAGCAACTACATACACATCATGTCGCGCTATAAGATTGTAACAAAACATT
This sequence comes from Megalops cyprinoides, assembly GCF_013368585.1. NCBI lineage: Eukaryota > Metazoa > Chordata > Actinopteri > Elopiformes > Megalopidae > Megalops > Megalops cyprinoides. The sequence continues at coordinate 21,934,385 of NC_050600.1, forward strand.
ATTTACCACTTTGCTCTTTACCATTTTGCTCACCTTTGGTTCAATGTCACCTTCATAACATACCGATATAGCCAAAACGTATTCAATATAAGCAATCACTCTATGCCCCTAGGCAGTCAGAGTATAACAGCTGTACTGGTATATACAGTTAACTGTTAATGGCTTACACTGGGATGATTGGGGTCAGGGTAGTAATAGGATCATGAGAATTTGATAATGAAATACACGAATCTCAACTTCTATAGTAGGTACTCTGCCAAGATGTCTATGTATATGGTAGTTGCGTAGCTTACTTCCTAAGTAAAATGCCTTCTGAGTTAATGAGGAATTTTCAATATTTCAAAATGTCACACGGTAATGTGACTGACAGCTCTTGTTTTTGAGGGAAGTGCACTGAGTGCAGCCAGGGGTCACAGAAATGTAAACATCTATGTCTTTCAGGCCGAGCGGGAAAGTGCTGTCTCAGCTCTGGCTTGAGAAGCGAGGTCCTGAGCTGCTGCCTCAGCTGTTGCCTAGTGAACAATAAGAAACAGATTCTATACAGTTATAATGTACAGGACATACACTACTGACTCGGTTCAGTGGTTATCTGGGGCTGAGGCTGCTGTTCTCGGATCAGTCGTGGATGACTGGGGCTGTTGTCTGGCCCGTTAACAAGACCATCATGAATAGGAGTACATGCACCGTGCAATGTGTGCGTGTGTGGGTGTGTGTGCATGTGCATGTGTGCTTGTGTGCCTGTGTGCGTATGTGTGTATTTAGACAATGCCTGGAGTAACTTGTTTTGGTGTATATAAAGCAATGTGTATGAGATTTTTCTGCCGCATGCTGTGTGGCATATATTAACTTTCAAAAGGCTATGAAAATAACGTGCATAAAAACAGTTCTGGCTGTTACTGCATGGAAATTTGTCACTGGTAAATCAATCAACAGTGCTGAGGACAGCGGCCGGAGGAGCAGGTGCAGAGGAAGATGGGATACAGGGGCCCCTAGTGGCTCACCGATGAAACTACACGTGGAGAAATTAATTCCAGCAAAACCCCATCAGAATGCAGGCTGGACCCGGACCGCAGCAGTCCCAGCTGCTGGTCGGTCTGTTTTCATCAGATTCACAAACTGCACACAGGCGTATGGCCTCTGGCTTATTTTTTTTTTCTTTACAGGGGTAAATGAATTGTCACGCGAACAAGGCGTCTTGGGACGCAAAGGATATATTTGCCCTGAATTCATCTCCAGAGAACACCCCAGCAATAAAGAATAAGAATATACAATCTGCTAATTGTGTATAAATTCACTTTACTCCATCTGAAATGAGTGCAGAGCATAACCATACAATATTACACGGACAACGCATTTAAAAGATGCAACTTATGTTTCTTCCTTCACTGTTTCGACAGCTGGGGTCTACCCTCTTCAAAATCAAAATTATCGCCGTCATCATCGCTGCTGTAATCCTTTTTGAGATGTCAGCGACTGAAACACACTTAGGCTTATATTATAATATAATATAATGATTGGGAAACGAGTAAATTATATGTACATGCGGATAAATGATTATTTTCTGCGTGCTACAGCTCAGTTCGTCTTGCTCCATATGTTTACATTTTGACTGATGCACCGCAGTGCCTCTGTGCCATGATTGGCTGCGTGAGCGACTGATCCCGCTCTCATTCAGCATCCCGGAACCCCCCTCCCCTCCGCACCGTCCTCCCCTCGCCTTCGGCCAGCCTCCTTCCCGCACAGTGCATCTATGCGCACGGCGGCGGCAGCAGGGAACAGACGGGGACAGTCCGGCAACGCCACAGGAAATCAATACAAGGAGGTCATAGGCGTTTCGCACCGGACGAGAGATGTAAACATCGGTTTCATCCCTCCATTATTTATTCATTTAAACATATCATATTGCTTCGCATTTGCAGTTTTACCCCCCTTTTTTTATCCGTTGCATCCGACTCTGGCGCATTCCGCGTGTGCAGCCGTGTAATGCGCGCCCAGTTTATGCCTTATTAGCATGTCATAACCAGACTGTGAGGAAGGTGTAAAAACTACGATGAAGTTGACGGCCGTTGTGCTGTATGCTGCTTTCTCGATCGCTGTCGCCACCATCGCAGGTAAGTGCACGTGAGGCCGCTTTGTATGCACGCATTTGTACCTCTTCAGTTTGAAACTTAAAACTCCAGCATTTAAAGTTCGTTCACGGTTGTACCAGCAATAAAAGCGGTCTCTATTCCGAGGAAAGTGCACCGGTTTAAACGGTTTAAGTTGATTGCGGACTGTAGAGTACTACTTTGGTGTTTTTATCACGTCATTAATTAGTAAGATGATAATGGGGGCGGGCCGCCGACTTACATACGAAAGTTGGTGAACTTGGATTGTGTCCTAATACGTTAAAAGACACGAATACATCAGTAATTATACAACATCCGCAAAAGTATCAGTTTTAGTGTCGAATACGAACCGCTTGAAATTCAGTTGCGCCTTGAATCATAACTGTAAACATGATCTATTAATGAAATAAATGCTGTTACGCCATCATGTTGTTTGCACCGTCACTACCAAGAGTCATCTTTTCCGCATATCAGCACTTAGAAATAGGGACATGAGAATAAATGTACGCAGGCCAAACACACACATTGTTCATAAAGTGAATATTCAATTTAGCTGTCTAACATCTCTAGCTTCCCATCGTTTGTTTTTCCATTTCTATTTGCATGGAAAATTCACAGAGAACCTGCCGTGCGGCGTTTTTGTATACGCCGGCCTTCAAGTTGGATAGCTTTCATGTAATACGAGTCAATCGTCTGATCTTGATAAACTGCGACCTTGGGGATACGTTGTCGCTGTTCGATAGGGTTACGTCTGGCTTTTGTCGCTTCGTAATCTTTCGAGGTCACTTTAAAAATTTGTCATTCAGAAGTGTGGTTAAGGGCGACAACCGTCTCATTTTTTTTTTCTCGTTCCTTTGTTCAATGAGATGAGGCTTCTCGCCTTGACGAATTAAGCACTGTGCATTTCCACAACAAAACTTCATAAACTTACACCATTGCCACAGTACGTGCATTTATTGACGACAAATCTCTTTCTCCGATGCAGACGCAATATTGTGTACGATACGAGGAGGGGGGCTGGCATGTATCTGACAGAATTATCAGCTGGGGATATTTGCGCTTGCGTTTCCGGAGAACTCAGAAGAGTGCGTGGGGCCGATACAGCGGCCGGGTACCCATCTGCTCTCACTGTGGCGGAGCAAAAAGATCACCTTTGTGGAAATGGGAACATGATGTTTTCCATTTGTTGAGGCTCACTGTTTTGTAAATAAACAACGTAAACGCTCTGCGTTTATTTTTTAGCGAAGCGCACCAGATTAGCTCAAGATTCCTATGGTTGTGTGGCAGTTAATGCATTTCAATTTGATTACAGATTTCATAGATCAGCCAACCCTGGCCTAAGGCTAAATGTGGTTTTATTAGTGATTACTGGAATTCGTGAGAGGAATCACTACTGGTTGACATAATGGTCTTCAATTAAAATTAAACTCACCACTAAACGCAACCATTCTCATCCAGTTAAAAATGCCATGTACTCTGTACGAAATGTAAAACATAGCAAAGATAAAGCAACAAATAAAATCAAATCTTGACCTGAAAAAGAAGGCAAGGGCACTAAGAAGCAGTTTTGAAAGTCTTACTAAATATACAGCATAAACTCACTTCCCAGAGCTTCCCATAGTGGGCAGGACAGTGGAGATGAATGCCATCATCTGCCACAGACTGAACACCCACCAGTGTCTCGGCCCTCCCTACCTGATCGTGAAACTTTAATCTTTCCTGAGGTTTAATCTATCCTAGGGTTACCCTAGGGTCTCTCCTCTAGTGTATTAAGACACTTATTAACATTTTTACGTCGTAGTGCTTCTCTTTTCAGTCTGTAAATAGTTAGCACAGTGCAATGTGAGAGAATTACACATGTTCATTTGTGGTTGTCATTTTCTGTGTATACCAACCTTTTAATCAGCATTTCTCTACCTTTCCTTTGTAGGTCACTCTGGGTGACCGTGTCTGCCAAGTGGCTAAGTGTAAATGTCCATTAAGCTGCTATGGTGCATACTGAAGCATTATAAAGTCTTTAGCTCAGCATTTAACTGCGCAGAACTCCTGTTATGACAGTGGAAGTCTTTACTGCCTGTTGCATCATTCCTGTGGCCTAATTTACTGTGTTCTCACCACCACCCCACTTTTTAACCGCATATCAAAATCTCCCCGAGAGCAGCTCTGGTCTGCTGCCTCTTCCCCCTCCACCCTGCTCCGGTCACCTGCTGTAAGCGGGCACGTGCCGTTAGTATCGATTTGCCCTCCGCGAACAGTAAGCAGAGCAGAGCTGCTGACAGCTTGGATTTGCGGTCAGACCGTCCCCCAACCCCACCTCGCCGTCTAGCAGGCTGCGACTGTGGAAACGTTCCAGTGAATCCAATACAGAGCGAGGTGTCGAGTCGCTCTCCGCAAGGGCCACCGCGTCGCTCGGAAACCTGCCAGTGAGCTGCCGAAGGTCGATATGGACGTTTCTCTTTTTATGGGTGCGAGGCCTTCAGGAGGGCCGAACTAAAGATCAGAGACATAAACCTACTGGAGTTTGGACCAGCTGTTAAAGACTGGCTGTACCTTTCAGTACCCACCCGTGCACTGATATTCTACTCAATGGGAACACTGAGAGGTTTTATTAACCTAATTTATTCCATTACTGTCCACCCATTACCAGCAGGATGTAAATCTCAATTTGGCCATGCTAACAAACCTGAAAGTGGGGACATGGACACCATCACAATTACACTCAGGGACCTAGACACAAGCATGTGCACACACACACACACACACACACACACACACATAATTTACCGGCTGTTCGAGGGGAACATCCGTGTCGCCCGCATTTCCCCCTTTACTCACCACTCCATGTGTGTGGCACCTACAGGTAATAGAGATTTATACACGCGTCCCCACACCATTTCCCCGGCTGCCGGCATCTGCTTAAACTCCATGCTAGAGGACGGCGGCGCGAGCCGATTTGCATTTATATTTGAATCTGTTCGTCTCTAATTGTATGTAGCTGTAATAAATGGTCCCCGGTGGGGGGATTTGCAGTGATAACAAAGGCTCCGGTGTCACGTGACTCCCCCCCTGCATGTGTTCCTGGAAAGGCGCCGCGGGACTCCCCCGCGTCTCCCGGGTTTATTCAGTCCCAGGGAGGCCTTATTGAGTTGGCCTCCTGTCGAACTCCCTCCGCACAGCCGGCTGCCAGCGCTGACTTAATTAGAATCATTCACAACATAGACACACGCCTTCATTGGCTACTTTTTAAAGCCACCCCACACACTTGTCTGTTAGGTACTCTGTATGTGTGGATGTGTGTGTAGTGTGTGCAGTAACTGCAGATGTCAGAACTTTCCTACCCAGTGGAGGATGAAGTGCTTTTGCGGTTGGATCTTAGCAGTGCATAGAGAATGCTGTCTGCCGTGCCGAAAGACCCAGGACTAAGCCACAGGGGGTTGTTATTGTTCTCACTCACACCAAGGGCCAGTGTCACCTGTAGATGTTCTTTGTGGGGCCATTGGACAAGCGTATCTGCTGGGTTTCTCACAGCATTTGATACTGTGTAAGGTTACCATGTGATACTCTAGGCACGCCTCTCACGTTACAGTCTTGGAAAAAAAGACTCCTTTGCACTCATCAAACAGCACCATGCAAAAAGCGTCATAAGTTTTCAGGGAAAGTGTTTAGTCAGACATTCATAAATTACGCTGGCAAGAGGCTTTGACTTGGTGTGGGTACATTTAACCAAACTCTTTTCCTCTCATTTCCCCTGAAATAGCCAGCATATAGTTGCGGGTCTTACAGAAAAGAACACGGCAGAATGGCTGTCCAGAAGCGTCTAGATTGTCCTGAGTCCTCAGCCACAGGTAATGACTAAACATTGTGTTGATTGGCCAGATGATGTGGTTGTTAGTATGGAAAGGGCTACTGACTGAAAGACAGTTCTTGTCACCTATGGAATCTGAGCTGTGGGACGCTTCTTCCTCTGAAAATATTTGTGGAAAGCACTGCGGAGGCTGCATCTCTCTCTCTCTGTCCTTTCGGCTTTGTTTCCGCTGACCCGGAAAAGGACGAGATGTGACCCGCGCTTTACTATTGTGTCCCTTTGTTTAGAACAGCTCATCCGCTGGCAGTGGTCCCAGCACAGGGGATTTATTAGAAGGTGCTGAAGGACATTTACAGATGGAGCCAATAGGAACAGATTGATAGCAGCGGAGTCACTAATATGCCGGTTTAGAACCGAGTTTGTCACACTATAAATCAAGACACGTGCAGTGCACGTGGACACACTCGCCGACACACAGACACACACACATGTGCGCACAGACACGCTCACACACGCATGCTCTCACCTTCTCGTGGTGCTCACGTTCCCAGTTTAATATTCTCGATTCATTAACCAGATTGGACAATGAAAAACGTAAATAGAGAGGGTAGAAAGGGCATCTTCTGCCTTTTTAGATGAGAAAAAGGAATGGCAAGAATGGGCAGCTTACACGTGACATTGACATGCTGCAGAATTCACAAATCATAATTCACAAGGAAGATGGATTTGCGCTGTACACTAAAAAAATGTATTGTTGGTAAAGGTGGAGGAGTCTGATGGGGAGGTGTACCACAGAGACCCAGCTATAGCTGGTTGACTGCAGGGACAGTGCTACTGATGAAGGGTGTGTTGAGGGGGAGCTGGCATTGTGGGCTGGTGGAGGGACGCCTTTCTCAGCTGCTGTCATGGGCGGCTGGGGCTGTGGAGTGGGGCTGGGCCCATTTCACCCAGCCTGCAGAGGGTCGTTCACACTTACCACTTGGCCAGAGACACGCCTCTGCTTATGTAGGCCCAGCAGCCAATGGGATCACTGCCTTTCATATCCATAGCCTTACTGACAGAGGTCTGAGTGTCCTATAGCATGGTAGTTTGTCATTTACTGTGATTAGGGCGTTTTAGTGCATTCTGTTCTACATTACGTCACATTTAGGTCATTTGGCAGACGTTTTTATCCAAAGCGACTTACAAGTGAGGAACAACAAGCAAGTTACAGTAGTGTAGGAGACCTTGGAGTAAGCTTTAAGTGCAACCTAAACAACTAAACTCACCTAAATAAGTCAAGGAAAGTAGAAAACAGAGGTAAACGAGGTGAAAACACAAGGATAGACAGGCAGAGGATACTTAATTGCTCCTGACAGCATTTTCTCCTCATTCCAATGATCACAGAACTCAAATGTCAGTAAGTAGCACAAAGAAGAGGCACTTGAAACACTTTAAAAGTTAAGGAAGAAGGAGAATGGGGTGAAAAGCAGTCAGCACCAGAGCCCATTTTGAATATAATGTAATTTAAAAGTCCTGTTCTGCACATTTCATTTTCAGCTACCGTGTTTTTTGCTAATATTGATGTTGCATGAAATACGTAATGCAATATAATACATGCAATTGAATATAATACCGTGGGTTGTTCTCCAAAGTGCGCAGGTCATTCATTCTATTAAAACACGATTACATTCTGTCTTCTCAAATATAGTGCTACGATAAGGGGTTCCTAACTCCTCAATGCTGAGCAGAGATGCTTTTTCTGTGAGGTGAGATTTGGAGGAGACCGTCACCAGAAATACCAGGGTCACGTTTGTACTTACTCCGCCTTCTCGTCATCCTGCTTCCTGTCTCTGGAGTCAGTAAATGGGACTTCGCTGTTTTTATGCAGTGAGGAGGTCTGGAAAGAGCGCAGACACACAGCGCAGTGAGGCGGTCTGGAAAGAGTGCGGACGTACAGCGCAGTGAGGAGGTCTGGAAAGAGCGCAGACACACAGCGCAGTGAGGCGGTCTGGAAAGAGCGCAGACGTACAGCGCAGTGAGGTTGTCTGGAAAGAGCGCAGACGCAAGGCCCAGTGAGGCGGTCTGGAAAGAGCGCGGACGGACGGTCCAGTGAGGCGGTCTGGAAAGAGCGCGGACGGACGGCGCGTGAAAGCTTTAGCAGCCGGTGCCTTTCCTGTCACGGGGAGTCGGCCCGGGGCTCTGAGTGAGAGCGGGCCTCTTTCTCCGCCATCCCTCCCGCTGCGTGGGGCAGCTGCATTGTCCCGCCGCCGTGCTAACGGGCGCCGGAGGAGCCCCCTCTCCCGTTCCCGTTACGTAACCGTGGCTACGCGCCAGGCTAAATATCTAAATATAGCACCCGCTTTCACTGCCTTGGCTCATCAGTAAATGTGGTCAACAAATGCAGGGAATGGTGGTGAATGGAATGAGCCTAGTTTTTGATTGTTTGAACCTGGGATGGCTCTGTGTGAAATGAAGCTCAGGACATGCCAAGTATTTATAAATCTGATGTTGAATGTCTGTTTAAGCTTATACTGTGTTTGTGTATGTGTGTGCGTGCATTCGCATGCCTGTGTGTGTGTGTTTGTGTGTCTGTGTGTGTGCATTTGAGGCATCATCTTTGATAATTGGTTAAAATATTAACATAAGCTACTGTTAGACTAATACCATCACAATAAAAAAGTAAGTGGAATTGTGAGGTAAACCACTGACCATTTAACCAGAAAACTGCCCACTTAACTAACCCATGGTTTTAACCTTTAGTATATTAATATCAAATATTAATATACTATTCAGAACTGTATTTGCTGTATTGCTGAATTCTCCTGAGTGGTGGCTCCAGGAAAAGGTTTCAGCCACGCGTTGATCACAGCATCACGCACGCCTTCCGGCACTGTGGCTTACACCCCCTGGTTCAATACCTCATCACTCATGGCAAACCACCCCATCTTCATCAGTGGAGCTTACAAGGCCCACATCAATCTCCTGTTAAATGTTTCCCGTCGACTGTGAAGCCATGCAGGGCCTTGCCACAGTGCTTCTGTCAGACCCACTGTGTGGGTGACTGGCAATACGGCAAACAGTGCTCACAGTCTGATCAGAAGGACTTTAATCCCCCGCACAGGAAATGTGTATTTGTCTTGGTGCATTCACATTTATTGTTTAAGCCCAACATCGCGTTTGGTGTTATGTTGTAATTACTGCATGTCAGGACTTGTAAATTGACCTGGAATACGTGATAAAAATGAACAACTCCTCTCTCTTCTTCAGGTCCCGGGGAGTTTGTGTCCCTGGCTGAGATGGAGGATACTCTCCTGAGGAACCTGTTCCAGGGGTACCAGAAGTGGGTCCGGCCCATCCAGCACGCCAACGACACCATCACAGTCCGCTTCGGGCTCAAGATCTCCCAGCTGGTGGATGTGGTGAGGGGGTGTTGTAACTGTCACAGAGGGCGGAGCCAAAACAACAATTGAATTTGTTGTTTTAGAGGGGGTGTCTTATTGTGTGGATACCCAGATATTCACTTATAATACAAAACAACTTACTCTCATGCTCACTAGGGAAGAAATCAATAGTTTCAAGAGAGCCCACTGAGTGCAATACAACTAACATCATTTCCTACACATGAAGTTCTGCAGAGGTGGTAAATGTTTCCCAGCTGCCCTTTTCGGCTGAGGGGTTGGGGTCTTATTTTGCTTTCAGGAATAATCTGTGAAGCATCACCTCATTAGACTGATGAGACACGGTCAATTGTTCCTACTTATTAGGGGGAGGTTTATGTAAATCACAACTGTGGATACAACGTAACTGCAGATTTACAAAAGAAAGCATCTACATGCAGTGAGTTGGTTAGGCGTAAGACAGGAACTGTCAATAAGTATGTTGCGCGTATGTACACAAACATGCTGTGTACTAAGCATAACGTAACAAGTCGTCACTAATATGGTCTTGACGGGCCCTCCTGCACCATCGTGCTCTGCCTCATGTCTTTTGACTGCATTGATTTCCTGTATTGGTCCAGCTGGCGTGGCAGTCGAGAATGACATTAAGCCCCACTGTACTGTATCTTGGACCCTCTCACTTCACTCCCGGCTCCAGGCCACTGTGAGTCAGTCAGAACTGCTCCAAGTCCCAGACTGCTTCCTACACAGCCAGGCCACCCACAGATGCAAGAAGAACAGAAGAAAGAATGTGAACTCAGGGAGCTCTGAGAGTGCATATTAGAGGCAGGGACAAACAAATGTGCAAATGTGGAAAGGTAGCATAGCTGACCTGTTAACGAGTTTAAGGTTGCAGTCTATCTGTGTGTGTGTGTGTGTGCGCCTGTCTGACTGTATCTGTCTGTCTATCCTCGTGCCCCTGTGTGTGAGCGCACTCTAAAAGATGGTTTCTGCCCAGTCGTAATAATTATGATCTAGCCATGCTTATAAAGCATGAAGCAGGTGAGAGTTACTAATGCACCCCATAAGGGTACCCCCCTGTTCTATCAGTAGGTTTTTTAGTTGAGTAGCATGTGCCCTTACACAGAATAACCCACCCCACCGACATTTCAGGTTTATTGCACATCTGGATGCATATTGAAGGGGGCGAGGGCGCAGCAGCTATGCCTCATTTGGTTCCTAACCTGCAACCTCGTGGTCACGAACACTAATTCTCAAACTACTGAGCCATACTGCTACGAGGAGCACCTCACCAGGTGTCTCTTCGTGGATGGATCCTAAACTCTAATACTTTCAATACTCCAAACTCACAGTGGTCTGAGCATTATTAGTCAGCCCATGCTGATGTTTGGTGGGCCAGACATACTGCTTCTTGCCAGTTATGTAACAGCAGATCAGCCCCAAGCTAGCAATTGAAAATATGATCTGCAGCATGGCAGATGATGAAGGAAGTGCAGCGTTCACTGGGTGGGTAGCGGACTGTAATGTGAGCGCATTCAGGGCCTGGCGTGAATCTCTCTTGAGCTGTCCATGGTGCTGAACTAGATCAGGGAGGCTAGTGGACTGAAAATTGGGTCATTTAAAATGTTTATTTTAAAATTTTCTTGTTGGGAATTGTGTCAATGGGATAAATCTGAGATGAACCTTTAGATGAGTCTTTGTCTGCTGCAGATTCTTTGACGTGCTGCACATTTCATGCAAATTATAGCTAGCATAGTTGCATCAAGCAAATTTTCTTTTTTAGTGTTGTCATGTGTTAAGGAGTGCAGCAACAGGACTGAAATGATTCAAACTTCTAAGCAGGGGTGGTCTCCTTTTTGTAGAGTCAAGAGCTGTTTTTGATCGAATCAACAGCTGTCTTGATTAAAAGAATGACAAAAAATGCAGTCTAGTGGGAGAGACTTTTGATCACAAGATTTTACAACTGATCATTGTCTCAGCTGAAGCATTTTAGCTGGTTTCAGGAACAGTGAAGGAAAACCTGTCAGATTGCAGACTGCAGCTGTTTAAAGGCCTTGTTTTAGGGCTTGCACTGGATTTAGTGCTATTCTGTTCTGTAAAGATATTTTTGGACCTGTAGGAACAGATTTGCTGTGTTACAGTTCAAGTACATCCTTCTAATGTGACATCTGTTAAACAGGACCAGCCTCCGCTCAGTCACGTGATGAGGTCCTTTATTGCCATGAGAGCAGAACAAATGTGGGCAATGTTTCCACGGCAGTGGATTCATTAACAGGGTTCACCTGCAGTTTAGAACTGCCCCCGAATCCTTGGCTGAAGCATTTTCCTTTTGAGTCTCACATCTGGGGGCTTATGGGAAATTGAGGAAACTGAAGCATTTTTCAAGTAACAACCAGGACTCAGTGTGCGCTAAACTGCCTTACCTCAGTCAAAATGCTTCAATCGTGAGCAACATCTCTTAATCAGAACAGGTCTCCAGAGGCATGTGTTGATATGGCCTTTGATTTGCAACACTGTGTATGTGACAGTGTGGTTTAGTGGTTTGGAAGGTTCTATGTTTGAATCTAATGTGAGACACTGTCAGTTGCACCGTTGAACAATGTACTTAATCTGAATTGCTTTAAATGCATCCAGGTGTATATATGGACGAAATACAAAATTTGTAAGTCTGCTAAGCAAATACTATGTAAAAATTAACATTTTTCTGACTACATACATTAATGATCAGTGGTACATGCTAAACTAGTACGTTTTGCACAATTATTCTATATTAAATGTCAAACACATACTCAAGAATCTCGTTTAATCACAAAAAGATGTTTTAAGATTTGATTATGTAATTAAAATCTCTCCAAAGCGCTTAAATACAGTGTTTTTTTTTATCAAGCAAGCCAATAGCACATATCTCTGATCTTTATTTTAGCTGCGAGAGGACTAATTTAGCAACCGTGTTAATGTTGTTCAGTTGTCTGATTTCCCCCTGTGGAGAGCACACTGTGGATTGGAAAATGATAAGAGTTTTGTAAAATTAAGACCATCCAGGAACTGGAATTGCCTGCTCGTTATAGGACCCTAACCACCACCGAAAACTGAGCGTGGCCAAATTTCCCCCTTGCATGCTTAACCACATTTTGTTCATGCATATTTACTTCTTCATTCAGCCTTTCCTGCAGCACGCCTGATATGAGGTGGCGTGGCCTTCAGTGAAGGGGCAACACTGCCCTCTTCTGGCCACAACAAGTAATTTTGTTTATTGTGCAGCAACAGAAGGAAAACAAAGATGTAGGCAATGAGAGGAAAATTTGCATATGAAGTGGAGTTGCAGAAGATCCTCTGGGCCAGTGACAGAGAGAGGAATTGATGGAATGCATTTTCTCACAGGTTTACAAACTCAAACTCAAGCCTGAGACCTTTCGCGGAATCACAGAGGATGTGGTAATGTAAAAAAGGACAGCCAACAGCTACATTGCTGCATGCTGCCCTGACATGGACTCCCTATTGAACTAGTGGAGTATCCCTCATCCAAGTTCTCAGAACTCAGTGAAACAGACAGAGACTGTTCAGGCTCAGCTTCTTAATCCAATAAAATGCCTCTTTTTCTCCATTACCTTTTTACATTTCTTTGATTGAATTACTGAAACGTATCATGGAGTCATCAGGATCCTCTGCACTGAGTTTATTTTGTTATTTGAGAGTTTATTCAGTTGTTCCCATAACGTATGACTTGACGTCATTGTTCTGAACGAGTGTTCAGACTGAAAAACAACAAGTTCATGTAGGTCAATATCTGGGTGTTCGCTGGATCGTTGTGAACCAGCTATGAGGCGTTGATCTACATGGAGACTGCGGTTTAAGACACTATATCTCTGATGGGCAATAATGCATCTTAAGCTTCCTTTACCTGTTAAGTCCTTGCAGAAATCATAGACAGAGCACTGACAAGAGACCCCTCGCTTTCCAAAACAGGGGGCATCCCTCACTGAACAATACAGAAATTACTCACACAGACACACAGGGGAATCTGTTAGTCACTGTTAACAGACAGCCAGGGCATCTAGTCCACTCAGTCACAAATACTGACAACAATACTGGTCTGTCATGCCATATCACATCACAATCCTGAATCCCAAACACCCTGCTTTCTCAATATATTCATTCTGAACGGTCCTCATGTGGTACTCAAATATCAGCACAGGGCTTTTTGTAAAACTCAGTCCAACCCTCTATTTTGAACTGTGACCAGAAGCCAGACAGACTGCAGTGTTTTCCCTCACACAGTCTTGCTGCAATTGCCTTAATCAGGGACTCTCCTCCCCTGTCTGCCCGCAGGACGAGAAGAACCAGCTAATGACGACCAACGTCTGGCTGTGGCAGGTAGGACGTCCCCACTCAGCCACCATCACTGTCTGCCACTCCAGTCACAGCTCTGTTATTGAATTAGCTTTTTTTTATTTATATTTCAAAGCATATTAAACTGCAATTTGCTCTACTCTGTGAGAAGAATACAAGCAGTATACTGTATAGTAATTACGCAATGCAGTTCCACTTTGAATTCATTTAACCTTTTCTGGAAAAAGTCAGCAGCCTGTCGATGGCTTTTACCAGGATGATTTATAAACTTTCAGTGTGTCCAACAAAACATTGTTGTTGATGCCTGAGGTGCCTTGCTAAATAAGCCTGTGTCAAATATGAAAGGACTTGTTTCATAATTGTGAAGTAGACCAGCCCCTGTGCAGAAAAATAAGTGGGAAACAATCATGCCGGGGGAACGTTTTAACAACGTCATATTGTGAACAAGACTCTTTTGCTTTGCATGGGAAATAAGGTGCCACAGGACCAGTAAAGTGATTTTAATGTGTCTTGAGTGAGTGCAAATGGCACACAGCAGTTATTGGGCTCAACCTATGCTGTGTGGCTAGGAGTGGACTGATTACAAGCTGCGCTGGAACCCAGAGGACTATGGGGGAATCACCTCCATCCGCGTCCCGTCTGAGACCATCTGGCTGCCCGATATCGTTTTATACGAGAAGTAAGCTTCATTCTATTCGAGTATCATTTTTTGAACTGATCGGGTATTTGTCTGTCTGTGTGTCTGCCTGTCTCTCGGACTGTTTCTCTGTTTGTCTGCCAAAGAACTTGATGAACGTTGAAGAACCATTCCTCTTCTTTGAACTGAGAGGTTATTTTTCCGTTTGTCTCTCTGTCTATCTGCCAAAGCCTTTGATGGATATTGAAGAACTATTCCTTTTTTGAACTGAGAGGTTATTTGTTTATATCTGTCTGTCTGCAAAAGCACTTGATGGATATTGAATAGCCATTTCTATTTTATTGGAAAGGTTATTCATCTGTCTGTCTCTCTGTCTGCCAAAGCATTTAATGGATATTGAAGAACCATCGCTTTTTTGAGAGGGCTTATTTGTCTGTTTGTCTCTCTGTCTGTCAAAGCGCTTGATGGATATGGACATGCTCCTCAGGGGTTATGTATTTTTCAGGATAGCTGATGGATCTGAGAGGCCAGAGAGGCCTGTGGGATGTGTTGCACTCAAACACTTCATGCTGAGGGACTTCAGCTGACTATTTCAAGAGAGTATGAAAGTCTTCATTTAGAGAAGTAGAAAATCTACAAGATTGTGGCCACTAGAGTTGAGAGTGCTTGTCAGTTTTAAAGGAGACTTTATGTATAAGCATTGGTCATGTGTTTTGTGTGTCTGACCACTTACTCTTGACTACACCCTTTTTCCCTGGTCTTTGTCACTCCATGTGTCTTCAGTGCGGATGGCCGCTTTGAGGGTTCCCTGATGACCAAAGCCATTGTCAAGTCCAACGGCACCATCATGTGGACGCCCCCGGCCAGCTACAAGTCGGCCTGCACCATGGACGTCACCTTCTTCCCCTTCGACCGGCAGAACTGCTCCATGAAGTTCGGCTCCTGGACCTACGACGGCAACATGGTGGACCTGGTGCTGGTGGACGACCACGTGGACCGCAAGGACTTCTTTGACAACGGCGAGTGGGAGATCCTAAACGCCACAGGCATGAAGGGCAGCCGGCGGGACGGGCTCTACTCCTACCCCTTCGTCACCTACTCCTTCATCCTGAAGCGCCTGCCGCTCTTCTACACCCTCTTCCTAATCATCCCCTGCCTGGGCCTCTCCTTCCTCACCGTGCTGGTCTTCTACCTGCCCTCCGACGAGGGCGAGAAGCTCTCCCTCTCCACCTCCGTCCTGGTGTCGCTCACCGTCTTCCTGCTGGTCATCGAGGAGATCATCCCCTCCTCCTCCAAGGTCATCCCGCTCATCGGCGAGTACCTGCTCTTCATCATGATCTTCGTCACCCTCTCCATCATCGTCACCGTCTTCGTCATCAACGTGCACCACCGCTCGTCCGCCACCTACCACCCCATGTCGCCGTGGGTGAAGAGCCTCTTCCTGCAGCGGCTGCCGCGGCTCCTGTGCATGCGCGGCCACGCCGACCGCTACCGCTGCGCCGAGGTGGAGTCGCACAGCCCCGAGTTGAAGCCACGCGGCCGCTCGCAGCAGCAGCAGCAACAGCAGAGGGCGCCGGCGGGCAAGGAAGACGAGAACCTGGCCTGGCTGACCATGCTGGAGAAGGCCACCAACTCGGTGCGCTACATCTCTCGGCACATCAAGAAGGAGCACTTCATCCGGGAGGTGAGGGAGCAGGCCGAATGACGGGCTGCAAAAATCAGGATCGATCAATCCATCCGGCAAAGAAACACTCCGGCGGTCAGCGGCCAAGTTGGATTAGTCTATTAGTCTTTAAACTGTTCAGATTCTGTTTAAACACATGTACAGTACACTTTCTAAGAAATTACTGATGAAGATAATATCATGTCCCTTAAGATCATTTAATTTTTTACTCAGAATCACTTGCCACTCTCCATTGGTTTTCATGTTAAGTAGACTGATATTACATTACATTATTGCCATTCAACAGGCCACAGCAACTTACATTGGTTACAGCTGCATCCATTTGTACAGCTTGGATATTTACTGAGGCAATTGTGGGTTAAGTACCTTCCCCAAAGAGACAACAGCAGTGCCCCAGTGTGGAATCAAACTAGCAACCTTTTGGTTACGAGCCCTGCACCTTACCACTACACGACACTGCTGCTTATAATCGGGAAAGCTGTTTGTTGTCCACTTAGGAGTAGTCAGTTATGGACCTTTTGCTGAGGAATATAGGTTTGCAATAATTGATTGAACCAAAAATACCAAACAGCTGTAGGTACTTAAAATCAGCTGGTCAAAGCTGGTGGAGTGGAATTTGAGATCATTAGCAATCATGCCTCCTCTGCACTGAAAATGTCTGCACATCCACCCAACCCAAAGCAGTCAACATTGACTTCATTATAAAAATCTATGCAAACAGCTAACGTTCAGTTTTGATTTTGAGGCTTGTCAAGATATCTTGGGTAGCGTCAACTGTCTGAAGTAGCACCAGCTGGTGATGTGCAGGTTTGAAAACAACAAGCTTACTTAAGCTACTACTGTTCTGTTGGCTGCATTGCCGGTCGTGTTGCCATCAGCAGTACTGGAGCTAATGCTCAAGAGTCATTTTGGAAAAAAAAACAGCGCAAGCTCAATGCTAACAGGTGCAGTTCACATTAGCCTCAGCCAGCTTAAGTTCTCCTCACAAGAGAACATGCAGTGACGGCTTTTCACCATTCCACAGGTGGTGCAGGACTGGAAGTTTGTGGCCCAGGTGCTGGACCGGATCTTCTTGTGGGCCTTCCTCACCGCGTCTGTGCTGGGCACCATCCTCATCTTCACTCCCGCCCTCCAGATGTATCTGAGCACCCCTCCCTGAGCCGCCCCCTCCCCTCATTCGCCCCAAACCCCCCCGACCACTCCGACCCCACCTTTGGGACACCGCACGTCAGCAGCACACTCAAAACCAGCGTAGACATAGAGAAACAAGCCCTCCCCTCTTCCCCATTCATCCAATCAAAGCACACCAAGGGTGAGGAGACCAGCGTGTTCAGCTGTTGCGGATTCTAGCTGAGCCTCGCACCTTTCTTTATGTTTGTTTTTGTATGGAATAATCGCTAGTGGTTTTCGACCT
This sequence comes from Megalops cyprinoides, assembly GCF_013368585.1. NCBI lineage: Eukaryota > Metazoa > Chordata > Actinopteri > Elopiformes > Megalopidae > Megalops > Megalops cyprinoides. The sequence continues at coordinate 21,951,763 of NC_050600.1, forward strand.
GTAACAGAGGGTTGCAGTACCGGGCCGATAGTCTTCATCTGTTGGTTTTATAATTTCGTAATTGTGATAAGCAGGGTGAAAATGACACTTTTGAATCAGTCAGTTTTTAATGATATGAAGCTTGCTCGCCCCATGAGGATAAAGCTGATCTTGCAGACTGTTAAGGACTTTATTCATACAATTATTTTTCATTTAGCAATCAATTTACACCTGAAGCACCTGGCGGGATGACATTATGTCCAGTTAATGACTGTGATTAATTAATTAAGAGCTGTAGGAAAACCAGCACCGCCTGCACTTGCCAGCTGTGTTAAACCAGCAGGTCCCCCAGGACCGGGACTGCCTGTCCCAGATCCAAAGCAACAGGGAAGCCAGGCTGAAAGAAGCTTCCCCCAATGCAAGTAGTTGTGTATCACAGTAAAAATGTCCTGTTGACAAAACCACATTCTTGTTTTGAGGTTATTTCTTCACATCAGAAAATGGAAGATGTTCAGAGCAGAGAGTGGACTCACAGCCAAGGGGATTAAGTGGATTCGAGGACACAGTCCTTAAATGACGGTGTTTGTGTGTGTGTGTGTGTGTGTGTGTGTGTGTGTGTGTGTGTGTGTGTGTGTGTGTGTGTGTGTGTGTGTGGGTGTGAGTCGGTGAGTTGTGCGGGTGAATCTTCAAGTGGTGCCCCTGAGATCCACTTTACTGCAGATTTTAGAAACCTTCAGGTGATTAAAAGGTTATTCTAGTCCACATGCAATCAATAACTCAAATCAAGAGAATCAAACATAAGGTGAAGTAAAAGTCAAAATCCTCTCTGGGTCGAATTTAGCTACCCCCTCAGAAATGTGGTTGCCAGGTGCTGACCATGATCATAACTCATGCAAGGTTAAATCTCCAGAACAGAATCTTAATATTTTTTAAAAGTAAATTTTTTGGAAAGAGATTCATACATAGGCATCAACTTCTATGGAACAAATTTAAAGCATTTCGGCATAAGTCTTTAGATCAGAATGTCTTTGAATGCATGCTTCCCTTTATCTCAATCAAGTGTGGCCAAAGTTTTGACTGGTACTGCACTTTCAAATATTCATGACCAAACAAGCAATTCAAATCTATCTATTGTATTATCAGCCCAATAAATATAGGCCAAGAGGCTGTGTTCTCTATAGAGAAGTATTGCACCAAACAGGAAGTAAATTAAGACCTGTTATACAAATGTACAGCATCATTCAATTTTTGCAATTGGGCTTGTTAGAAGAGATCAATGTTTACCAGCTAAATTTGTCCTTCAGTCATGTCAAAGGAGTGTCTTGGGGTTGTTTTCCACTGAGTGAATTCATATGGTGTAGCCTGGCTGTGAGTTATTTGACCTCATTAATTAGCTATTTCCGATTATTATTACCATCTGAGAACTTCCTTTTGACCGTACAAATTGTACAGCTAATTCAAAACACACACCCACAAACTCCTTCGTTAATGTGTATAAAGTAAGGTAGAAAAAGTTCCCCTAATCATAAATGTCTCCATGTTATACTTACAGATTCCTTCTTCCCTTATTTTCCCTTCCAGGATAACTGAAGTCAATCTAAGACCCCTTATGTAATTAAGCAATACTTCACTTCACTCTAGTATTTCTACTTTTTTACAAATGCACTTACCAGTTGAGAAGTGCCTGACTTTAAATTGCTTTAAATGATTAACTTTATCAGCTTTAAATATAAATAGGTAAATATATTAGTTCTTTGAAAACAGGGTACAGGGTGTACGCAATTTAGACATAGGAACAACAGAAACTTGTCGAAACTGAACTGAACTGCCAAGTACAGTAATACTCAGATGTATATACCAGTGGCTGGAGATTATGGAGATTAAGGACAATTTTGCTGAATGTAAAAAAAACCAGGTTAATGTAATGGAACCACACTACAATTAGGCTACAAACAACCCACAACAAACAAATGACTTGGGCAAGCAGCACTGCTTGATTTTGCCTTATTGCAAAAGTATCATAATTGGCCACTAGATGGAAGCATATGCTCACCAATGTGCACCAACAGCCAGGATGCTGTGTTCATGTCACCTCAGTGTTGGGCATCTTGCGGTATTTATTTACTGACTCACTCATGTTGGTTGAAGTACTTTACAATCATGTTTCAGTTACCATGAGCAGCATGTGCTTTGATAAATTGTTAATCAGCCTCCAACTCAGTTTTGTGCTTTGATTTCTTCACCCTTCTTTATCAGCATATTCCCTGGTCATCAGAGTAGGAGTTCTCTTGGCCCTCATGTTTCTTTTATAGTTCCTAGAACATAGAACGAGGGAACATCACATAATGAGCAAAACAGGCCAGGGGTCAGTATTACTGTCTGACTGAATCAAACATACACACGCACATGCACACACGCACGCACACATGCACACACACACACACATGCACACTCACTTGCGCACGCATAAAGGCAGCGTTGATAACCATCAAGCGATTTATGCAATCACTGTCCATTTCCGTTTATGCGTATCTCAAAGCACGGCACTTTAAATTCACATGCGCTGTAAATTGTGACAGTTCCATATCTGTGACACATGCACAGCGGCAGTCAGATCATAAAGTAGTAAAAAATCGCTAAAGGACCCTTATTTTTACACTGAGCGAAGCGCTCTGTAAGGATCCACTGAGACTGGCACAGTCTAGAGAAGTGGTAATTAACAGAGACGTTCCCTCCAAGCCCAGCGACAAACCACTTCAATTATTGAGGGTCTGGCTTGTTTATTCGGGTAATTGCCTTTAAAGTTGGCTTTCCCCCTGAATACCAACGATCCAAACATCTGTCCCCATCCATGAGGCCATTAAAACAGAATCCCACTGCCTGTGAGGAAAACAGGCCATTATAGGACAAAAGGACGTCTGGACTGCCCGGGACATGGTGAAGCTCCAAAGAGGAGTTTCCCACACCTGGCAACACACATGAGTGCACACAAGAGTAAGGAAATGCTAAAGACAAAAACCTCTCACAATAAATGCAGCATTGGTTACAGGCTGGAAAAAAAACACAAGGAATACAATTTAAAAAAAAGAAAAGGAATATCAAAGGATATAATTTGAATGTCAAAATATTCTGCTCATGCTATAAAGTCTGCCCAAAGTAAGTAAAATTATGAGCGTCCAGCTAAAGACATTTTGTGGACATTTTTCACATAAAAGTTGCCTGAACTGCGTAATTCCTGCATAATTGATACTGTATATTTTGAAACCCCTCCAAATGATATTCTTAATATTTTGCATATTATGGGCTGGATTTGTTTGCGTCAGTCATGCTGCTGGGGTGGGGTGGCAGTATACTGTAGTGGAAAGGTGCACAGTAAAGCTTTGAAGTGCTGCTTTCATAGTGGTTGCATGAGACACATGACAGCTTTTAGCTCTTTTCATTGGTTCTCTTCAAAACAGAGACGTCGTTTGACATTTCCCCTCTAGACATTCAGTATTCACAGAATAATACCATATAGTTCACAGTGCAGTATACCACAACATACAGATCTTTTTACAAGCTTATACAAGCTTTTTATAAAAATGTATTGAGTGCAGGTCTGTTATGACATCAATTGTTTTTCTTTGGACATAGAACACAAATGGGCTTTCAAAGGTTGCCAAACCTTAAACTGAACCTTAAAAGTATTTTAGTTTACAATTATAATTTAATGGATATATCTATGTGGACACTTCTGTTTACTTTTGCGACGCTAACTCCAGGGAAGACATTTTGCTGGACGTATCAAACGCCCTCTACAAAAGTGGTGCTTACGAGGTGCATTTATAAATTCCCTGTGGCTCAAACAAACACATCGCTGTGCTCTGTTTGATCACAAAAACACTCCAGGTGCCTCTTAATATTGAACGTGAATGTCAAGTCTGACAGAAAGTGTTACAGCCATTAGCAAATCAATAAGTTGGCCGCTTGAATTCCCATTATCAAGAAAGATAGGAGCCCTTACATCAAATGGTGAAATGCGTTTGGTAGCACGGCAGCCTCCAGCCCGTAAACACATGCATTTCTTGCTTTAAAATGTTAATGCTGTATCTATCTACATTCAGTTCCTTTAATTGTACTGTATGTTCAATCCAGTCTCTGCCTGAGGTCAGCCCCTTTAACCCCTTAAACCAATGATCTCAGGGGTTCTCACCTCCGATGAGCACCACAAAGCATTAAAATTAGTCATATTAACATGCCATTTCTGTGGTGACTGAGCACCAGATTGTGTTTGAATTAGCCACATTAGCACTGTCTCTGTAGTGAACACTGCATAATAGTTGAATTAGCTACATTAGCACTGTCTCTGTGGTGAACACTAGCCACATTAGCGCTATCTGTGATGAACACTGCAGAGTGTTTGAATTAGCTACATTAGTGCTGTATAACAAAGTGTTTGAATTGGCCGCAATTGCACCATTTCTGTGGTAAATTGCATGCAGTGTTTAAATAAGACACACGTCATAGCGTCATTTTTCGATAGCGTAGCCTGTAGAGCAGTTTGACCCAAGAGCTTGTGAAAGCATTCAGGGGGATCTCCGATGTGATACCATATCATTTGTTCATCTCGCCAAGGAGCGTCCGTGCGTTCAGCTTAGCCCACCCGTAAGCATCAACGGAAAACCCCTCAAAGTGACTCACGAGCTCACATCGCGCCGCACGGCGCACGCAGAGATGAAGGCCACGTCTGGCATTGCCGACGTGCTGTGCATTCCCGCGCTGTTGCCGCTGCTGACCTTTCCGCTACAAATCGGAGCCGGATATCAAACCTGACCTTTGCCAAGCTGTCAACACGCGGACATGTATGCGCACAACGTTTCTGACATCGGCACGAGGTTGTGTCGGCGGCGCGTCTGGGTGTTCTTTGCGAGGGGGAGGAATATTGTGACATGGACGTCGGGACGATGAGACGGCCTTTCATCTCCGCCCGTCCTGCCGTTTCATCATCCGTGTCATTTTTTCCCCCCGACTTCAGAGAAGCCGGACTGGCAAATTGTCCCTGTTCCTGTCCAAAGGAAAAGGATGTTTTTCTTTTCTGTAATGTTTGTTTACAACTCTTTTTGATTATTTTATTGCCTTGAGAGAGAAACCGAACATCACAAAGCGCACATAAAAGTCTGAGCACTGCATGCTGTCCCTACAATCAAATGGGCAACAGAGCGTAAAAATAGACTTTGGAAGGAGAGCTCAGGGTGTAAGAATAGCCCCCATGCATTATTGAAAGGGTGGCGAACCCTTCACAAATTGATTGCCTTTTATCTCCACAACTTCACAGGCCCCCAAGGCACTCGGTGGTCAGTTCAGTGGGATAAGCAGTTAAGAAAAGTTCGCCCGCAATAGGCCAATTACGACTGTTTCAGCTACGTTTTTTAAACTTCAAACACCGCCTTCCCAGTGTGAGCGTGTGTGTGTGAAAAAGATTTCACACAAGAAAGAGAGAGAGAGAGAGAGAGAGGCAGAATGGAGGCGGGGCGTTTCATGCTGTAACCGAGGTCGTGCATGTATTCACACTTCATGTTATGTGTGACTGGTTTGATAATACTACTGTGCTTTGTCCTGTCAAAACAGCACCGTTGAACTGAGTCGCACTGAGCTGAAATCACACTGAGAGCTGAGAGACAGAGAAAGCGGGGGGGGGGGGGGAGCACACAGCTGCAGAGAAGCTGTTGAGACGTGGAAGGCCTTTGTAGGTTAACACACTGCAGAGCAGGTGGTGACTGGGCAAACAAACTCAAGTGTCAAGCCTCCCTCTTGCACAGATGTTTATGCACAAGAAAGAGCTGGCAGTCCTCTGACTTCCACTGCTGAAGAAGGCAGTGTTTGTCTTATCAGAGGCACTTACAGCTACAGTGCTTTTGCAGTGCCTTGGCTTTCTATCCTCTGCTTCCTTTATAACCCCAAACACTGTAAATCACAATGCTAAAACTACTAAATACTTAGTATCTGTTTGCTAAGCTAAGTAATTTCTTAATGCAGAATGTTTATATATATACATATATATATATATATATATATATATATTTCTCCAAGATTGCGAAGGGATTACACCTTAATGTTGGGAGTTTCCTTAGAAAACATGATCTTAGGGTTACGACTGGGATATGTGAAATAATAATCTCCCTGTCTGTTATGGGAGAAACAGGGAACTGTCCAATGTTAATAGGAAAACACAACAATGCACTGTGTCCAATGTGAGAGACATACGGAGACCCACTCTGTCCACTGTGAGAGACATACGGAGACCCACTCTGTCCACTGTGAGAGACATACAGAGACCCACTCTGTCCACTGTGAGAGACATACGGAGACCCACTCTGTCCACTGTGAAAGACACACAGATCCATTCTGTCCACTGTGAGAGACACACGGAAACCCACTCTGTCCACTGTGAGAGACACACGGAAACCCACTCTGTCCACTGTGAAAGACACACGGAGACCCATTCTGTCCACTGTGAGAGACACACAGAGATCCACTCTGTCCACTGTGAAAGACACATGGAAACCCACTCTGTCCACTGTGAGACACACACGGAGACACACTCTGTCCACTGTGAGACACACATGGAAACCCACTCTGTCCACTGTGAGAGACACACAGACCCACTCTGCCCACTGTGAGAGACACACAGAGATCCACATGGGTTCCTACTCCATCCACCATGCGAAAGAAACATAGGCACCTCTTCTGTCCACAATGGGAGACACAGGGCCCCACTGTGGGGTCCAGGAGAGGAAAGTAAATGCATTAGAGGTAAGCCTCATGAACACAGTGCTGGTCTTCACAGTCTCTGGGAGCACCAGGGTGCTGAACACTGCTATTCTCAATCCTTTTACAGTGGACTAGTTTATATATTAGACCAAGGCAGAGAACAAATGAAGAATCAACCATTCACAAATGAGATACCTGAGCTGTCCCTTGTAGATCCCTTTTTTGGTTAGGGATTTGCCTTCTTTTGTGACAAAGGTCAAAATTTAATTTTGTAATGTGCATTGTTCTGGGCTGACATTTTTGGTAATAACAGCATGAATATGTATTCAAACTGAGGAAATGAAATCTAACAAATTGTGGGTTTGATTGCCATTAGGAAGCACCAGTGTGCTCAATATCTTGATCTACATATTTGAATTTAATAAACTCACAAATCATAGCTTAGCCTGGTCTGATTTTTATTCGTTTATGCATTTTTAATCATTATTAACTAAAGGATGTCTGCTGAATTATGAAACAGAAGATTAATCAGCGTAATCAAGGAAAGGGCCAATTTAATTATCGTCTGCTAGACCTTTCTGATAACGTGGACCATCTCCCACAATCCTACAAGAAAGCAATTTAAAGCAAATCAGAATAAGTAATGGGGAAAAAAAAAGCACCAATGAACTTTTAATTGTGAGGAATGAAATTAAGCATATCATGAATTTGCAATAATATGGAGTCCAGAGTACCAGTCCACTTCCTCCCTGAGGCCAAATTAGTTCATAGAACATAATGGGTGTTCAATGTAACCATAGTGGTGCTTTGTACCTATCTTTTAGTGATGACATACGGCAAACGTTACCTGAAATGAACAGGTAGTGACTATTAAAAATATAATTCTTGATCCGGCTTATCGCTCAATATTTAGAACTAAGTGCTGCAAAAGCTTGACTGATTGTTGCCTGGGTTTAGATCTGCCTGAAGAACACAGTGTGTGTTGATTTTACTTGTGTCCTGCAGATTTCATGTTCTCATTTGTTGTTTTAATGTTCTGAGCCATCGTTACCATGCCTTTGTGCAGTGAGTATACAGTGGCGTGAAAAAGTATGTGCCCCCTTCTTGGTATTCTGTATCATTGCCTATTTGGAGCACTGAATGGATGAAATTTTCAAACAAAATTTAATATTACACAAAGGGAACCTGAGTAAACACAAAATGCAGTATTTTAATGTTTATTTTGTTCCGTCAGTGAAATCATATAACATACACCTATATCACCCCTGTGAAAAAGTAAATGCCCCCTTAAACCTAATATCAGGTTGGATCACCCTTAGCAACAATAACTGCAAGTAAACGCTTCTATTAAATGGACGAAATGATTTAAAAACTATGTTTTGTGTTTTCTCATATTTCTCTTGTGTAGTATTACATTTTATTTGATGATATGAAACAGTGAGATAAGATTATCAGTGAGATAAGCACGCAATAAAATAGGAAATCAGGAAGGGGGGAAATAATTATTCATATCACTGTTCCTTGCTTTATTCTATATTGCTGCTTGCTTGGGGTAAGGGCTCACTTGAAAAGGTTCACTTGACCAGCTTGAAAAGGTTTTGTTTGTGTGTGTGTGTGTGTGTGTGTGTTTGTGAGTGTATGTGTATGCTTGTGTGGTTATATATGTGGCTATGTGTGGGTGCTTGTGTGATACAAAGCTTGACACACTGCTAGAAATTCCCAACACTGCTCTTGTTTTTCTGTATGGTATTACACGTGACTGATAGCGTGTTTCACATAGTGCTGTCCCTAAAAGGCAAACGCCTACCTCTTGCTTACAGAGCTGTGTAGGGCACCTTCCCCAAGGTGACACACCTGCAACGGAGATGCTGTCAAGTCAGATTGGTGCTTCTCCTCTCCTCCCTACAGGAGAGGATGGAGTCACTGCATGCATACCACACCTAACACAATTTTACAATTATGAGTAAAAATGATATCAATTGGGAAGCAAGTTCAGATTCTGGTGATTCACAATCTTGACGTTTACATTGGTCTGTTGTAATGAATAAAACGCACAATATGAGATAGTATTCAACTTGCACTGCCTGTTATTATTGCATTACAATCATACTTAATTGTCCCAGTAAACAAAAACACTACAAAAATTTAAGACCTCAGAGCTCCATTTCAACCACAGGTGAGGTAATACCTTTTGTTGCCAGTAGGGTGCAGCAAAATTCCTCTCTTAGCAGTTGGGTTCTTGAACAAAATGAAATAAGATCGGGGGATCCTGGCTCCAAGGGTGATAAGAAGTATGAGGCCAACAGACGGGGTGGGTAGCTGGGCACTACTTAGCCTCTGCGGTGATTTAATTCATCCTTAATTCATCAAATCATTCCTAATTTATCAATTCACCCCTAATTCATCCTGCATTTTCCCTGTGGCACAGACCATTGGACGTCAGGCATGTTGGACAGTGCTTCCAGTCTGATGTTAGAACCAACTTCTGCCACAGACTATTCCTGCATGACTTCAATGACAAGAGTCACTGAAGGGGGAGGGGGGGGGGGGGGGGGGGGGTGATCCAGGTATCTGTGTGTGAAAGAGGATACTTCCATTTAAATAACAGACACTGGAGTCTTTAGTATTACACAATACCCTCATGCAAGAGGAAGAAATAAATGCACTGTATTACAAACACTTCTATCCATATACAAATACCCAAATCGAAAGAGTTATTATTTTCAATCTTAAAACTTGGCAATATTTGGCCCATATTTCGACATCATCAGAAACAAAGACATATTTGCAGTATGACTCCCACAAATCTTGAGCACTGCTCAGAAAAGAGAGATAGCTGGTCTTTCTGGCTGCACTTCTTTTATCTCAGCTTGTTGAATTGTGATGCAAATAATCACAACAGCTGTAAGAATGGGAAAAAAAATAGAAAAGGTAAAACAGATGAGGGAGCCTAAACTTTGACCCATGATACTTTGGTATGGTAGCAGCTAGCTACGATGTCCCATGCTCCTTGTGGAGTAAAGCTTTGACAACATTTAACTCTGTCACAGCTCAAAACGACCAAGGGATCCCATGCAAGAGAGGATGCAGTAATTACTCTGTCCACGCTTGGGAAACCCTAGCGGGATTTAAAAAGACATGATGGCAAGAAAGAAAAACCCAACAATTTGCTGAAATGTTTGGGCTGCCTATCATTGTTAAATTATTCTGACTAATTCAATGTTAATGTTAAGGCCCAAATAATCATCATAGTTAATTATGAAATTTGAGGCATCGCTCCATAGCAAATTATTAACACATGTGAAACTACCAGGGTCTGATGATGGTGATGTTATCAAGACAAGCACATACAGCGCTTGTCTTCCTGCACCTAAAGCTTTTGTGTATTGTTCTCTTCTCTTATCATACAAAGGGAGGACCAGGGTGGTGACATCATACCTCTTTTGTATAATTTAGCATTATAGATTTGATTGTGTGAGACAAGAGAGCTTTTTCTATTCTTCTTCAGCTGATGCTGTTGTCTGGTCTTCCACCCCCCTTATCCTTTTAATGGTTACCATTTTTAATAAAGAATTCCTTCCTTTCAAGAAATCATTTATATTTTATGAGTCCCCTGAAATGGCATCATTTTTAGGATGAGGACCATTATTTCAGTTGGTGGTTAGCCATGTGTACAGCTATCTGAATCTCAGCTAGTTATAATTTGAGCTTTTTTTATGCAGCATTTATGTTGAATCAAGTACTATTCCTCTAACAGCTAGTTCAGACTAATAATTGGCCGATTTAAAGCAATTATTTATTCAGTCAGCCGCCTATTGAAGTAGAATCTATACCGGAGGATGGCTGAATTAGTCCGAACTCTGTGGCTCTCCCAGCGTGGCGCGGTGAAACCTGCCTGCGTCAGTGTGAATTCCGGACATGAATTAAACCGGATTATCATGATCGCATTTGCCATAAAGATTATCATGTTTGTGTTTGCGTGCAGAGCACTTTCACGGCGCTTGATTTGCTGATTTCCTGTTATAAGCTTAATTGAAGATCATCTGCAGACGCCTTATCTGCAACGGCGCAGCGCTGGGACCTCTGGACTCAAAAAGGCGACGGAGAACAAGCTGAGATCAGCCCCTGGGGGAAGGGGGTGGAATGTAGTTATTTCAATTGGTCAAAAACACAAAAAGGTGCAAGAATGCACAGTCCTGTGGTGCATCATAACATAATGGAATACCATTGAACTGTACGTACAAATACAGTTACATTGTAAATGAAGAACTTGTTGCTTGGTACCTGCGCTCACAGAAAACTCCAAATCCCATCTGTAAGCATTCTTCCCTTCTTTGTGGAGTGTCCAGGTTAGGTGACTATGAAAAAGCTGATTGGGTCATCAGGCATTCATTTCTCCACTGTGATGTCATCTTCCAGCTGTGAATTGACCCAGTGTGGCTTCACAGATTTTGTGCTGGCCAACAATGAAAAAAATCTTGTGCATCACCTCCTTACTGTTTATTATAGCAGGGACTATTACCCAGGGTGCTTTGGCGGCCTGAAATATAACACCTTTATATAGCTGGTTACTGAAGCACTCCGGGTTGCAGTGCAGTAGGTGCACTGTGCAAGGACACCACAGCTGTGCCCCACCTGGGAATTGAATCCGCACCCGCTTGGATTCAAGCAGATTTCTACCACAAGACCATGCTTCACCTACTTATCACACCACCTGGAGGAACCACACTGTCAGGATTAATGAAACTGGATGTGCGCTTATTGTTACATTTCTCCCACATGAGGAGCCTATGTAAAAAGATGCTGTATTAGAAATAAACTGCATTACAGATAGGGTTCACAGAGAATACAATTCATATTCACAAGTTTTCTGAGGCAGATAAACACACTGCACTTCATCTTTTAAAATAAAACGCCCACATTCAATCTACAGGTGCCCTAATGCATCCCATTCTAATTCCATTTTTACTGTAAAGACCCTGAAAGGAGTATTCATACATTGTCATGTGCAATACAGTATAACCGGAGGGCAAAAAGTAATAATTATAATTAGGAACGTTCACTGCTCCCTCACACACAATAAAAAGGCATACAGGGAAAAGAGAGAGGGATTAAAGAGACATCTGATCCAAAACAATCACAACATGTACATAAAAATACCGCACCAAAGAAAACAGTTTGTGATACCAGGGTAAGAGGCAAATACGCGTCTTACATCTTCAATCTTTCCGCCTTTCGGTACAACTTCTAAAAGACTGCAATGTTTATGTGAACTTCAGATTTTCAAAGAAGTCTCGCTCCCCGTCCCTGAGCAGCTTGCGCGAGTGATTTTGCTGTGGTATTGTTAGATTTTCTGGTATCGGGCTCTGCTTGTATTGGGAGCCGTCCTCTGTGATGCCTTTTTTGGTGCGTTCCACCTCGATTGCCTGCTCCCCCGGGAATTGAAATTCTATCAAAGTGCATCTTCGCTTTGAGACGCTGCATTATTTCGAGTGTCTGTTTCCAGTCAGCACTGTGGAAGTCTGTCTTATCTTCTAATGTCTTTTTGGCGGGAAGAGAAAATGGCTACATTATCCAGGAGGTGAGTAGCTCCCTGGCCCATCGCAGGTAAATGTATTTCCAAACTGTATCAAGGCTGGGATCTTAATAAAGGTATCCTGTTGTATGTTTTGTGGGTAGAGTGTTACATTTCTTTGTTTTCGAGAAGCAGCATAAAATTATTGAAACACATGATACAGGGTCGCAGTACTGAGTCCCATATTTGTCACAGAAAATGTGTGGTCTGCTGATAAGTTACTGCAGGAAAGTTCCGTGACCCCAATGAATAGTTCATGATGTAGAAACTGTCTTCACAAATAGTATTATTGAACGCATTATCCTTTTATTTACCCATTGACCATAAGGTGAGGATCTGAGAAATTATATATATATAATATCAACCAATGTGTACATTTTTGGACCTGTTCAGGAGCAATGTTTGCACCAAAAGATGTGCCTTACAGTGGCTTTGTATTTCTCGGACATAGTTCTACCATGCAGAGTAATAATCAGGCTCAATGAGTCCCACCAGATGGCTTCCATAACAGATACCCATGTTTAACAGTTGGGAACAGCCAATGTGGATTGAAGGCTTCCTTTGGCTTTCTCCAAAGGAAAAAAAAAAAAAAAAACGTGCAGAGGTAGAAAAAAAGAGTAAAATACAAAACATCAGACCATATTACTTTCTGCCAGTGCTCAGTGTGGGTTTTGTGGTCATTACAGCAGGCTGTCTTGCTGCATATTAGCCTTTGCAACAAGTGGTTTAATCGTGGCAGCCATGTGTGTGTCTGTGTGTGTGTGTGTGTCTGAGAGGGAGAGAGAGAGAGAGAGAGAGAGAGAGAGAGAGAGAGAGAGAGAGTGAGAGAGAGAGATTTTTAAATCAAAACAGTAAACATTGCTGTGGAAATGGAAGTGGAATCATATCACTTTGGACAGCAAATATACAAGACGAAACGGAATCATCACATTTTCCCCCACCTCAGCACAGTCATTTCGAAAACACATTCCCCTCTGAGCTTTGTGACACACAGGAAAACAAGGGCTCTCCACCGGACATTTTGCACGCCTGTGACAGTCAAGCCAACACCAAAACACACTGCTCTACCCTCACAAGGTCAAACGACAAACCAAATCAAAGCCGAAGAAACAGGACCAGGAGGACTTGCACAGACAAAAGGGGCGACGTTGGAGCCCTTGCCGTGTCATGCTGGGGGGGACGATTTTCTTACTTTTGTCAGGTGTGCTAAACACCACACGGCTCCAGTGGGCATTTCGGCGGCCCTTGGTGGAGGACGGACATGTCAGCAGCGGTCATTGCCGAGTGGACTCCTTCACCCCTCGGTATTGGACGGGTCTGTGAAATGTGTCAGTGGTCATCATCGGAGGTCCATCCTTTTTCGAATCCTGAGGTGATTCAGCACCTCCAAGGACTGGCCGGCTGCCAAAAACCGTCCTGGTGCCTGCTCGTGCTGTTAGGCTTGCTCTGTGTGTGAGAGCTTCCTCAGGTGACACAGTTCCATCCCTTTAAGTACTAGATTTCTGTGAAGTTTTTTTGTGTGCCATTTTATGAATAGTCAGCATTACATTTCCAGCCGACTAAATCTGTCAATACAGCTATTTAGAACTGCCAGCAAACGATGTGAATACATAAATATCCAATATAATAAGGCTACAGTCCAATCAACAAAGTGATTACAAGTCATAATGCAGGTGACATGACTTCCCTTTTGGTGTACTCTCATCAGTTTCATTACTCTCGGCAGATATAACAGCATGTTTACAACCATAGAATCTTTGCCAGCTGTCCAATGCAAGTCTGTGAGCAGCTCACCAAGGCCTCAAAAACATCTTAAGTCCTTCCTAAGAAGATCACAGGAATGTGAGGGTCCCTCAGCTTAGGCAATGTTCATGTCGGCCCATCTCCATGAAGTTATGACTTAAATCATGTGCAGACTTTCGCTACTGAGACTGGGCTACGCACACATTTGGTGCCGTTTGAATAGTTCGTGTCTCAGTATACGAGTACTACCCACCATAACCTTCAGAATCAACTCTGAGAATATCCTCTCATTCTTCCAGTTCTTCTTTGGGTCTAAAACTTGAGAATGGGGTTCTGTTCGCGCTGTTTTCATTCACTGATGTGTCATTGGAATTCACAAGTTAATGAGCAAGAAAGACTATTAATGTACTCTCTTTGTAAACTAGTTTTACAGCAAATGGCACATATGGAGCTTCATAATGTTATGATTTTCTTATCACATTCTGTAGAGTTTGACTTGAAATCTTAATTGCTCTGCAACTCTGTCTTTATTTGACCCTTAAAGCCAGACATCTTACTGCATGGTACATTGAAATCTGAGTCCAAAGGCAAAAGGCAGCAGTACACAAGTTCAAATTGGCATTCTGACCAAAACTAATTTAAAAAGACAAAAAAAAATGGGAAAAAGTCTGCAAACTGAATTTCAAACTCTTATGGACAGTAACAAACAAGTCAGACAACTGAGGAGACACGTGTGTGTGTGTGTGTGTGTGTGTGTGTGACTCGGCACTCCATCTTCCAATAGGCAGATGACCAAGCTCCAAAGTTTCTCTCTGACATTGAACTTTGCGTTTTTGTGAGGGAGTTTGGCCGCCCTCCTCTGTTGGAATCGTCTGATTACTCCATGTGTGTCAGTGCATCAAAGCTCAGACTCTGCCTCTCCTTTTTATCTGCCACATTAATTATGATTCAAAGACTTTGGTTATGGGTCTGGGCACGTTGTCAAAATCAGTGTCGGTTCATCATCTTGGACATTAAAGCTCTTTTATATGCCATGTCTCTTCCACTCTCTCATTAGTTACCTGACAGCTGTGACCAAATGTTCGCATTCAGGGCGGAGAGTGAATGCCACAACGTTCTGCTCAAGCAGTCAAACAGTCAACACGTTCATTGTTGCTAACTGCAAAATAAACAGAAGACAAAAGAAAAGATGTGGTGACATCCAAAACCGAAATGATATGATACAAGAGATCAAAACATGGTTAACGGCTCACAGTGAAATACTCATCATCTATGTCATCATCATCACCATCATCTATATCATCATCATCATCATCACTTTTACCTCCCATTTTAATACAATCTGACATAAACAATCAACAATCCATGTGCATGTGTACAGTCTGAGAGAGATTGTGAGTTCTGTCAAATATTGCCTCCTCCTTTGGGACGCATACATGTGACTAATTTGATCTCTTGTTTAGAGCAATGTCTTCCTGTTACCACAGTTATAATGATGTTCTGAAGTTTGCACGGCTTTATATTCAGCACCGACAATGACAACATTTGTTACAGTAACTCAGTACTCTGGAAAAAAACTGAACAAAATGGAATGACATTTCTGCCTTAATGTCCATCACATAAGCCTTTCAATTCAAATCTTAACCTGGAAGCCATCAGGTGATCTTGGTTGTTGCTGGTGATCTTGTTTTAAACATGCAATGGGAAGATCAATTGCTGTGTTCTCCTGAGTTCATACACCCCCAAAACTTTAAAGATATACTCCACCTTTCTTTGGAACGTGCTTCTCTCTCAAAGACTTCAAGTGGCCAAAGTCACAAACATTGGTTATAGAGTGGCTCTATGTAAGGTACAGCCCTCTGCCTCTGTTGATATCCCTGCTTGTACTACTTCCTTTGGGTATACAATGCACACTTGGCAAAACTAGAGTTTTCTTCCATTTTTCCCAACAAATACACTGTGAATAATCACCCTGGCAAAGAGTCCTGTTCTAGGAACATGGAGTCTCTTGCTATAAGATACACATTCAACAGCACAGGCTCATGGAACCAGGGAGCTTCAATTTTCCTTCAACAAAAGGAAAACATAATATCAGGGTATAAGTGGATTCATTTTCAGACATCAAGGAAAGTAAATAGTAAAATTATTACAGAGAATTTCAATCCCATTCTTGACATTGAACAATATTACAGCATGCCATGTCTACCAAAAAACTTGTGATATTGACTAAGCACTTGATGTTACCTGAAATGGTAATTCAGAAAGAGACAGGCTAACAGTCTCTCCCTCTAAAATGCTGTAAGCACAAGAGGTACGAGAACAATATCAATGACTTCCAGGGGATGCAATTATCATCCAATTCAGAAGATATTCTGGGGTGGGCGGGGGGGATGCTGTGAACAGCTGACACAAAAAGGAAGTGGTGAGTGGGTTTTTTTTTATACTTGAGGATGGGATGGGTTTGTTGATTGTGTAGGGATCATCTAAACATTCTCTCTTTGTTTGGAACGTCAACAGTTTTAACCTTTTTTGCATTCAGTCTTTTTCTTGCATTTTCCTTAAAATTATGTTTCCAATGGGGCTGAAGCAAGGATAGATTATAATGTTGTTTCCTTTTCTGATGGTAAAAAAAAAACAGGCAACTGCACGATTGTGAATACTAGTTCTGTACAAAGAGAAACAATCCTTAGAGTACAGACATTTTTTTGGCAAAATGGCATACAGCTTTTGTGTAACTTTTAAGGGCATGAAGAAACTTTTTATTATTACTCTAGAACTGCAACATCATCATCACATATGCTGTGTAGACAGTTTAGAACATATTGAGTAATCTTAGTCACAAGAGGTTTATTTAAAAAGTTATGTCTTTTCTGCTACAATTGTGAAATAAGTGGATTAATACATATTACTGATTAAGAACAAATCATGCATATATATTACACATAATGCTCATTCATCTGCAACAGAATGTTACACTGCATTTTGCTCTCTGATGCTGTTCTGAAATTATTTTTGGAAAACGATAAATAGGTCAGTGGATTATCTGTAAGAATGTTACTGCCTGGAGAAAAAAGATTATTAATATACCAGTACATGCAGAATAAAAGAACAAAGCTTCTAGCTATTTTTCTGAGTTTTGATGTTTGTGGATGCAGTGAGAGGCTGTCACTTTGGCCCATCAACTAAAGGTGATCTCTACCTAAAAGTGCATTTGTAGTGATTTAGGCCTTTATTAATCTACTGCCAGTGTCCATATCTAACAGTTTTATTCCAGCATCTCAACCTTATTTGTATAGATAAGGGTTTTTTTCAGGGCACAGATGGGTAATACTTCCCACTCTTGACCCCCTGTAACCAATTCTCCATTTCCTCCCTCTTGCTTGGTTTCCTCCATTCACACATATCATTCCCAAGATCAAATCCATATCTTAGTGTTGGACATCAGTTTGGGCTCTGGAGTTAAGTGTGCCTCTATATGTAATGCAATTTGCACCTTTACGACACTTGTAAATGGGCACGTTTGAATTTAACATAAGGATTACACAGGGTTAACTGTAATGAATCATGTCTGCTGTAGGTGTTTTCCCTTTATACAAAACAGAGGCCGACCTGAGTCCAAATTATACTCACAACTGTTACTCAGTTCATCTTACTTTGGAGATGGGGTCTAGTTTCAGAACCCTTTTCAGACTTTTTTGTGTGGAATGAGAAAATAAATTGGTTTCATTCATAAAATTGCCATTGCCATGGGATTTTGTTTGTCACGGTTGGAGGAAATAGGACAATCGATTGGGTATTTTACTTTTGAAATAGTTCAGGTACTTGTTTGAGAACAACACCAAAAATGTGACACTTTCCTTCATAGAGAGCAAATTAGTCAATATAAAAACAAATACCTTTGCCATATAGCCATGTATCACATCAAAATACAGTTTGGAAGCAATACATTCTCACAGTTTAGTTGATATAAAAGTCACATATATGTTTTGAACATATAATAATAAAAAATAAATAAATAAATAAATATTTCACAATTAAACAATAAACTCACATTTATCATCGTCTCCGCAAAGGTGTGTGTGTGTGTGTGTGTGTGTGTGCGTGCGTGTATGTGTGTGTGTAGTTTAAGTATTTTCCTTTAAAACAAATTAGAAAGTGTCACGTAAAATATTGACTCTAAACTAATGTAACCCCTCCAACATCGCTTAACGAAGTCTAATAACGAAGGCTACCGGTCATGCAAGATTAATGTATTTTAAGAATTGTATTAAGGTAATAATTTGTCTCCAAGATACAGCTACGCTGTACATACTACGCTCTTTTCACACATTCACAAAAGCCTTACATTTACCAATCATGATAACTTGGTAAAAAAGAAAGATAAAAAGAACATTTTAAAAAAGAAAATTATCGACCAAAGAATAAAACGAGAGGAGAAAGGAGGCATCTGTTATACGAGTTGTAAACGAAATCGGCCAGTCGCAACATGGTAGAGCCGTTGTGAGGGATGCGGTTGCCCTTGCAACACACAGTTGTTTTTTTCATCCACTACCAGAAGCTCCGTCCATTGGAACGCGCTCGTGGAGAGCGCCAGGTAAGAGCTTGAAACTACACCCAGACTGCACTAATAAATACATTTTAGATTATTGAATGGTTATGAGGTGAATTATTACAGCGCATCATGATGCATGTGGAATCATATCAAAGCTGTGATTAGCTTCGGGCAGAGGTTAGCTTTAAGCATCCATGTGGATGTGTCGGGCGCTGGCGGTCTCTGCATGTGAGCGAATTTGTGTTCGTGCGTGAGTGGCGATAAACTGCTATCTCTCTCTTTCTCTGTCCCCCTCTTGTCCCCAACCGAATTCAACGTCTGTTTCCCCTTCAGAACTGAGTTAACACACAGCGGGACCGGCGGATTTCTCTTGGAAAATGCAAGGTCGGAAGTTTTTGGTATTTGTTTACCTTGGGATGTATCTTTGGACGTCGTTCTTCTTTAAAGGTGAGGCATAACGTTACTTTGTCTGAGTTCACTTTCTGCGGTGAAAAAGCTACGTGTGTCTGTAGCTATGATACGTATGAGATCGACAAAGCTCCTGCAGTCTAAGAAGTTGCCTTCCCGTGTGGTTATGATGTATTAATTAGGGCTACTATCAGTTTGATTTTTCCAGAAACTGAACTGTGATTTACTCAGGTAAAGATGCCAAAAAGTGAACCTAGTTAGCCTAACATTATTTTAGTTTGTTTTAAAAAAATATGAACACGCCAAAACCAAAAGCAGCAATGAGGCTGGTATTATTATTAGACTGATAGCCTAATATGCGAAATAAGAACAAGGAGAACGCACCATTACGTTTTATTCGCCTCTCGCAAATAATGACATTTATAAACGGGATGTAAACTCGAGGTTATGGCTTGTTGAATAGTGCGTTCACATACACGCGTGTCTGTATGTAGGCTACAGTATGCACTACTGTTGAATTTTGGGGCATACGTGCTCCTAGCACTCAATTTTAGGAAGTTTTGCTTTATGGTAACAATATTGAGCATTCCCACTGGAAGTTCGTTCAGATTCAGATTAAGTTCAGCTTGACGGTCCAGCTGAAGTGGACAATCTGCTTTGCATCGGAGTGGTATGAACACAGTGCATTTATACACTTCACAATTCACGAATAGTTTTACAGTATACCCTGCTGCTGTGCGTCTTTCTGCCCCTGTTTGGAGCTTCACAGATACTCAGCCCAAACTACAAAACATCTGCATATAAAACGCAGGTACATAATTACTCTTAGATTAGGTCTCTCTATGTATGAGGCGCACTAGATCAGGTGAAAATGCCTTGCAATAAATATATCCAATGGCATAGACACTAATTTATATAAGTCCACCACGGACAGGTAGACCGCAGCGGGTATGCCGGAGCCCTCCACGCGAACGGAAACGTACAGATTTTCTGAAATTACGTGACCGCAAATTGCAGTACTGTGTGGTACACAAGGTGGCGGTATATCGTAAGGGGACCATTTCAGCAGCCGTGCTGTACTTCAGACTAGAGTGATCCGATTAACGCCGGACCAAGTTCTGTTGGTTCGTGGCAGCTTGGAGCTATCAGACAGCATGACTGCCGGTGTCCAGTTTGACCAACACACATAGGGAGCATTTCTTGTTCTTGTTCCTATCATTTGGTTATCGTCCAAATTTAAGAAAACAATTAGGCGTGACGTATTGCCACCTATGGGCAAAGTGTAGGCATGAAGCCAGTTCAGCGCACCCGTCTCCTCTTACTGAAGACGTAACATCAACACAGGTGTTGGTTCTGTGTTGTTCAAGGAATCATGCACTTCAAAAAAATCTATTTCAGTTGACGTGCGCATATCCGTTTGTGGTGGGATGTTCCTGTATGCCAAGGAATTCGAAGATGGATAGGCGTCATTTATGCTGGGGACGCTGGGGACTTGTCCCCACAACTTTTTGTCGTGGTCCTTTTCATTCCCACCATTTTAAAAAGGTGTGAACACGTCGAACCCGTCGTTGTCCCCAGCACTTTTCAAAACAAACTGACGCCCATGTGAAGACGAGAGCGTGATCGACGTTTCCTTCAAATTCATGGCTCAAAAGGGTATGCGATCACACAGTGAGACCCAGGTGAAAGCAGGCAACTTGAGAGAAAGCAGGCAACTGCATGATGAGAGTAAGACAGGAGACAGAACATTTCAAGACATATCAGTTTTTATCCCAAACAATACCTCAGTCCCCATACACGAGTCTGAGAAAAAAAAGAGCTTTATGCATGTATGACAATACAAATGCTCGAAGCTGTCAAATGCTAAAGCTGTTAAATACTGGAGAGGAGTATTGCCCTTTTATAGCCCTTCATCAGTACTGGTCTGCTGTTCAGACTCTATTTTGTAGGGTGCCCGTGTAGCACTATTGGTTCAACAGTTTAGAGTATTGAGAATTGAGCAGTGAGAAATAAAGTAGCCTGGGCATCTATGTTTTTCCGCAAAGAGGCACAATATTAGCTTGCTGTGCTAAATTATCATGTGTTGCATGTGTGTGTGTGTGTCTGTGTGTGGTGGTGGTGGGGGAGTGCTAATGTTATGGGTTGACATTACCTTCAGATCTTGTAGAGAGCTCAAGTATAGGCACTACTTTCTCGCTCCCATCACTACCATTAGACTCATCCTCAAGCATCCACGTCACAGCACCGATATATCCAACATGGACCAAGCGGAGATCATTCTAGCAACCTTTGTGGTGCAGACGCCTCGTCTGCTGGCAAGAGATGTGCGCGGGGAAGACTGCTCAGAAATAGCCCGTATCTCATCATCAGTCTGAGGAGTGACGTGACAGTCTATCATGTGCACTAACGCTCAGCGGGCTCTGCAAAGCACACATCCTCATAGTCGTGTGACAAAGTCATTTATCAAAAGAGCCACCAGGGGGCAGATTATCCCCCCCGCATCTAATCAACCACCTATAGTCGGCTTTTAAAGAAAAGTTAATGGTGTTCGCATCACATTACTAAACATTGTTGAATGAAATCCATCTAATGTTCCTGTGTGTGCTATAGGCAAAGGTTTGTGGGTCAGTGGAACAGTCAAGATACTACAACAAACTAAAGTCCAGGAGTGCCTTGACAGTTAAATCCATGTATGGTGATTGCTTGGATTGATGGGAAATTAGAGGCAAACCTAAATTCCTGTAATGTACACACTAAGGCTAAATGGCCATGCTAAACAAAAAGGGGTTCATTTATTTGCATTATATAGAGGTACAAAGATCAAGCAAATGTAAAGAAGTAGAGAACTGTACAGATAGTGAACCATAGCAATAATGGCACTGTCAACAAAGCTTCTTTGTTTAGCGCTACTGCTAATAACCCAGCCCCAGATGGTAATGAAACGGCAGCAGCAGCTAACGAATAACGGTCATAGTTATACAACAAACGCTGACACAGCCTCCCTCCTGATGAGTCTGGGGATGAACAATTAGCAGCGGAGGAGCTATCCCTGTTGACACCGCTAAGCGTCTTCCACCGACATGTTGCCACAAAGCCTCCCCATAACAGCAGAGCCACCTGACTAAATGTGGAAATGTGAGCACAGGCACATTTCACAGGGTGAATACAATGGAAACAAAAAGATAAATCTTTAGAATGTTTCGCGCCAAAATTCACGTATATCTGCTCTAGGCCTCACAGTGAGTGCTCTAGGCCTCACTGCCGCTAGCTCTCTTGCTTATCCCACATAAATGCATTACAGCTGCGGTGTTCCACCTGAGGTGCTGGCATGCATCTCTCTCATGACATCTGTCTGCTTCCACACCCTGATACACAGTGGCAAACCACGTCGGTAGACGTGAGACAGATGGTTGGCAAACCGGCGGTTTTTTACGCCTACTGTGGTCGTCCTTTTATCCAGCATGAATTAAAACCCGAAAAGAGCATAAAATAACAATGATCTAAGGTAGCATAATAGTTTGACAGCAGAATAAATACACTGCTCTTTCCTCCTTAACTGAGGTCTATTTATTTTCCCTTGATGCGCTCAGATCTTATTTTATATTTGGATACAGCAGGAACAGTAACTGTGTCCTCAGCACAGAATTTACGCTCCTGGCCCTCAGGTCGCGTAGATCATAACGCTCCCACACACAGCTGTCTTAATTAACAGATGCTCTAAACCCCCATAGCACAGAAGTGCACGGGAATGAAATGCTACTTTGTCAAGCACTTTTGGTGCATGTGTTTCTTTTTCTTTTTTTTTTTTCAACCAACGCTGTCCTTTAAAAAATTCACACAGATGCAGTTCTGTTTGCACACAACACGCTGCATCTGCGTTAATTACGTAAGTGGCGCGATCCAAGCGGGAGTTGAGCTTAGGTCCTCAGACCACACGGGATGACTCCTGACAAAAGACACAATTAGCTGGCCACGCTCCTCTTCCCAACTTGGGATGAATCGGGCTCTTTCCTTGATCGTTGCCGTCTTTTATAGTAGCAGAATGTACATGTCAGCTTAACGTTTTGGGAATTGACCATTACTGTTTGCTATTCAAATGTAAAATATGGATGAGATTTGAGATGTGAAGACCATGATTATTATAACTACAGCAGAAGGTGGGTAGCGGGAGGATATTCATTGGTAAGGGTTTGATTCTGCAGAACAGTCTGATCCGATCTAAAATGGTTCCCCAAATGAAGCCTTGTCGGGGAACAGTCTGTCACTTCTGACAGCTGCGTTTGGTCATCCCACCCTCTGTGCTGAGGAGCATGAGAGTGACTGAGTGTCCTGGCATGAGAGGTGAATCTGACTCGTGACAAATTAGGGCTCTTGTGTCCTTCCTTCAATGTTACTGGCACTATGCAAAAAAAAAAAAAAAAAAAAAAAAACAGAAAAAGCATCATTTCATACGTGTTTGTGTGGAGGGAATGCACTGTGATAATGAAAACGCAGTGCTGTAACAGTGATTCACTTGCCTGATACCAAGGAGGGGTTTTGTCTCCGGGGTTGCGGGTATGTCAGTTGCTTATAAATGGCGTGACGCGGTGGTGGGCGATTTGACTGCACAAGCTAATAGTTTGACATTGGGGTCCCCACCACACTGGCTGCACATTAGCTGCCATAAAGAAGTAATTTGCTGATGTAAACGACTTATTGGTCACACATAATCTTGTTAAGACTCTTACAGTCTCCTCTTAGGAGAGCGGGGCAGCACAGACGAATTATGCTCTGTATTTTGAAGTAAATTTTAAACGGCTCAAGAATAGTCTGTGGTAAAACATAACTGAAGTGGAAGGGTGGAGGCTGGCTGCAGATTCCATTGGAAAATCTGTCCAAATAAACAAGAAAGTCTGTCCACAGACATAACATCCCTCAAGTTATCCTTTATGAACTCAGTTAGGGTCAGGGAAGGGACAGGAGGGTTATGGATAAGATAAGAAATGTCACATCTCAGGGTGATAGACCTCCTTTTTTATGGAGACCAGCATGTTCGCAGCCAGACCAACCCAGGGAGACTTGCCTGCCTGTCTTTGGACTCTCTGACTGGACAGAAGCCCTGCATTCTAAACAGACACCTGTTCTGAGTGAGGAAGCAGCCAGTTCATTTCAGATCTTGGCCCTGAGCTTGTAGAGGCACATGTGAACACGTGTGCATAATAGCATGTAAATCAATGAGATGCAGAGATTATTTGTAATGTAAATGGTCAGATAAGAAACGAAACAGGAGAGTCTAAATGGCTATTGATTGGGTACTAATTAAAGAACTAAAAAAAGAGAAAACAGCATTCTATGGTATAATGAAAATAAATGAGTCTGGCTATGTTTTCATTAGCTTCAAAGTGTCGGAGTGCCACATTAAGAAATCACCCAGCTACGGCCACACTTGACTGACAGGAACAGAAATGTATACACGTAGAAACAAGTGGTTTAGTAAAAACAGCTGCACTGACATGTCATCAGCTTGTGGGAGGTTGCCAGGAAGCGATGAAGTTGATCAGGGTAATGGTAGCTTTCCCTCATTTGATAAATGATAGCAATTACACAGCAATTCCTTTTCAGAATGTTGCATTGTGTTTCAAATTTGACACAGTTAAATAATTGTAAACAAATACTTACCTGGAAAACATTTTTCAACATTTTAACAATATTCCCAAGTAAAAGCTGTCCATTTTAAACAGCAGTGGCAATGGGGTTGGTCATCTTTAGCTATCCTCTCTCGATTAAAATGGGAGATCTCAGCCATAAGGACAGATTGTATAGCTAGTTAGACAGTGTTACAAGAGATGTAATCAATATAGCTAGAATGGGTGCAGACCTTCAGGTGAAACGTTTTTAGAAGGTTTGACACATTACACATTAGAGTATCAACCAGTTGCCATGTGTGACTGTGAAGTGGCACATCAAAATGAAAGTCCACATTTTCAGATATGTTCAACATGCACGTACTTAAGGATGTTTTCCCTTTAAAAAAAAGTAGTGGTAAATTTTGATTCTGTGGTATGTTTAAGTTGCAACACATTCCCTTTAATATCTGATAAGGGTGTATTCTGTCCACAAAGACAATTACCTAAGTAATGTGGCAAAGTTTAAAGACCATGCGGCCACTTAAACAATATGCCGCAGTAAATTTGACTGAAGAAGAACTTGATGAAAATCCCACAATGCTTTATTCCCTAAGCTATAAATGTATATATAAAATTCAGAAGGTTGATTGATTTGCCAAACAGGTGCCGAACAGTTTTTATGAGACATGTGGCTGTTTATCTACGAGACGAACACAGGCTTCTCCTTTGCCACCTTGTGTACCTGCCAGCGTAAGACTTACCGTGCACCGTCAATGTTTATGTTAGGGCTTGCTCTTGAAGGAGCATTGATCCAGGCGATGGTGCTAGTAGGGAAAATAAAATGTGAAGGAACAGGTGCCATCAAACAAAGGATGTCAACAGACTGTAAAACTGAGGATAAATTTGTTATGGGGGAGCATCATGGCAGCCGGCGTGTTTATTGTTCCGACTGCCTGCTGTTTCTGTCTGTAATTGATGTTGTTTTTTTTTTTCTTCTTTAGCGGTAGGTTTTCTCTCAACTTTTTTTTGTGTCGTGCTCGTTGTGTCTGGCAGACGAATTGTTAGCTGTGTAGGAGTTGCAGACGGTTTCCTTTTTATGAAACCATGACTGTAGATAATGTAAGTTTTGGCCAATTGGTTCAGCCTCCGAATTGCAGCACTCCATAACAAAGGGGAGCTATTTTCTCTGCGGTTTTTAGAAAACTACCTGCTGCTGATTACTGCTCGCTCACAGATAGGCAACATGAAATTTCCTTTGAAAATGCCTACTGACCATATCTGAGATTTTTATGGATATTTTTATTGCCTCTTGTTATTGCCTGTCTCAGTCTGACTAGCTACAGTAGCTAGATCAGTGCACTTATGACTCCAGCTAGCACAAGCCAGGTAGCCAGTCTGCTGAAAGGTTCAACCGCTACTGTAGTTAGTAGCAGATAATTAGTTATGTTTGAATTATTGAGGACAATGCTTCTCTTATTCTGAAAGATTGAAAACACTGTGTGCATCAGCACGTCATGTTTTTATGAAAAAAATATGCAGCTTGCCCACCAGATATCAGTAAATTTACACTATAATGTATATAATATGGTGATCCTATATCAATGTGCCGAAAAATGTCAGATGTCGAATGTTTTTACAATGTCTGCCTCAGATTATACATAACTGTACTATTTTCATCTGTTGACTGGTGTCCTATAAATGGGACTGTGACCTGTTGAGGTCACTCCCAGAAGTCCCAGGTTTAAAGCACAAGACATTTCCTGCTGCAGTTTGTCACCTTAGATTTATTACTATGTGAAGACCTATATTCAATTTAACTGCAATGTTTCTGAGTAACAAATTTCTTCTACTTTTTCCACACTTTTAATGAATATAAGTGCTGAATTCATGCTAACACCAAGGCTATGCAATAAACACATACATTATCTCGTTTAAATTTTAAATCAAAGTGGCAGGACTGGAATCTCTCGTGTTGTCTCCTGTTTGATAACGCAAAATATAATTGGCAGTGTGACATTGATGGATGTACAACACATAAAGCTGGAGATGTTTTTTTAACGCTCCTCTTGTCCAGCAAAATATGAGCTATTAAATTAATGCGTTTCGACTGGCTACAGTTCCCTCTAATAGGACATGCTGAATCTCATGTGCTGCATTGAAATGCAGACGCAGTTAGTCCAGTGGCCACTTGTTAGGAAGTCTACGGAATAGCTAATGGCAGCATTGGCAATGAGGCAGAGTTGGGTCCGGCCTCTGTATTCTGACAGTCTGTCCTGGCTAATTTAATTCAATGAAGCATCCATCACCCCGTCCCATGAAGATATTCCGCAGCCTTGGGGCAGTGAACACCACTGGAGGAAGACCCATAAATAATAATACAGTGAGCATTTTTCACACAGAGAATAAGGAGCCCTTCAAGGCAGAAAAGGAAGAAAAAAAATCCTGGGGGTGCAGTTAGTCCTCAAGCACGCTGACACAGAGGAGCAATTTTAGGGACTTATAGACCAAACCTAGGGCCCTGTGGACCAATTCCACGGTCGTATGGACCAATTCAATGGACCCATGAAATCCACTTTGTGGAGAAGAACAGACCATAAACTCATCCTTAAAAACAACAAGTAATGGCATTTTAATTATAACAAGAGCTCAAATTTTAGAAACACACAGGCATTGAATTGAATTTTATAGTGCATTTTAGCTTTTTGGCTGGTGTCACCTCTCGTCTTGGCTGGGGCGGCGTCCTTCCATTTGAACACTCCCACCATCAGCAAGCTAGGTCACCACCATAACTGTAGCTGTATTCTCAAAGCTGTTTGTACCATAGGGAGCAAAAAAGTGAAAATCTTTTCATCTTTTAAGATATTCATGGTTCTGTGAACAGGACTGGTATACCATGACAGCACAATGTAAACTATGGTTGACTGGTACAGTGGGTATAGTCAATATAATGGAATAATACCCTATTGTCAATATTCTCTAAACTACTTTTAAAACTTTGGGGGGCTTGTTTCTTTGTAAATTTCCTATTAAAAACACCCTGGTGAAGCTGAGAGAGGTACATTTGTATGTTGTCAGAAAGCTTGAAATCAAACTATGGCACATGGGAGTTTGCAGAAGATTTTGTTTCCATTTGTTTTGCAGTTATGCTATTATGTAAAACAATAATAATAATACCAATGATAGATAGCATTTGCAGTTCTATTTTTGCTCAGCTGTTTCAGTTTTAGACATAAATACAGGGGTGGGTACAGAGAGGAACAACATGTCTAGTTCCAGATGCTAGAGAGAACATATGAAGAGTCTTCAGTCTCAGTCTCTTTGGTAGCAATGCCAGGTGGGGTTGAATGAAATACTTTAATGCACAGAACAACCAGCTGGGATTTGCAGTAGAGTATACCTATACAGACAGCCTATAGACATTAGAGCCACTCTACATTACAAATCACTGATGAGCTAAAATGGACTTAATAGCCTTTCTCATTATTATGCTCTCTTTCGTTCATATGTTCTGAATGAACACCCAAGGGCACAGAGACATACGTCTTAGTCAGCTATACATCAAATAGCTTCTGAAACTTAGTCTATGTCTGATACACAGACATGTATACGGCTTGTTATTCAGCAGGGGTGAGCAGATAAAGGTTTTCAACATGAACAAGGGGAATTATTGCATAACATTGTTAGGCATCAGTGGCAAGGTATGGGATGGCATGAGTTGTTACTGTTGATTTACACTAGGATGCCAATACGTCATAGAATTTAAACGTATAGAAAAGTCCTGAACTTTGGTTTATTTTGATTCATATAATTTTGGCCCAGTCTGGTCACTTTCTGCAATTAAACTAAATTAAATTTCGAAAACAAAAATCAAAGACAAATGAACTGTGCATATATATTAAATTGCTGTATATATGCCCTGAATAAATCCATATATCTTTAACTTTACTGTGATCTTTTTTTCAATATTTTTTGCTTGTTTTGTTTATTTTCTATTATCTAACCTTTGCAGTCTGCAAGCTATAGAATGGGTATTGAAAGGCAGTAAAGCAAATGTTTCATTCGTGACTGTTTCAAAGCAAACGCTAGAGAACAAACATTTTTTACAAGGTCAGTATTACTTCAGGGACATCTAAATCTGTCCTATTGAAACAACAACAGCAGTTTACCATGCAATCTTCATCTAATGTGTAAGGGCTGTTGAAGTAGAATGTTCTTTGGTACACCCAACTAAACATTTTCCTTTCGGACATTTTGGCATTTGGCAACACTTATTGGCATTTCCAATATTTTTAGTCATTTTGATGGTGAATAGCCTTTTAGCCACTTTATTTTGTGAGGTAAGGTAGGCAGTTATGTGTTAATGGTTTAAAAGTCTGTTGCGGCTGTCCAACGTGATCCTCTGGGTTTTTGGGGAAAAGCAGAATATAATTACAGAGAAACATCATTCCTATCTCTCTTCTGAGTTGCTGTGTGTGTGCGTGTGTGTCTGTGTGTGCCTGCATGTGTGCGCTCATGTATATCTCTGTGTATTCTGCCCTTCATGTGAAATTTGTTTTGCCGCTGTGTTTGACTAAGCTTCACAGACACAGCCACTCAATCATAGCTAAGACCAAGTGAAAACATTCCACACATGTATCAAAAATGAGAACAAAGGGCTGACACTAGGGCTGAGGAAAACTGTAGTATGTATTTACAGTCAAAGCTTGGCTGTGGTCTGCAAAGCACGATGCTCAAACCAGAGAGAAGGAGCAGCAGGGTCGATTATGATAATACTGGAAATATAGATTTAAGCAGTGTTTCTTCTGGGTCTCTACTGTGCGGAATAGCAGCTACAGAGCAAGTACGGCCTAACTGAGGTGCTACATTGACTGTGGACAATGACACACACACATAATGTGATGTAAAGTTTCACATCATTGCTTTCCTGTCTGCAGCCCTGGACCGGCATGTTTGTGTAACCCCGCTGACCGAGACTGACCACTATTAGAGTGTGTGGTGGTGTGGGGGCGTTGCAGCAGGCAGTGCTGGGGAAACCAGGTGGTGTGTAATCTTAGCGGGGAGGTGAGGGAGCCAAGAGATTAGAATCGCTTTTGTGTGAAGGACAGAGGGATGGAGCCGCTGCGGAAATTTCCCAATTTAGGCATGGGATTCACCCTCTCGCTCACCTCTCCGCCTCCACACGTCTTTTTTCGGATAAGGAAAGAGTGCATCCCCTGTCCCGCTGGAATTCCTTCGTTTCTATGATTGACGTTTTCTTGTTTTGTTTTTGGGAACAATTGTTTTTATTTGTTTTTACTCTACCTCTCCCGTAAGACAGAGGGAATGAGGATATATACATTACTGCAAACACAGTAGAAATAGTTTGAAGATATTAAAACTGTTTTATAGATATAGTTAGATCTTAAATCAATGATGGGTCATTAGATTAAAGGGAATTTAGCCCATCTGTAAAAGTCAGCTCTGTTATAATACAGCTAAGGCCTTTCATATATTTTTGTTGCTTGTTCTGAAGGCAGTCCTCTCTCTCTCTCTCTCTCTCTCTCTTATTTTGTTCCCCTCTCCTTCTCCCTCCTGCTCCCTTTCTCATTCCACTCAGCTCTCCCTGCCTCTCGCTCGTTCTCATATCCCACTCCATCTCCGTTTCATTGTCTCCCCTTCTCTATTTTCCATTACTTTATGAATTCACGGTCTCTCTCTCTCTCTCCCCCTCCCTCCACAGTTGTCTGAGTCAGGGTGACACCTGTCAGGTGCATGTTAAGTTGACCTTATACCTGTGAAGCTCTACTTTAGCAAGGGGTTTGTAACAACACACTGCTCCCAAACAGTGACATAGTAACCATTGTGGAACAGAATCACTGCAGTCAGTGCAGTGTGCAGTTATAATTACATAAACCGCCCAGCCCTGCTGTGCATTCTTCACAGTGTTATGTGGTTATGTAAGATTGTTTTGCAACAATGCCATTCTTAAAAAAAACGTTGCAATATGGCTAGGCTGGTATTCAGTCAACCTAATAGAAAGCATTACCACTATGTCACTTTTCTCCACTTGTTTTTCATCCTGAATCTGTTTTTACGGGTGAGCTCGTGTTTTTCTCTGTAAAAACAGAACGCCGGATGCTGCATCGTAAGCGCTGATGAGCTCAGCTGTTTCACCATTCCATCTGCATAGCTGTATATCATAGCGCGGTGATACAGTATATATTCGGCTCTGGATGGTGTTCCATAAAGACGGCAATAGGGAGCATCTGTGCGTCGCTGTTGCGAATGCGACGGCAGTTAAAAAGAGAAAGCCTATTCGGGGAAGGCACGCGGTGGCTGTGAGGTCGGACGGGAAGGAAGACAGCCCTGAAAGGTGG
Source organism: Megalops cyprinoides (assembly GCF_013368585.1). Taxonomy (NCBI): domain Eukaryota; kingdom Metazoa; phylum Chordata; class Actinopteri; order Elopiformes; family Megalopidae; genus Megalops; species Megalops cyprinoides. The sequence continues at coordinate 21,982,732 of NC_050600.1, forward strand.
CAGTTTAGCTTGGTAGGCGGCGGTGCACCATAGTAGCAGGGCTCATATTCGAGAGGTTGCCAGTTTGCCAGTTGCACTGCCATTGTACCCTGGGGCAAGGTACGTAACCCACAGCTGCCTCAGTGAATATCCAACTGTGTAAGTGGATAACATTTAAAAACTGTAACCTGTGTAAGTCGGTCGGGATAAGAGCCTCTTCTAAAATGACAACAGTGTAATGAAAGGCACGAATGAACGAAGAGCTCAGATCTGCTGTGTCGCCGTGTCGTTAAAGCAGGACGTGCCCTCATCCCAGACGCCTCGCCTTTAGGATTTGGGGCTTCGTGTGAAGGGGTCACGAAGCGTGCCGTTGATCTGAGCTGGGATTTCCCATCCACGCTTCCCGTCCGAGGCTAATCCTGAACCAGGCGCTCTGAGAACCTGCAGGCACATTTCGAAAGGTCACTGCCAACACTAAGGACTGTTTGTTTTGACCGTGCACACCCCTGATGTTGTATGTCTCCGGTTTATGCTGCAGTGGGACGTAAGCAACCTCTTGGGTTTACATCTGTCAGGGAGTGCACAGCATCTCAGCTGCACCTGTCTTAGAATACAGTAGATCCCTAATTAGGTGGCTAGGTGATGGTTAAACTAAATTTAACAGGTATTTATGATTACAATCACAGTCCATCCTGACATCCATTACTAGCAGGGGTAGTGCAGCGGTAGTAAATTAAAGCACTTCAAAATTTAAAGCTAAAGTACTTTAATAATTGCAGTAAAGTACTGTGGTGGTACTTTAATGCAATTATGTAGGTGGATTTACAGGGATTTATTTCATATTAAAGCAATTATATTCTGAAGAGTACATGGAACTCCAGTTCTTTTAGTGTAAATAATGACTCGCCCTATACCTGTCTGCATTCGGCCACACTACCGGGTAGGAATTTGAATTGAGCTAGTGAATTATCTGTTATTTAAGCAGGGTCCTGTAGGCTCTCCTTGAAAATTGAAAATTGATAAAGGATAAAGATCTGGATTTCTTCATGTTTTATTAATTTACAAGTTTATAAGATTAATCCAAGAAATTGACTGTCAGAGTTCTCAAAGTTCAGTCCTCCAATGATAACACCTTTGGTCTCATGTTTACCTCATGTTGTTTGGCTTGTAAAGTCATTTTTATTCGCTGTGTGTTGACTTTCCTGGCTGCCCTATTATCCCTCACACGATGTCTCAACGGACAGGACAGCTCACTATACAATTCAGTTAGTCTTTTACTGCTGTATACTGGGCTTTTCTACAGGATACAGTGCTCTATGGAACCCCTTTCCTGGTTTATTAGGGAGGAAAAACACAAAATCCATTACATAGTTTCTCCAGGGAAGGGTGTGTGAATGGGAATTTAGTTTTAGTGAGAAACTAATGACAAAAAATATATGGTATAATGACTAGGGCAGTCTCCATTTCCACAGGCTAAAAGGCACATGTTCATAAGCATTTATTGTGTCAGAGGCTCTTGGCTGTAGCAGAACCTGTGAAAGACTATGAATAACAGTAAATCTAACCTAACAGAAGACAGTAATATTGTTTACTACATCTTAAAATGATGCAGTTTACATTCCAAGATCTGTGCATAAATGTGCATACAGCTTTCCCATATATTCCATTTCGTATACCGTTTTTCATATTTTAAAATATGAGCAATTTTACCATGTATTATATAATACATGCAAACATTTCCCTCAAAAGTAATAATATTTGACACAGCATATTTACTAATACAGTATATAGAGTATTGTTTTCCATGTGCCATTTATACTCTTTTTAAGTTCATGGAGAGGAAAACCGACTGAGCTACAACAGCCGAATAGTAAAACCTGCTAAGAAAAATCAATGGGATCTAGATCAGGTTGTTGTGGAGAGAGGTTTGGGTTCTTCCAGCAGGGAGCATACCCTGTTTTTTGAGTGCAGAATGAGCTGGAGGTAGGACCCTGTAGAACTCTGTGAGGGCCAACGGTGGGCCCTCAGTGTCACCTGGAGCCTGGCGCAAAGGCCCCGCCCCTTGGATCTCCGCCTCTGCAGCCCTGCATGCGACGGTATTGGCCACAGAAGAGCAGTGGTGGCTGGTGACCAACAGGGAGAGAGAACCACTGGCTGCTGGCTAAACCAATGTCCAATCTCTTTGATAGATCATTGCGATCATGACAATCAAAATAATCAACCGGTGTTTGTGAATTAAAGAAAACGTATATTTAATGTGAAGCATACTTAAAGTGCTGCAACGCTACAACACTAGACAAAGCAAACCTGCTGATCTGTGGTGTTCTTTTAAGTCGGTCAGATTGTTTTACATGAAAAACAGTCAAAAACAGGTGAATTAACAGTTTAAGCGTTAACCTGCATACCTCCTCTATTTCTCACTCACGGACTGCCATTACACCAGCAGGCTCTGGGCACTTTCTCGTCATTGGGGAGGGACAGCAGCACAGTTGTCAGACAGCTGGACCAGCAAACGGGCAGCTCGGCTGATATTTCTATTACAGGTGTCGGGGATAGTCAGTTACCATGGGCATCCAAGAGAATCGGAGTCAGCTGAATCAATCTAATAGCAACCTGGTGTCCTCGTAGCTAGGATACGGATGCCTAGGACCCAAAACTCATTATAGTGCTACAACAAAGTTCTTCTCGTATGTCACACCTTCATTTCCGATTGTGCCTTTGGATCACGCATCATCAGCTTCATGTTTAATGTAACTCCAGTCCATTAACAAAACATCTAGTTATCTCCCATCGGGATGAATCATTCTTTTTTTTTCAAAAAAGAGACAAAACAAATAGAACAATGCTGATTAATTTAGATCACAAAGGTAGCTAACTAGATAGATAGCATCACAACTGAGTAGGAAATTAATGCTATTGTACAACTGCTGTTACAAGAGTTACAAGCAGAGATAAAATCACACAAGCTGATGTCACCTTCCCTTTATTTGTAATTTCCCTGCTATGTACCAAGCAGATTGGCCCATTAGTGGGCGGAATGAAAGGAGGCATGGCATGGCAAAGTACTTTTTTGCTCCACTATAGCATTCTGGGCCATATCACAACTATGTATTTGCCTGGAGACTGTGTTGTAGTCTATACGGAGTATATTAAGGAGAAAAATTGAAATTATGTTCATATATAGCATAGCTGTTTCCCTGAAAGAGACCCTCTCATATAACTTTAATAATACTGTACTGCACTGCTATGCCCTGACTGTTAATGCCTTTGAGATTAATTTTGGCAACAGGTTTTTTTGCTTAAAATATCTTTGTTTGGGAGAGCATGGGGTCATAAATTAATGGGAACTCATAATATATTTTAGCTGGATTTCCATTTTGCCCGTGTGGCTGTCTCTCAGCACCTTATCACACGGCAGACCTGAATGAGAGAGGAAGAGGGGAATGCATAAAAACCGGTTAATAATAGCAATAGCTGACTTTTGTCTTGTCTTTTGAAGTCATCTGAAGCCGCGAAATTCATTATAGTTCAGTGCCGTCCAAAAGGGCATTCAGGTTTATCAGAGCCATCGATTATTCCCACGGGAGCCTTATTTTGTATCTAAATTACAACATCAGTATTTCTTGTCATCTTCATTCTTCACTTGGGGGGCTTGACAAGTCTGTGGTCATTAGCAAGGACTCAGAACTGGAGCTCCTGCATTGGTTTGCATTCGTTACGAGCGCTGTGTTGGTCCGCAGACGTGGAGCCAGTGCTATGCTTCACTGGCCACCAGCGACTGGCAACGGCTGTAAGTTTGTGAGCCTCTTCATCATAAAGAAATACCGAATATCTAAATAAAAGATATGGAATCCGAAATATGAGAAAATATACGTTTTTCTTCTAAACGTGTAAATATACCACAGACTTTATACCATAGTATGTATCAATTATAGATGCTCTCATAAGTGCCATGTGGCACATTTATTATGAAATACACATTGTTATTATTGTTTTGAAATTCTATTTTCTTCAGGAGCAATCGATGTGATGGAGCAGTGTCCAAAGTCAAATCTAGAGTTAGAGTTTTCGAGTCATATCCAATAGAGTCAAAGCCAGGGTCAGTGTCTGTCCCACACAGAGCACAAGGTTAATTTTTTTTCATCAAAACATGAATTGATATTAAAACCATCTTCTCACAGATTCCAGAGGTGCAGCCAGTGCACACTTCCGCCAGAAGATTAGTTACGGCCAGTCATAGTTATGGGCTAATGTTGCTTCGACAGGAAAAAAAAAAAATCAGTTTCTGACTCTCGCACCATTTGTAGCTTGCAACAGCAACATAACAAAACAAAAAAAAACAAATATGAATGTGTATGTGGGCGTAGAAACGCTTCAAAGCCTCCCTCTGAGCTGGGACAGGAAGCTCAGACTACTGTCAACAGCCGTGGAATTGGGGAATGCCGCCCACCCCCCCCCCCCGCTCTGTTCCACAGTGCACGGATTTGGGTGCTGCTGGCCATTTACCGAGGCACAGATATAAAATAGAGGAACGGGCTGCATATGAGTCTGAGTTACTTTCCTTTTAGCGGTTGCTGAGCAACACTTGGAAACAGAACGAGGGCAAATCCAAGTGTGAAATTATGTGCCACAAATGTATTTATAGTCAGCCGTAGAAAAAAGTTTGCGAGTTATTTACATCACAGATGAAACCCCACTCACCTTTAATCCTCCGTATGTCAGTTTTGGAATTAATTATATAATCGTAATACAGTTTGGTGGCTGTATAGATTTGTATGAATTCCACCCTCCAAAGTGAATTATCTGGAGGAAAAAGACAAAATGCTCTAAAGTGACTGTGATAGTAGTTTTTCTGGCTTCATTTTACTACTTCTGACAATGTATTTGGTAGAAAATTATTATAGCATGCAGGCTAGAAAATTAGCAAGAATGTATTTTTCTCTGATATATGAATTATGACATATATAAATCAAGATACATTATTACTCCACCTAAGCATTACCCTTGCATTCATCAAATACAGCACACTTTCACAAATTGTTTTAAACTTTTCATACAAACCCTTGTTTGTTAATATATACCACAACATAGACTGTTCGTGTCCATGACAACACAATATGAAAAGTTGTTGAAAGTTGAAAAAATTAGTTGTTTCTGCTTTCCAATGACAGGTTCTTGTGCACTCTTCAGTGACCTATCATGGAAGAGCAGAAGAAACTCATATTTTCAAGTAAATTATATTTACCCTAGTATGTTATTTATATTTTTACATGTTTACAAATTTGTATGTGGTCAAATAATATAATCCTACTTAGTATATACATGGATAACAATTTAGCCTTGTTTCAACAATTAGTTTCCTGAGAAATACACAGATATATAAATGATCTCAATAAAATTAAAGCAGTTCTAAATGTCTGTGACAAGCTGGGCACTGTGAAATGCTCTTTGAGCGAGGAACTGTATCTGTGACTCACGTTATTTCAATTAAGTAACATTTCTGCTACTGAATCCTTTGCTTTTTATCCATTTTATTTGTTTCACTCCTTTTTGTAGCCTTTTATTTTTGTTTTTTTTAGGGGGCCAGTAATTTCAACAGAAAATCTTTGAACAAAGAACAGGAAGGCAGTAAAAAAATAAGGCCACTGAAAAAGGTCATTCATAAAAACAGCATCTTGGTGAATCAGGCAGAGATTAGGATGTATTGTCCAGGATAATTGATTGCCCCTTGCCATGCCCCCATCGCTTCAGCTCATCGCTGGTGAACTCCTGACCCCCCTTACTTCTCTCTTTTTTCCCACCCTAAATTTGTCTACGTGGCCCTTTCTTATTATGAGGACACCGAAAGTGTGTTTCAGCTTCCAGCTCTCTGGTGGGAACACTCTTTCCCACTCTTGACGGGGCCGGCAGACTCTCCTGTATTTATAGCTAAACAGCCCCCCGGTGAGAACTTCATTGCGTATTTATCGATCGCAGGGAAACAGCGGAATGATAGAGTGATGGAAGGGGGTGGGTGGGTGGGGGGGGGGGGGCCTTCGGTCTGGCATCATAAATCCTTTCCCCGTTTTATTTTTTTTCTGCGTTGATATTGCCGCTTACATTGTTATTGATTTCCCACCCCTGCCCCCAACGGCAGCGAGCATCCAATTAGGCTCTGATGAATGGAGATAAGCAATGAGTCACATCGAAATCGATACAAATTTACGGCACGGCGCCTCGGCGTGGTCACACCTTCACCTGGATTTTGATTGCTGCGGCCAAGGGCTGCGAGATGCAAGTGAGGCAATTACTGCGGCCTCAATTGTCACATCGCAACAACATTTATTTGGTTGGCAGATGCCGCCCTCCGTTGGAGCCTATTAGGAAACAGCTGTTTAAAGCGGTCGGTCGATAATGCTGTTAGTAATAGGAAAGGTCTTGGCATTTTCGGTGGCACGCGTATCGTGGCACTGTTCAATATGACACGAGCCAATAATATAAAAACAAACTGTCGATAAGTTTCGCATTCAGAAAGCTCCGTGACATCCATAGTTATCACTCTTCAAAGTCAAAGTCAACTTTATTGTCAATTCTCCAATATGCACAGGACATACGGAGGATTGAAATTGCGTTTCTCTCAGGCCCACGGTGACAATACAACAGTTCGACATAACACAGTGACACTGAGAGACAAGAACAAGAATTTTCACAGAAACAAGCTACAAATATTTACAGCAAGGGCATCAAGGTAGGTTTAGAAATATAAAAATATAAATATAAATATATAAATATAAATACAGATTCCACAGGAATATGATGTAGACTGTTATATAAGTAAAGTGACTGAGCAGATCTGTGTGAGTTTGCGTGTGATTAATGTTGGGAGTAGGAATGGGTGGAGAATAGTCCAGGCTTCAGTATGGGGGGGGGGGGGGGATGTGGGGGGGGGGGGGGGGGGGGAATGTGAGAAAGAAAATCTTTGATTCCGTGTTTGCTTCTGTGTGGTGGGAATATAGCTTTTTGTACTGTGGAAAGTCAAGATATTCAATCACCTGAAATCGGCGCAAGTCAGAAGTACTAAATAAGCACGCTTTTGCTCCCTGTGCAATTTCTGTTGCATGTGGCTGCAGTGTTATATGAAATTGCAACATCCATATTGCCAGTGCACCTAAGGATACTGTATACACACATACACCAAAAAGACCCACCAGCTCATGAATAGTTCTTCTGTGTTGTGCACAATGTCAAACAGCATGCACGTTAAATTTCAAAATGGCTACCATCCCATGAGACAGCCAACAAGTATCACTGACATTAGTCCCCTGAGTTGCTTTTTGATGTACTGGGTTTGGGTTCACAGGCGAGTGCTATTTTAGTGACTCACCTGGTTATTTTAGTGACTCACCTGGTTATGGGATACTGGGTGACTTACAGATTGAAAAGTACCTGATGACATCACAGGCAGCTGTATGTGAGGGGTGTATGTGTGCCTTACACTGTAGACTTGCTTAGCACACCTACAGAACTTACAATTTTACATGCTAGCCATTCATACAGCTGAATATTTTACAAAGCCTGTTCATGTTAAGCACATTTTCCAAAGGCCAAGATTATAATATAATCTTTGGGTTATAAACCCTGCTCCTTCCTGCTACGCTACACTGCTGTCTATGACCCATATGGCTTATTCGCCAGTTATTTGTTACTCGCTGTCACTACTCTCTGCTCCACATCACTTGCATTCATGGTTAATGTTACCAAATTTTCCTTTTTCGTTTTTTCCTTTGGAAGGTCCTCTGCACGCGCAGATCTAAATCAGAGAGAGAGAGGGGGGTACAGTAGCATCATTCATACAGTGCGCGTTTGCTGACAAGCTCTGCGCGTTTGGCCATAGCCATCCGATTCGATTCCCTCAGCCTTCAGTCCTTCACTTGCATTAGCCAGCGTGGGCGTGTGGGAGAAGTAAACACATCTAGTTTGATCAAATCCGCAGGCACACATACATCTTCAAGTAGAAAGATGACACCAAAGAGTAATCTCTTTTACTTTGTACGAGTTACAGTTCGCGTTTCATAAAATTTATTGTACACTTTTTCATAAAACAAACAGCCTATATTCAATATCAGTCCTCGTTGTCCTGTTTCATTTATATATTTACCAGGGAGCTTCACAATTTTTCCTTGATAAAATGTCAAAAATATGGTGCATCAAATCTGATTTCATGTGTGCAGCCGGTCTGGAATGATCTCCAGCACATACAGTGAGATAACCAGCGCTGCTTAGCGCTGAGAATATACCAGGTTTTGGCAGGAGAGGCATTGCAGAGGGAAGACAAAGCAGTTTGAGAATTCAATTTCAGCACTATGTAAATGAGACCACACTTCCAAAAGGTAGCCCACTTCCCATTCCAACACCCTCTCTATGAAAGGAGGCACTGAAAATTGCAACAGGGTGACATCTGCATTTTTCTGCTCTGGTGCTGGCTTTCTTGTGCTGGAGAGCAGAAACCTATTTTGCAACTGTGTTTGCCTTCAGGTGAAAACCATTTGCAGAGATAAGACGTTTTCGAAATATTATGTTTTTATTTTTCTTATTATTTTTTCAAATGTAATCAAAAGGCTCCTTAAGGTAGTGTGTGTGACATTTGCTTTATATTTATATTGCATATATTTTGTGCTTCCCTCATTTTTGTTTTATAAACCTGCAAAGAAGGTTTTATGAACCCAGGGCCAGGTGCTGTACAACTAAGGCTGAAATGTTAAATTTAGAGACATTGAGGATCAAAGATTTTTGGTATCAAAGATTTTTGGTTTTGGTATTTTGGTATTTGGTATTGTGTGATTGCATATGAACATCTCAAAGAACTGAAGCTGAGGAGACTAATTGTATTATATGGCAATGGTAAATGATACCATATCAAGAAAGGAACTGGTTCTAAACCTTGATAAAAGGAGTAAAAACTACACTACCTTTCTCTTAATTACTTCTGTCATGCTCTAAGTATTAAAGTGTTTCATTTGTCATGCTTCAACATTTAAGGCTTAATTTCCACTCCTGTTCATATACAGCATATTTAAATATTCAGTTTGCCATGCTTAAAGTGATTAGTTATGTTCTGTGAAATCATGTGGAATTGTTGTGAAGCAGCATTTCTTTAAGTGTCATGTCAAAGTTTTTTATAAGAATAATGGTTGAATTTCTGTTCTCTTCTAATGTATTCTACTCTATTCTATTCTAATGTCATCATAAAAAATAGTGAAGATTTTGGTTATTGATAGTGCATCATTAAACCTTTTCCATCATGCAATGAAAATTTCTATGGAAACTCAGAGAAACACACCTGGATACTGTTTAACCATTTAGATTATTACACAAATGAAATAAATATTACATAGGAAGCACTGCACATATGACATAAAAATTACACAAATAATATTGCACCGATGAACTAAAATTAGCCTGCTTCCATAGGCCCATACCATTAATATCATGTGATAACTGCAACAATTATGAATATATTGGTTAATACACTAGGAGAAGTGCATCTTTTATTGCGTTATTTATTGAATTCCCTGCATGTGTTGGCTGCTTTGGTTCCGATTTAGAGAGCTCTTTTATCTTTGAGAAGCGCTCATTGTCACCGCAGTCTGATATTTGGGAGTTGTCCTCATTAACAATGTAGGAGCCTTTCTGGGTCGCGGCACTCTGCACCACCAACCTTTCTGAACGGGGGGCCTTTTTGTCCCGGCGCACCTCTGTGGCGCCTTATTCACGTTACCCCCCCTCCCCCACAAACCCCCACCCCCGCCTTCCAGGACACGAGGATCCCGTGGCCGGGACGGCGACGTCCTCCGGGACTCGCGCTGACAGATTCGGGCTGACTCATCCCGTTTGCCGCGGTAAGCATCGCATGGCGTCGGAGGCACGGCCTCCGCTGTGACCCGACAGAGCGGCCTGTTGTTCTGCTGTGTCTAACGCGCCAGCCAGGCCGTGCCAAACGCGGGGACGTCTGCTGTCAGCACAGCATTGTTTTTACAGGAGGCCCTGCCCGAATGGCAAGGCAGCAGCACACCGCGGCTCACTAGGCCGGTCCCATTAATAATCAATGGAGAGGAATGAGAAACATCAGAATAGGGTCTGGATTCAATCCTACAGCGCCGCGATTTTGCCCTCACTCTGAATAAGGAATTTAAGGGAAAAAAGAATAAAATCTAAATTTTTTTTGTATGTTGTGAAATATGCATTAGCTGGAATTTGTTCCTCAAAGCTAAGGACAAACCTCAATGTCACGGGACTGCCTGCCAGGCAAAAACAGTGGAATAAGTAATAGAGGATGCCGAACCAGGTGAATGTTTCTGCCGCAGCTCTCCTGATAGTTGATGCTGTCAGGGGAGGGGGAGGGGGAGGGGGGTTGATTCTGGATCTTTTCAGAATGTTTTCTCACAGGTTCTCTGAAACCACAGCCGGCAGAGTGAGTGTCCCCACAGGGCTGGCCCAACTCTACACTGGACTGTCAGAAGATATGCACCGGAGCCTGGTGTGTGATGAGTGATTTGTGGGGCGAGTCAGAGTTTTATTGAAATTCTGGCTGTAGTTCATGAATCGGGAGCATGGCTGTTTGTGAGGCGGCCAGCTGGCCGAATCAGCTGGGATTCAGGCCTGAATCGTTCACTTTCACAGAACATTCTAGAGAGGACAGAGCAGAGAAATTCCCAGGTTCACTAGATCTCAGGGCCTGTGCTGCTCAGTAAAGATAGTCATTCCAATTGATGTGAACAACACAATCATGAAGTTCTGTTTCATATTCTACAAAATCTGTCTATTCCCATCTCTCTCTCTCTCTCTCTCTCTCTCTCTCTCTCTCTCTTTCTCTCTCTCTCTCTCTCTTCATTTGGTTTAATTTTTTATTTGGTTTCATTTTTATGAGTTTTTTCCATATATTTTTAAGTATAGCCAAAGAAGAGAAAGTAAATAAAATTAAATTAAGAAAGTTAGAAGGAACGAGTTTGTCATCAACAAAAAAACTCCCTGTTCAGTGAAAGTTTTTAGATTTTCATTGGCGGTGCTTTCATTTCCCCTTTTAATGATGCGTCACGCTGGGTTTTTTTAGACTGACTTCACTCTAATGTCTGTTTAATCATGTCAACATGAAAGTTGAATGGATTGTACTCATTATAAAAATCCTGATGTGCACCTGTGCATGTTTATTAAACAAGCCCTGTATTTTATGAAAGTAACAACTATAATAACAAACCAAAAAAATGCATTCATGTAAGGCTGTTCCAGAACTTGAAGCTTTCGTTTTCAACCTGTGTGATTGACATCTGTTATTTATTAACTTAGAGCATGCAAAAAGCGTTAAACAAGCACGGCAAGTGAAAAGGGAAGTAAAGGAAGGAAGTAGAGAGAGAGGAGGAATAGAAGAGATTGATGGGAAACACTAGAGGGAGAAAGGCAGAAACATGCAAAAGGTGCATCCGTGCTTAATCACAGAGAAGTAAAAAGGGAGAGATTTGTGGATTGATGTTGGAAGAGACTGAAAGAGAAGTGCAAGATCTTTCAGAATGGATGCATTCCCACGTCACTGACCCTGGACCAGTTTCAGGTTTCGCATCAGATGATTGGGGTCAAGGACCAGAGTTGGCAGTGCTGGGTGGCATCATCTACATCTACCCAGCGCTACAGGAATTCAATATAGGGGGCCTCTGCGTGTGTGTGTGCGTGTGTGTGTGTGTGTGTGTTTATTTTTCTCAAATGTAGAATGTGGAATGTTAGATTAACTCTCACTGCATTCCGAGCTGCATTAGATGTGAAAACACTTCCAAATGGAAGAAATAAATAAAACTTTTTCTCTTTTCCTAATCAAATCGGACACTGCGGTCAGCTGGAATGGTGTTCATTTGTTTTACTTTAGCGCGCTGAGGCACTAACGTCTGCTTTGGATCTTAATTAAATCAGCATTCCTGCATACGCTGTGTGACGTCCCTCTGGACACGTGCATGTCTCCACCAGCCACTGTGTGAGCAAGCGTTAAGCCAGGCACTCAGGCCCTCAGCCAGATATGTGCAAACATGTGCATTACTTTAACACGTACAACCTAAGTGTACCTTCGGACACATGGGAAACGTAAGCCCAGTTCAAGGGTTTCTTCAGCACAGGAGGCTGAGTCGGCGGATCGGAAAAATGCGTAATGTCAGGGCTTTGTCAACAGGAACAGGCCTCTTGCGGTGGTCTCCTTGCCAAGTCGCCCAGGTGCGTATCAAGCAAAACAGAAGTTGCACATTTTGACAAACGCCCGACTGGAGGTCAAAGCAGAAAGTCTTTTGACTGTGCGCCTGGTAATTAGAGAAGGTCAGCCTTGCGAGAAGCCAGCGGGCCTCGGTGCTGTCACGCTCATCCATTCAATACTCTCTCATTTCAGTTTACTGCGCAATCAATGCTGCCAAAATGACAGCATACAATAATGGTGGTTGAAGTAACAAACTTAATCTATTGTCTCTTGTACAAATGACACTTGGGCCTTGTACAAATGACACTCTGGCTATGTCCTCAGGTTCAAAATTACAAGAATAATAGAAATATTAATACATTTAAGTATCAGGTAGAAATATAAATGTTTATATTGATACACATACATATTTGATTTTAAGCAGGGCTTTGGATATGCAATTTGGGTTTTGTATCATATTTTGCTTCCTCAGATAGGGGTTCATGGCTACATGCATAGAAACCTCCACATTACTATCTCCAAAAACAGGTGCTTATAGGTTTATACTTCAGTTGGTCTACATAATGACATGACTTAGACTCCTGTTTCCTGTCCTTAGTGCACAACATCTATGTCCAGCTACAGAGATAAGCTTCTGTTTTTTATGAAGTGTAAAGAAAACTGGAATCAGATTATGTGTAGGAGTAACATGCTTTATAAAAACGCCCATCAGTGGAAACTAAGGGAAACATCCACCCCTGTGAAGTAGCATATTTATGCATGCACTGGCATACATAAATTTAATGGGAGCATCCCCAGCACCTCTCTGTCAGACACACATTATGCACTGAATGTTGCAAATGATAAATAGTGGAGGTTGTGTTTGAGATGCCAATATCGGCAGAGAGAAGCAGCCAGTTTCACAGGTAGACTCCCTCTGGACATGACACCAGCCAATAGCAGGTATGCTACCCCAATCCATCCTCATCACGCAGGGTGTCACTGGGAGAGGCAACCGATACCTCATTAAAGATTTTGTTATGACTTTTGGGTATTGGCTGGGGGTTTGAAGGGGTGTTGTCCACCCGTGATAGCAACGGCTTGACTCTTAGACCACACCGAGGTCTAAGAGTCGAGCAGTCACCAAGGCGAGTGTTCCGTACATCACAGTTAAAGCCACAAAACATCATTAGAGCACTGAAGTCCAATCTCAGGTTAAGCAGTGGCATTTTTTACACTTCAAAAAAGCTGCTCAGCACCTGCATGGCTTCATCAGAATGTTCTATCAGATAAATGTATGCTATGGTATATGAATTGGTAAATATGCAAGTCTCCCTGGATAAGGATAAACAAAAATGTTGTAAACAAAATGCCTATTGTTGTTCAATGATCAGTACTTTCACCAAACGTGTTAGATTGATGCTTGAAGTCAGTTTAGTTTTCTGAAAAAGGGGAGCAAGTGTTTGAAAATGACTTAGTGTGCATAGTTGAACTCAAGCCAGTTGCCCTTAAAAGGCTGACATGATCATGTTATCAGTTCAAACACTATGACTTGCTTTGTCTTTTTGTGAAGACATAATTTCTTTTTTAACGTATGTTACAGGTTAGAATGATCCTTTACATTAATCAGTACATAAATGCCTTTATAATACCTTAGTAAAGGTAAATCATTGAGTATCAGGACAGGGATGCAGACCTTTTTATATAGTTCTGTCACAATATTTTTCATTTCAACAGAGTAACTGAGTTACATCTATAACTATTTGTTTATTACATTTTTAATGTAGTTTTCAGTTAGCATGCTTCCTGTATGGCTGAATGCACTGAATAAAAGAATCACATAGAACTGTGGAAATGTCTGTTCCAGAGATCAGAGCTATTATTTCTACTAAAGACATTGCATTGAATATAAGCGGTGTAGAGGAATGGAAGTGAGTATGTTGTTAAATCAGTAGAGCAGCTCATGTTTTGCTTTGATTCTATCATTCTGGTTATTGATCATTAGATTTGCAATAGTCTCTCGTGGGACTGATCTCAGTGGTGGTGTGAATTGTATGCAGTTTCATCAACAGTGGTGATGAGACGGAAATACTGTAGCCTTAAGGTGTCCAAAAATTTCTATGAGAAGTAAAGACAGTGAGCGTGTGACCAGAAACCTGATGTGTTAGAAATATGCAGAGTCATGGTGTGCTCAGCTTGTGAAATGTGTTTATGTCACCAGCCACAATCACATGCACTGCTCAGCATCAGCTGAATGTTACCCGGTGGGATAGTGTGTGCTTCTGGTGGTCAGTTAGCTGGCTCTATTACATATGGAAATAGCACCTGGAGTGTATTGTAAGCAATGAACAGGGTGTTAAAAATGTGACAATTGTCCTTGGTCACAATCTTGCCTGCCAGCCAGCTATACCAGAGGAATAGTGATATGGAGGATCTTAGGAGACAAAGCAGACCTAGCTAGGCAGCTAACAAGGTCAAGTTAATTTGATACGGCCTAGTGACCTTGCTAAGTAGGTAGCTTGTTACAATGACACTGGCAACATGGTAGCTAACTTTAGCGATTTGCAACAGAAGAGCTACTTGGGAAAGAGCAATCAGAAGCAACACTGTTTTGGTACTGTGTATAACAGTTATGAAGTGTATGGGATTTGTACTGCCAACCACAAAACCTGGCGGATGGCATAACTGTCCTTTAAATATGTTAAAATATTTCAGTGCTATTTAGGAATTTTTCATCTGCTAAACCAAAGGGAAGATTCAGACACATATTTACTGTTTTACTGTTTTTTTTTTTTCTCGACTGTTGCGATGTGTCTTCTTTAATAGTCCTTCGTGCCTCCATAAACCGCACCGCAGTGGCACTCCTGAAATAATGGGCAAACGCGCGAGCTTGTTCATGATGGGGGAAATAACGCTAACGGATGCATATAGTGCACATTCCGCCGAGTGTCACATTGGGTTTTACGGTTATCACGCCGAAACACGGAGCGAGACAGGGAAGCTCATTTCATGCTAATGAATGTAATCTGGCTTTCTTAGATGCCACCCTCCTCTGTTCTCCTGCTGAGATGGACAGGGGCAGCCGCCTTAAAACCATTCCGCTGCATTGTGCACGAATCACCCACTTCAACAATTATGGAGGTATCACTATAAATAACACACTTTATTTAGCGCTGTAATACAGCATAACTATTGCTTAGATGTGTTTATGTGAGACCTTGGGGTTTTTGTGTGTAACATATTATGCTGAGAGAGAAAAAGTCAAATACATTAACCCTACAGGGATTTCTCATGTATGACATTTGGAACTCATTTGAGAAACTGTAGAAACTGAAACTTATTTTTCAAGTAACATTAAATCAATCCTGTTCGCCTACGCTAGGTTTTTCCAGGCCTACCTCTGCCACATGTGCAGATATTAATTTCTGACCTTGATGGCTTAATTTAGTCTCAGTCAGAACTTGTTCCTCTTATCTCTGTAGGAACAGGCAATTAAAACATACTTTAACATCCGGGCCCAAAGCTCAGGACCCTTTCGTGAGATTATTTAACAAGAAGAAGGGCAGCTTTCCATAATCTGGCGGGGGACGGATAGACAGTGACTAAATGAATAGAATGATACTCTGTACAGGTGTTCATGTGTCTGGGGGGGTGGGTGGGCAACAGCCATCTGTGTCTCAGCTCTTTAGACTGTAGCAGAATAGGTTTCCTGACATGATAAAACTCAGTAGTTGGCACAGCACCATTCACAAGGAGGCTATTTTTCCATCCCAGGTGCATCCTGGGAGTGGTTTAAGGACCACAGGAGGGAACGGCTGTGCTGCAAAGCTCCTGTGAGCAGCATCAAGCCATGCTCAGCTAATACCAATGTGATAAGACAGTTATTGAATGCCTCATGGTGTCATTGAAAGTGAAAGTACTGTGAGGAAATGTCTGTAACGAATCTTTCCAGGAAAGACCTGGTCTGCTTTATGAAACTTTGTGTGCTGAAGCTTTATGGCTTACCTGCCTTAATGAATTTCAATGAATACAGTTATTGAGACACTACAAAATATGCAATCCAGAAGTTGAAGAACAAACTTTGCAATATTAGTTTCAATAATATATCGGAAAGTGTTGCTACTTCCTGCGTCTTTATGCATATGTTCAAAACTATCCATTACATATGGGGATGTAAAGTACATTGGGTTATATAAAACTACTTAACTTTTTATAGTAAAAATCTATTGTGGTAGTTTACTTGTAGAAGAATGAAAATGGAGATGCAATATGGTAATAAGAGACTTAAGTCAGAATTTAGATGGCAGCTGTTCGTATTTACTCTATGCATCTGTTCAGTTTAACATTGCATTGAATAATGACAGTCATTACTGTTGAGAAAGTGAGAGTGCAGAAGCCAGTACGCTGGAGTTTATCTTTCACTTTTCAGGAGCAGAAAGTGAGGGATGGAGAGGGATTTGCATAACACATCAGACACATTAAAGTGGGATTCTGACAGTAATGCTTCATTAGGGCATTGTTCAGTGATCAGCTTTTTGGAACCCTTTTCAGAAATAAAGTAAACAAATAATAATCCACTTTTCTTCATATTGTTTTTCTTATTATCAAAAATAATGATGCAGTAGATATGGATTTACATACAATCAAAGCGTGAAGGTCTTGTTTGATGTGGTTGTAGCGGCAGTTTTATTTGGTTTGGAGCCCGACGAAGGGATTGCACCTTGCCGTGGGCTGAGGTCGTTGACCCCCCAGGTAGACATCATAAAGAGGGAAAAGAAAGGGTGAGATGGGGTGGAGGGGGGATGCCATGAACAGCCAACACAGAAAGAAAATGATAAATGGGATTTTTATGGTCCTGGAAAGGACTGTTTTGTCTAGGTTTGGTTAATTGTGTAGGGATTGTCTGACAATTGTCCTCCCAAGTTTTCATTTGGAACTTGGAAAATTTGGAACGCTAGTTGTAACAGTTAACAGATTAACATTTATTCATTTGGCAGGATATTGAGTTATAACAGCTGCAGCTAGTCCTTGTTACCATTATTATTTAATCTCCTCTCAATACTAATCATGATCTTATTGATCTAGGTATCCTTGAAATTGGTCCATCTGTATACTCATTGCACTACACAGTTCATTGTGTTAGTTTTTATTAGCCTGATTGCCAAGCTTTGGCAATGCATATAACAGAGGTGTTACGTCCGTAAAGCACTTTTAATTATGTTAAATGAATTGAGAGCTTGAGAAAAAGAGATGGACATTAAAACTAACAGAGAATATGCAGCCTACGTACGCACGCGCGCGCGCGTGTGTGTGTGTCTGTGCGTGACGGCATTGAGAGGGATTAAAAGAGTGAAGGGAACAATGTGTTGCTTTGTGCGAACCTAGATAAGAGCTGATTCTCTTTTAGATAGGCTGCTGCTACATTTACTCCAGTCAACAGAAGTTAGCAGAAATCAGGCATATAAAGCATTGTCACCCATCTCCCACGAAAAAGAGCAGTGAGCAAAAAAAGGATCCAGTATTGCCACCGGCCTCGTCAACCGTTCCGTGTATAGAGCGGAAAGGGTACAGAGAAATCGTTGCGGCGTCTTTCTCCTCCGGGGAAAAATTATGAGGCGCCTTGTAGTTCGCCGGAGTTACCCGGAACAGCAGTGTTTTCTGCCTCGCACGCCTGGGGCAAGCGCAGAGCCGGGAAGATCTGTGTGAATTCCCCTTCCTTTCACAGTGTCGCGCATTTAGGGAGGAAACGCGGCTCTCGCTTAATGTTCGATAAGAGAGTTCACTGGGCTGCGCATCCAAAAATACCAGAGACCACACATAAAAGGGTTTTATCTCTCAGCTGAGATCGAATTTCGCAGGGTTGACCCAGACAAAGTAGGCGAGTAGGGAATACGAGGGATTGCCAGGACAATCAAATGTGGTGTTGGTGGTGGTGGTGGTGGGGGGGGGGGGGGGGGTTGGGGGTTTGGATTAGCGTCCAGATTGAAAGAGCCTCACTACCATGACGACAGTAGGGTTAATCTAATTTTCACAACAGCTGTTCATCAGCTGCTTTTTAAAATTATGTCATCAGTGTACTGGTTATTCCATGCACTTCCCATTGTAAAACAGCGTTTTCAAAATGGCACTCCCCACAGTGTGTTTGAAGTGATGATAATGTGCCATTAATGTGGTGTTCTCATATTTTCAGTACATGAGTTTTATACACATTATCTAATGTATTTTCTAGCTTGAGCTTTATTAATGCAGGTCAGGTTGAATGTCACACTCAAGGGCTCAACAGCAGTGCCCCACCTAGGGACTGAAACCTTTTCCACTCCTCTTTAACCACTACACCATTGTATCACCCTGCCATACATAAGAAATAGGACATATGAAAAATGCAAGGATACAAATTCAGTTCATGGCAACTGGCCCAACCTAACTTGACAGTTCAGTGAATTGTGTCTTTTATTTCCAATTGGTTTGCATTTTTTGTTAAGACTGGCATGGAGAGCTGGTTCCTGCTCTGTTGACCTCTCTCTGTCTCTCTCCCACACGCACGGACAGGGTCTCTGCAGGGGGAATACCAGAGGAAACTGTACAAGGAGCTGATGGCCGACTACAACCGACTGGAGAGACCAGTCGCTAATGACTCCGCCCCCATCCTGGTGGAGCTGGGCATGACCCTGCTGCAGATCATTGACGTGGTGAGTCTGAGGGGAGATCACTGCGGAAAGGGGTCAAAGGGAGATTCCGTTGGGTAGTAGAACCCATTCCAATCATGTAGCAGTTCTTGCCTTGTAAGGGCTGTTGACTTGGAATATGTTTTGTGCATACAACTTAATTTAAAAATGATGGTCACTCATGTCATAATTTCAGCTCCCTTGTTAAATGATGAGTGGAAGGCCATGATCTCTTCAGAGCAAAGCCTGAGGTGCATTCAGAGCATCCCTGGTTCTTTGAGAACCAGCATCATATCCGCTGCATTTCCGGAAAACATGCTCTTAGTTTCAGAGTAGTCTTTTATCGTCAATCCATTATACGTCCCATTGGCAAACAAAGAATGTTTTTTCACAACTGTATTTCTTTGATGTGAGAGGAATGCAAAATGGACCGGACCAGCAGCAAAGTGAAAATCACACTTTGAAAGGCTCGCTCACTGCTTTTTAAATGTTTCTGCCATTTTCCTCGGGAAAGAATTGCGCTCCGCCGGGTTATCGAATGCAAATGGAGACCGATAAAAAATTCATGCCTTGGTTATGAAAGGGAACACGGCGTCTTTTGGGTGATGCACTTCTGTCGCCATCCTCGCCACGCCTTACGTGATTCGGAAACGCCACACAGACGGACCGACCCTCCGGTTTGTTTGCGCGGTGGTTCGAGATGAGAACAGCACTGCGACCTTTCAATCTTTTGGCCCACTCGGACTGAGTGCCGCCGGCCTTAGAGCACAAATGAAAAGATTTGTTCATGCTTAGAAGTGGACTTGAAAGGACTGTAACCAAAATTCCACTCTCCAGAGTGTGAAGTGTGAAGGGAGCTATTTTCTCCATTCACAGCACATCCTCAGTGTGTGACCCGTAACACAGCCAACTGCACCTTGTCGCATGGAGTTTCGGTGCCAGATAAGGGCTGGCTTTATCTAGAAAACCACAATCAAAATGTTATTTTAGATCTGAACAGATATACAAATGTCGAATGATAACGTGAGATAAGCTTATCATTTTACAGGGAATAGCCGTAGGCAGGATCTTATTTACAAAGAGACCACTGTGTTAAATGGCTGGGCTTTCCTGCTTTAGTCAGTGCGTTCTTTTAATCAGTGAAAATGAGGGAAATGCTGTCTGAGTCGCCCAGCCCCGATTTCCTTTGCAGCGCGCAAGCTCAACACCCCTCCGTCTGTTCCATCATAATCCCTTTTTCTCCTCTGTTTTACTGCCTCTACCCCTCCCCCCCTTCTCTCTGGTTCCCCCTCCGTCCCTCCCTCACTCCTCCCTGTCTCTCTGCCTCTGTTTTTAGGCACGTCTCTCCTGGTCACCGCCTCTGTTCCTTTCGCTCTGTGACAGCCACATTTGCATGGCATAGCTCCCTGGCAGCCATTACACGGGCCTCCGGTTCTGCGCTTGTCAGTACGGCGGCTTCTTAGCTGGCTTTGTTTTGGCAGTCCATGTGCTCTTGTTTACTGTTTTCCCCTGTGTTCCAGCCCTGCCCTGTTCTCCGCCCTGTCTCCGCCCACTTGTGCTTCATCACCCGCCTACCTGCACACCTGCATCTCATTCCTTCATCAGACTCGCCCTATATATTCCCTGTTTGTTGAGTGTTCTTTGCTAGTTCGTCTCAGTTCATCTGTTGCGCTACAAGCTGCTTGTCCTGTTTTGCCTGCCTGTTCTTGCTGATTTTTGCCTGTTTCTCTGACCTTGTTGTTTGGATCTGCTTTTGATTTTGTTCGCCGTGATTTCCCTGGTTTTTTGACTTTGCCTGTTCAGACCTTGTTTTTGGATTTCGATTTGGATTCATTAAACTCCCCTTGTTCATCGTGCCTTCCTGTCTGCGCCTGAGTCCCTGCCTGAGCTCCCTGACAGCGTTCTAACATGCTCGTGTAGTACCTTTCCTGCACGCGGTTCTGAGCAGGCCCACGGTCATCCCTCCTCAGCCCGGTGACTCAGTGTGACAGGGTGCCAGGTGTGGCCACCGTGCCGGATGGCAATCATATACGACTGACACAGAGAGATCAGCGAATTGTCCAGCAGCTATTTACCTCCCTTAACAAGGTATTGCCAAGAAACATGTTTTTTTTATTTTAAAAAGGTAACCAATGAAAAGATAAGCCCAAACTGGGCTTGCTCAACCTGATTCTGTATTAGCTCACCTGCAACTGTACCCAGTTGCAGGTCAAATGATGGGGAAAGCTTATACATACACCAGCCATGTCAGGAAATATGTGGCACCCACCCCCCAAACAGCGCGGGAGCAGTGCCTTTATACAGGCCTGCTGATGAGACAACAAGTGGCAGCTGTAAGTATCAGTGATGAGCTGCATTTGCTGCTATGCCTGTTAGTAGGGCTGACGCTGTCTGTAGTTCTGCATTGCTCCTGTCATTAGGGGGTGGTGCTGTCCATTGTCCTGTAGCACCCCTGTGAGCATGACCAGGCAAATGGAGTGCTGAACAGACAGTGGCTGGAGTGTCCTAGACCTGGGAGTAGCTGCTTCTACCCAGCACGAACCGATTTTTAAGGCACGGTCCCATACTGGAACTAACAACCCGTGTTGTGCTTAACAAAGCCATTCCAACACCCATAAGAAACGCACCATTATAAGGCTTAGGGTAGCGCTCCCCCTCTTTCCCATTCATTTTCATTTATTTATTTATTAATGGCAGGCTTCAGCACTGTTGTTTCAATATGCAAAATCACGTTTTTCCCGTCTGAACAAACATGCACGCACAGATGCAGACACAGACACAAACACACACACACACACAGACACAAACACTGAAAGACACACACACACACACACACACACACACACACACACACACACACACACACACACACACACACAAACACTGAAAGACACACACACACACAGACACAAACACTGAAAGACACACACATACACACACACACACACACGAACACACACACACACACGAACACACAATCATCCGCCCGCATTGCGTGCCTCTGACCAGCCCTCGCCGAGTGCGACCGTCAGACGCCCGCAGTCAGGGCTCCTCTGGCGCCGGCCGCGGCGACGGCGGCGGCGGGGCGTCTGGAGCGGCTTCAGTCGAGTCAGCTGTCTGCGGTGTCCTACATACAGCGGCGCGCGAGCGGGGGCCCCGAGACGCGTCTCGGAGCTTAGTGCGCCCCCGTCCTCTTCACAAGCTTCACAAGCCGCCAAATCAGGGGCCGCCCAGCTGTCACAGCTCATCAGCAGAGCGCCGCTCAGCTCGGACGACATCATTCACTCTTTTGATTCAACGCTCAAAATCTGGCTCTCGTTTTTTCCCATGGTGCACTGAGAGAGATGGCCTGCTTTTTTTGTTAGTTAGTTTTTTTTTTTTTGTAACTCTGATCATCGGAACAGGCCAGACTGTGGCGCCGAGGGTAACTGCTGTCTGTTTTGGCGGGCCCCCGGAGGACGGACAGATCTTCCGCTCTTCCCCTCTTCCTCCTCTGCAGTGAACTCGAATGCCCCTGAAGTTTTGGAACGGCATTAGCTCCATAATCTCCATCTGCAGCGGAGACAGGAGTGAGAAACAGGGAACAATGCTGTACAGAAGCACAGGGGAAGGGATAAGAGAGGGTAGAGGCTGGAGAAAGACAGAGGTCAAACATTCTGAAAGCAGGAGGGGGGCTGAGCTGCAATGGAAAGGGAAAGAAAGGAATCTTGTTCTGCACACACCTCCACCTCTTGCCGTCACTTACATCCAGAGGAGCACGTGAGTTTGCTGCAGAAGGTGACATCGCTGCCTCGAGCCAGGACAAGATCGTGACATCACCGCTCATGAAGGGCTGTGTTCAACCTTAAATGGGTCATCTTGGCTGTTCAAACCCTTGTTTGATATTGGCACTAAATAAACATTGTTAGTGAAGCTACATATTTTTATACTACATACTTTTTGGAGGCGACACCTGCATTTTCTTCCCTGCATGTTTTACTTTTTTTGTAGGTCAAGGAAGTATTTTGAGTTTTGTTGGGACGGTCAGTTAGTATTCCAACGAGCTCCATTTGAGGAAATCAACATTGTGTCCTTGTAGAATCGCAAGCTGGGTGGGCTCTCGCATTTCGGACTCGCTGCACTTTCTCAGCTTGACCTTCTGCACCTTGTTCATTTGCATGCGTGTCATTGTGCTGTGTTTACATGACACTGCCACACATTCTGCCTGAACAGGTCAAAAGCATGCTGGTCCTCTGCTTTAGGCAGTTGCCTTCTTGTTCTTGTTCCACTGAAAAAAGATCTCCTTTGTTTTATGGTGCTTGAATCTGATAAAACCACATATCCGTTGCTGTCAAAAAAGCTACCGCAGAGCGCAAAGTGGAACAGGCTGTGATGGTTATCACCCTTGTAACTCATTCATCAGCAGCTAACCAACACCCAGACTCTTCTGTTGGTAAAGCTTGTTGAAGTTTGTGGGCACGAAAACAGTAGATGACACTTTGTGATTGGATCCAGCAGTCACCAAGCAATTTGCTCTACTCTAATGAGCCCGACCTTTTCGTCTGGTGATTGAAGGAAGCTCACAAGTGTGTCATACTGGTTCATGCCACCTCGAAGCCTGAGACATCACACATTTCCGATATCCTCTCCCTGTCTGCTCCAACAAAGGCTTGGAAGTCTTTGTAAAGTTGCTGCCTTTTTGTGAACTTTTTGAGAAATGATTTTGAGCGTCTCTGGAATTGTTCCACTGCTATCAGAAGCACTTTGCAAGCATTTTGCAAGGGCAACTTTGTGACAGCTGCAGGGAATATGAGAAATATTAGGCTGCACTTTCTTCAAAACATTAAAGAATAGTTTTTTTTCCCCGTTGTTAGATTACCTCCATCTGTTGCGACTGCCATTATGCTTAATGACGGATTGTTTTCTTCTGCAAAGAACAACAATATTTTAGTCAAAATGGGTTCTGCATAAATTTTGGGAACATCCACTATGTGATTTTAAACTTTACTTTTCAAATCGCCTCATCAGACTATGTTAGTACAAGAGCAACCTTAGGGGTTTTAATAGCATCAGTGGATTTATCTATTTGCACAATGGCTTTTTTTAAAATTTTATCCATCAGGTTTATTCTTCTTTGCTGGCATCTTTGTCCTTTTACAGAGCGCGCTTCATTTCTTTGTCTGAAGACCTGTCTGAAACATAGTCATTTAGGTCATTGATGAAACTTAAAGTTGAAATGTGTTGAGGATTTTATCAATAAGGATAGTTTTGTCTTACAAAAAGCCCCTAAGTGTTGCTGAGTGCTGCAGCAAGCTGTGGTTTTTTTATAATCAGACATGTAATCTGACTATTCAAAGCCCTATTCCATACCATAACTCTACCCTCAACCTCAACTTCACCTATGCCCAATGCTCACCCTAAAATAGTGAACCCAAGCTGGTTGAAATTGGTGGACACAAAAAGTAGACAACACTTTGTGATTGGGTCCAGCAGTCACCCAGCTATTTGCTCTACTCTAACGAGCCTGTTCTTTCCGTCTGCCTCCTTTCAAAGAATGACGCAATCCATGTTACAATGTACAGTGACAAAGAAATCAAAAAGCTTTCTGAAGATATGCTTAAGGAGAAGGTAGTTAAGTATGTAACTGCAGTATAATTAGGCTGCTAAACTGCTTACCTAGCAACAGCATAACCCAGTGTTTTTTATTGAAGCTTTCTCCCTCTGTTATTGTCCAACTAAGTGCTGCATTTTCGACAAACACAACCCGGCAGAGATGCACAGGGAAATATTGACCCTGATAGATGTGTGTTGTGTCACAGAGGAGAGCGTGCATCCCTCGCCTGTTCAGTGCAGGCCGCTGCTGTCCTGGAGACCCAGATGGCGGGGAGCCCGCAGCGCGCGGCTGGGACAACTGGGAGAGCGTGAACGCATCACTACCCCCTAATCGGTTCACGGGCCGGGACAGCTGCCACGGGTGGGGGCGGAGGGGGGAGATGAGAGAGAGAGAGAGAGAGAGAGAGAGTCCTCGGTAAACACGCGAGGTCGAGCGGCGGCGGAACAAGCCGCTTGGGTTCGGCTGACCGGGCGCTGGCACTGTTCGGCGGTGCGCCTCTCCCGAGCGGGGGCGGGCCGCCTCCCGGTGACCCCTCAGAGGGAGACCTCGTGTGTTCTGCAGCCCCGGTGCACAGCCTGGCAGGGGGACAGAGAGCTCTCGCTCGGTGACCTTCTTGATGGCCCGTCGGCTCTGTTTGGGGAACTCACTGGAGGCGTACCGTCAACAGCCCTAAACATTACCCCACGTGGCTTCCTAAAATGGGATCAAGTGCACAGCACTGGGAAAGGGATTCTTATGAACTAAGATGGATGCTGACATGCCGGCTATGCTGGGAAGTGGTAAAGCCTAACTACACAATGGCTAATCGTTCTGTGATGTGCTTCTGGGAGAGAAAGTGATCCTGGGTGTAGCGACAGAACAGCTGGCTGCCAACCCTGCGACCCCATGACCCCGTGACCCCAGCACCGCCTGACCCATAGGTACCGTCCACAGGGGGAGCGGCACCTGGGGATACAGATTTGGGTCAGAGGCTACCGCCTGGCGCTGGGATAGGGGGCTGGCCTCCGCACGTGCATGCTCCGCCATTTATGGCATCACAAGTATGGTAAACAGACAGCTCAGGTTCGCCGGGTCACCGGATGAGCATCGGTGCGGTGTAACAGCCCAGCTGTTCACGGTCCCTTAATGAGGTCAAAGCGCGGTTGTGCCAGGCTGTCAGGAGTTCCTTTCACTTTTGCTTTCACTGTTACGTAATCTGTCACGAGCAGAGCACGCTGAAGTCAGCTCTGATTAGTTGCATTGCCTTTTGAAAGAAGGTAACTCCAGTTAAGAGTTTCCTGTCGCAGGAATACTTAGTAAACTGAGTTAGGTGCCATATAGCCCATCTGCATTTGATTGGCCTTTCAAAGATACCCTTCTTCCATATGTATGCCATCTCTTTTCTTTTATTGTTTTTAAGATAAGAGACCTCTAATAGTATTCATGAAGCCCCCAAGCGTAAAAAGACATTTCCATGGTTACACATATGAAGTCAGTGCTTCATATGAGACCATTGTCTCACACTATACTGAGTTATGTACAAACCTGTCTTAAAGCAGATTTGCGTGCAGGTCTGTCCTAGTTACACACTGTGGGGCAGCACTCATGTTTTCATTCATAAAGTCATAAATCCTAACCTGTGGGTCAGGGTATCAGAGAGGTATGTCCTGAATTAACATACTGTTTCTCCATATGCATTACTCTATGTTACACTGGGACAGTTGTTCCCAATTGGAAGGTTTTGAGTCAGCCAACAAAAACAGTGGTGGATGGATGGTAGTTACCTGTACAGCACACGGCTGCCTCCTTCCCGAGGTGGGATTTCACAAGATGAGGAAGCAGAAGTGTGCAAAGTTTCATCGATTTATTTCCAGCCATCTTCTGTA
This sequence comes from Megalops cyprinoides, assembly GCF_013368585.1. NCBI lineage: Eukaryota > Metazoa > Chordata > Actinopteri > Elopiformes > Megalopidae > Megalops > Megalops cyprinoides. The sequence goes on from NC_050600.1 coordinate 22,009,021, forward strand.
GCAACACCATCTACTCGGGGGACATTTTGTAAATGTGTCCTACTTTATGAATGGAAAATTACAAAATTTCTAAACATGCTGCTTAGGTTTTAGTGCACACTGTGTATATTTTATTTCTTAAAATGATTACAATTTACTCATAAGTCCCACACAATGCAGCATTAATAAATAAATTGTAACCGTTTTAAGAAACTTGTGGAAATGTGTAACTTCCCATCACTAGATAACATATTATGTATGCATATTTTCCAGCTGCAGGCTTATGTGTTGTGATTAATTTTATTGCATTGAATTATACAGAAATATCTATTTTATGGTTATGGCAGTAAATTTTATGTTAGATGATGTGCAGAGTGCATAATGTGACCACGTCAAACCATCAGGAAAAGGCAGGGGGCAGCAGTAGTGTCACACAGCCATATCAAAAACGTGTCGGGACCTCTTCAGATGTTCACAGGAATCAGTGTCCGATGCGGCCAATGATCAAACAGGCTCCTTTGGAAGATCAGACAGGAGAGGGGCCACTTCTAAAAGGAGTGCTCAAAGCTGTCCATACTCAGGACAGATCAGATCTGACAGAATGCATTGCAGTGACTGGAAGGTCACTGTAGAGACAGTGTATTATCTCTACATTTGCTTGAATTAAAGTGAAATAAAAAAAGTATTTTAAAACAATGTACAATGGTTGCTAAGACCATATGCTAACGTGGAAAGCAAATGGATATGTGCTCACAAGGACCAAAGCACATTTTCTGAAGAGTTTTTGTTGGTTGGTAATGAAGTTTCCTAAGGAGGCCCTAGTGAGGTGACCCTGTGATGTGTTGTTCCTTTCTTGACTGGGGTGATTGCGCTGGCTGCTTTGAGATGGTAAAAGCCAACCAGCAAAACAGAAATAAATAGAAATATGAATTAAATAAGAGCAGATTCAGAGCAGTACAGTAGCACACACCAGCTTTCAGGTCTAGAACATTTCATGACTGATCAAGCAACAAAGGAGTCTCTTAACGATATAACATTGTATCAAAAAAAAAGTCGTGGCCATGTCTCTGTCACATATCTGACAGGAGGGTTGGACACAACTGGAGTTTAATTAGAAATCAGTGATGCGTTGTGTCCCTGGGAGTTTGGAGGACACATGCCGGACAGATGCTGGAATGTAACGCAGCATCAAAGCTTCATTATTTCCCTTGATTAAAGCAGTAATGTGTATGTTTCCATTAAAGCTTCCGCATTACATCTGAAAATGACTGGATTGCTGAAGCACATCGGAGTAAACATGTCGGGTAAACTGAATAGGTTTCCAGGTGCACTCTGCCTTGAGGTTGTACGCTGCGTATTGATCTGATGCATTGGGATGTCCTCTGCATATGTGCTGTGGTGACTGGGGCTGAGTGATCATTAAACTAAAACGCCGTGATGACAGCTGGACTCTTTTACCTCACCTCAGTTTTTTTTTCCTGAGATATTAACTTTGCTGAAGAGTCCGCTGCTGCTAATTGTGTCTTCCCAGTCTATTAACGTACGAAATGGAACACCACTGAGACGGGTCTGTGGGAGAGAACACAGTGTAGTGAGGAGGGAAATGCAGACCGGAGCAGAGGTGTAATTGGCATGCCCTCCACCGTCTGAAGAGGAGATTTTCCACGGCTCCCTTTGATTGGTTGCGCCGAGAGTCGGGGGACCCGGCTATGACTCATCACCCCGGTCGTGGTGGAAAGTCACGCCAGCCTGCAGCCCTGCAATTAATACAGTATCAGTGACTGCTTAATGAAGTCTCCCCGCGGGGCGATTAAGGCCAAGCCGGACCCCCCGCGCCGGGATGCAGTGTTAACTTTATGTCCTCCTTACTTTAGTGTCTTTTTCTTCGGCCGTTTGGCTGGCCGGTGTCCTTGGGAAGTTTGGCAAGTTTAAAATGCAAGAGGGGTTGTGTCTGGCCCTCATGTTAAAATGAAGTCACCCGAAAGGCAAATTAGAATGCAGCCAAAAAGACTTTAGAATTATATTCTGTTGTTCAGATAAAAAAAGAAACTGGTGCTAGAGTATGCTTAGAATAATTTCCAGTCTCCTTTAAAATATTAACATTGATATGACATTGACATAATAACATTGTTATTACTACTACCACTACTAATTAATGGCTGGGTGTCAGGCTTCAGTTTGAGCTTTGTGATTTGTCAGAAATGAGGGAAATACTGTAATATCTATTACAACACATAGAATGATGTATAAAACACAAAGAAACAGAGACACAGACTGAATTCACAGACTGAATTCCTTCCTCAGAAAAACACACACAAGTTTTTACTAATACTTTAATACTGTCAAACTGAAAAGATTTAAATGCTGACATGCAATCTTGATGCTTTGTCATGCCATGTCAAGGCACTGCAGCAAAGTATCAAAATGGAAATTCCAATACTATCTAATTCTACCCAAGATGCAATGCAAATGTTGTTTATCATTCATCTCCTTTATTCAACCCAGTTTTGGGATAATGAACTGTGCATTAGGCTTATTTCACTGCAATGAACTTTGCATGCTTGTAAACGAGATAAATGCAATAGCACTACAAGTCCCACAGTGCATTGCAGTGAAGTGAGCACTCATTGGGGGGCAGGTGCTACTCCCCAGACATCACCTGAGCAACCTGATGAACGACAGGGTGCCTGAGAGAGGTGAGATGGGGAAACCCTGCCTAACCTGCACGCCCCTATCCCTGGCGGAATGAAGCTAATTTTTTTGCCAATGTGGGATCCCGGTCATTGCCAGGAGATGACACGGACAGTCTCAAACCCGGGTCACAGTGTTCAGCCCGCACTCAAGACGAGTGCCTTGTCACCTGAGCCACTCGGGGACCCACAATTGGCAAATGTCGACAGTGCAATCACAGATGACTCAAATGTGGCACATATGGAGCCTACCCAAGGGGCTCCGTCTTGCCTTTCGAGGCAGCCCCGGCTATCTTACTGTAGTCTGCAATTAAGCGCCGGCCCTTCAAGTAGACATTTCCATGATTGTTCTACCATCACTGACATCATAAGCGTGATTCCCCCACAGCAGTGCTTTTGTTCAGCGAGTCAGACTGGCATTTAATACTGTGAGCCATGGTCTGGATTTATGCAAGTGCTTTTTATCACCTACTGGAGATAAAATGTCACCGCGCACCGCTCCGCCATGTCCTCTCACTCGGCGGCACTTAAACTAAGCACTGTGATTAGGCATCAAAGAAAGGATTCTAGGACAGATATATTGATCTCAAAAGTTGAAGTAATTGCTTAAAGGGAGAGAGAGAGAGAGAGAGAGAGCGAGAGAGAGAGAGAGAGAGAGAGAAAGACAGAGAGAAAGACAGAGAGAAAGAGAGGCCCTCACCTATTGCACAGGACTGTACAGGACACGTCTGCCACACAGACCCGATTGGAGTGAAAAGCACAGCCAGGTGTCCGAAGGCACAGCCGGATGAGGGATTCAGCAACCTGAGACTGTACGCATCTTCAGTGAAACGTCTTCCACAGTGGAGTTCGGAGTGCAGAGAGTGTACTGAATCTGTAGAGCGTGGGGCTCACATTTTAAATTCCCTTTGGGGCTATCTTATCCTCTATTCACTCCTTACAAAGCACTCACGCAGCTGCTTCATGCAATGTGCAATGTGTAGTCCCAGGACACAGGACAGTGGGAACAAGATGTAACATGGGCACATTTCCACATGTGTGGCACAGTGCAGTTCCCCTCATATGTATATTGTGAGTTTGTGTGTGTGTGTGTGTGTGTGTGTGTGTGTGTGTGTGTCTGGATATTACCATATGGCCCAGGGCTTTGTTGTTTCACCCATGGATCAAGACACTTTAAGTACCTAAGAACCTCTACGTGCTCTAAGAACTTGTTTTCATTGCTGCAACTATGCTGCATATTGTGTGTTGCTTTGCACTGATTAACACTGCAGCTAATGACGCAATTGTGTACTATTTGTTAGACTATAAATCAGGTATTACACAACAAAATATGATGTAAAGACAGATGGAGATTTTCAGCTTTTGTTGTCAGAAAAGACACAGACAGAAAAAATATGCAGAGCCACACCTTGAAAAACCAAAATTATTCCAAAACTAACAGCATGATCATCTTCACAGCCGCAGCTTCCGTGTTGAGGGTGGGGAGCAGGTCTGACAGGGTTACTAAATGCAGGGAGGGGTGGGATGTGGAATTTAAAGTCAGTGGAGTCAGCTTGGCTCTCCCTCCTGAGCTCATGCCTTCTCAGTGAGGCCTCCTTCCTCTTCAGCGGCGTTGTGATCACCAATCATGTGGATCAGTGCTGCTGACCCTGCGTTTCGGCGCTGGACAGCTCTGGCCCTTCGATATGTCAGAGCTGCGAGAGCCATCTCCTCCTCATCCTCAGGTGTGGGGCTGCCAAGCGATCCAGCGCGAGTCTATCTCCCCTTACTCAAACAGTGATAGGAAGCAGATCAGTGAAGACACCCGTGTATTATTAGCTGAGTCTTCCCTTTGAAATCCCCAACGCTAACGGAGCTGTCAGGCGCGTCAGACAGCTGGAGTGGCGTTCTGACGGGCGATGCGCCGAACCCTGCCTTCAGAAGTCTGAGTGACGCTGTCAGCGCTCCGGCGCCGTGCCGGCATCAAACCCATCACCACCCGAGGAGTCTGAAGTCACAGACTGCTATCCATCCATCTGCATTTCCGACCGATCCTGTCAGGTTTTCGGTGTTTTGACAGCTGGAGAAAGAAAGCGAGTGCTTTTCTGTCTTTAATTTTGTGCAAACAACCTGCCGCTTGTTACAAGAAGTCATGGATCACTACCCAATGGCATTTAAGCAGTTAAGGGGGCCACATCAGGGCTTTCTCAAGGCCTAGTTTACAGAGAACGGGCGTATGCTGTTTTCCAGCCCTGTCGGTTTTGGTTGAGTTTGTCTCCTGGCTGTGAATCTTAATCTGGCTTGACCAGCGTGAGTTCCCATCAGCCTTAGACGAGTCCTTAGATCCACAACGCAGCAGGTTTGTGACAAACAGCAGGTTGCATTTTACCTTTCACGCACAAGAAACCAAACGGGAAGATGATGCAGTGAGAGGAACAGAAATGAAGAAACTCTGGATATAAATGCAAATGTGGCCCTAAATGACTACTTTCTGCTATATTATACAGCCATGAACTTCTGTGTTATTACTGTACCACCAATACCTCCTAGTGAATCACAGCACTATTTTATTGTCATCTGGAATCAGCTGATGTCTGATATTGGAACAGGTCTGGAGAAGTCCTTTTTCCTCACTCGTGATCTTTGGCTTATTCTCAGTCCACGATGAATTGTCAGTATCTGGTCTGGTCACACATTGGTCTCCATACTGTTTGACTGGAATCTTACTGGTCTATACAGGACAATATAGTACTACACAGCTGGGAAAACTGGAAAAAACTGGAAAAAAGCACAAGAGATGAAAAGACAAATATAAATTTTAACTGGTGGGACCTTTGGATTTTTGAACATCACGATGACAGCTAATCCTTGTTGATTGGTCACATTTGAGCTCTCTCTCACCTCTTAGTCAGAGCACAGACTTACGGCATCTGGAATGAGTGGTCAGGTTGCTGTGGGGACGGGGGGAGAGCCATGGATGCCGTTCTCATCACCATGAATCCCTCATTACACTGACAGCTGGATCAATATAGACGCATTCTATAGCACTTCAGAAAATGAAGATTTCACAAAAATCCGTCCTATGGTTATTTGACAGAATTACAATCTGTACATGCCAGTTGTTTGGTTGAGCCACATGATTTTGTAAATGAGGAGAAAACATCATTAAATATATTTTAACAGAGGATGAATAATTGCTATATTTATGACATCGGGGACACAGCTAATTGAAGTGATACATTATGTCATGTAATTTACTTTCCTTATATCCATACTTAATTAGTAATTTCCTCAAACCTAAGCTCAATAAATAATGCGGTCATATATCTTGTAACAGTTTTCATTTCACCAGCACAGCGGCGTTCTAGAAGATCCAGGCTGTGAGGTTTGGGGCTTTGTTACTGTGTGCTTGTGTTGTGGGAATATTCTGACAGAAAGGATGGCCTTTCCTGTATGAGTTGGTATTTTCACTTCATAAATAATAAACCGCCCTGCCACACATCCATCTGCCTTGGAGTCAGCAATAATTACTGCTGAATCAAAATACTTTCACAAGTGGGTAGCAAGTTGTTTTTTTTTTTATTTCAGACTTAATTGGGTCGTTTGCTGATTGCCTTTAAAATGAAGCGTGCGAGTGTTTCTCCATCTTTGAACAGCTGTGCCATTTCTCTAATCAAGTTCTCATCAGCTTTCATGTTCAAATTGTAATTTTGTTTTATTGCAAGGAACTTGCAGCTTATGAAGAACCAGTGAAAAGTTTTAAAATGGCTATTATAATTAATATTGTTATTATTATTTCTTTACATGGAGTTGCTTAAAATGCTGTTTTACCTTTGAATGAGCAACATGGGCTCCCAAGTACCTCAGCTGTGGTGTTTGCTTTGAACTCGAGCAGAGTTCTACCGACCAGGGTTCAATCCTGACCATGTCCCATGACTGGAAGCTCACAGTGGCGGAACAAATCTGCTTCATTCCTCCGGGGATTGGGGATTTGCGGAGGGGAGGGCGGTTGGCCAAGGTTTGTCTATGTCATCACATGCCAGCCACCTCCCGCTGGTCAGTCAGGCACCTAGAAACGGAAAGCTGTGCATGAAGTGTCTTCCTCCTGCCCACGCCTGTGCAAGCTTGGCGTGGGGACCGCAGTGTGAGAAGAGGCAATGCTTGCCGTCACGTATTTTGGAGGAGAGCACATGCTTGGCTGTGATCTCTCGGAGTGTTAGCGGGAGATTTTTGCAGCGAGCAGCATCTCTGTGATACAACTGGGGATTCCAAAGTGGGGGAAAAGTGGGGAAAATATTACAAATTTGTAAATAAAAAGAAAAGAATGGCTACAACATCTGTAATTAGTAAACATTTCACATTTAATATTATTATTATTATTATTATTATTATTATTACTGACAAGAATGGTGAATTATGATATCTGTGATAATGTCAATAACAGATACAATTTCATTTAAAAAAAAAAGTTAGATCATATTACACATGTTAAATGGAAACACCAACAATAATGAAGCAGTTTCATGCAGTTTACATTTACATTTATTCATTTAGCAGACGCTTTTATCCAAAGCGACTTACATAGGTTACAGTTCTTTACAATGTTATCCATTTATACAGCTGGATATTTACAGTTCAAATAAAAAGTGAGGGAGTGACCTCTATTGGGCTGAAGGTTAGTGGAGGGCACTGAGATAATCAACGTTATTAGAATGCTAGACAAGCTCGTTAAAGTTATGTCACACATACACATGCTAATGTGCATACATTAGCATTTTGTCAAATACCACAAAGAAGACTGTAAGTGTCCACTCTTTTGCATTTTTCTCTCTGTTCTCATATAAATTTTTGTTCTTTTCTTTTTCCTCCTAGGATGAGAAGAACCAGGTTCTGATTACGAATGTTTGGTTGCAGCTGGTAAGTCAGACCTTCAGTCTGTTTTGAGATCATCTGCAAGTATGATATGCCTGGTGTTTTCATGCAGGAAGTCAGATATCATATTTGTAAGTCCATGACTGGGAGAATACATACTATTGCACCCCTTGACTTGCTACAGGCAGCATATTTCAGTAGGAGAGAAGCAGAGAGAAACAGAATCTGAAATTTAAATGCAGGAGGCTGTGCCAATATGTCTACTGTTTGAGTCCGCTGCTTATTGACTTTTGTTTCTGTTCCTGCTTCTCACATTTGAATATTTATCTCCCATTCGTTTATTGGGTGTGGGATAAGCTGATGGGACACAATATTAGAAATGCACTGTCCTCAAGGGGGAGCGATAACCCCGGGAGGGGCCGGGCCTCCCCCGTGCGATGGGGGTCACTGCTCAATCTCCCAAACGCACCGTATACGCCAACATCGTTCAGGCTGCCAGCGGGGAGACGTCGGTTTTTGGGGCTCAACAATCCATCATCGAACGGTTCCGTAATGAAAGTGTCTTTTTACGGCGGCGTTTAAAAGCCGGCGTCGGTCTGAAAACATAGTTCAGAGCAGTGACTCTCTTTTGAGAGTGTGCATTCATGGTCTGTCACGTGTTTAGTGCTGTGTGGTTTCTTGATTTGCAGCAGGTTTCTTGTCTCCAGCATTATTCTTGTGGGTGGAGGATCTTGAGTAGAGATCTGGCAACCCTAGTCTCCTTAGTACAGTTTATATACCTTAATGTTTGGGAAAGCACTGCATTTATTCATGATTTTAAGCTGCTATTAATGCTATGTTAATCATTAAAAAGAACACATATGTATGCGTGTGTATGCCTACCCTGTGCATTTCAATCATTTTGTTCCTGTCAAACAAGTTGTACTTCAACCAAAAGATCTATCCGGCCCATCATTTCATTACCATCTCCTTTCAAAGCCGACAAGAAATTTTGTTTCATTTCAGTCACAGGCATTCAGCAGCACAAAAACAAATACAGAATGACAAAAGGCATTCAGTGACAGGGCAAAGAAAGACAAAAGCGGGTTTTTTTTCGGAGAAAGAAAAGAATTCAGGCAGTGCAACTGATGAAAAATCAAAGCGATCACGGCGTGAAGCTGGAGGAGCACTCGGAGGAGAGAGAGAGAGACGGTGAAAGGCTGTCGACTGGAACTAGCATCACTGGCCGTGTGAAGCACAGTGACGCCAAGGCAAGGCAACGGCCGCCGTCAGCGTTCACGTCTGGGCTCCGTGCGGCCACTCCGGAAGGCTGCGACCCCCGAGAGCCCCCTGTTTAGCGGAGGAGTCCCTCAGACATAGCGGCTCGCTGCTGAAAGCACGAGGGCTTCTCTTCAGCTCGCCTCGTCCGCGCCACTGCCGACTGAGGGGACAAAAAAAGAGCACGTGTCATGCCATGCGGAGCTCTCCGAAGACGACAAAACGAGGCTGCTCTCCGCGAGGGAGGAAGTTCGCAGACAGGTGCTAGGGGTGAGCGATGTGTCACAGCGAGAGAGGGGGAGGGAAAGAAGCCACAGAAAGAGAGCACAATCTGTTACTTACAGGTGTAACGGTGTTTAGAGGAGGGGGATTCTGATGTGTTAGAATCTCGTTGACTTGCCAACCCCCCTCGAGAGCTCAGATGTTCAGACTCATCCAGAAATTCCCGCCTGCGCCATATACCCCACAGTGCACTGCTTTGACTAAACTGTTGGCTTGCAAGACCAATAGCATATGTAATGCCCATAATGTTAGCAATAACATAAACCTTTTAAAATGAATTTCCTTGAGTGTCTTTACAGAATGGAAGGCCAGCTGCTACCATTGGATATACAGTATATTACTTGTATAAACTTGTATTACTTGGTACAAAGTACCATTTAGTGTATACAATATGGTATACAGTACCATTTTGTATAAATTACTCCATCTGAAATGCACACTCTCTCTGGCACATTGTGAAGAACTATACATAATAATGTATCATTTTCATTGACACATTGATTGGCTGGCTGACTGATATCTGGGTAATCAGCTGGAAAAGCCCAGCTGAAAAGACGGAAGAAGGGAGTACCGGGTGCTCCATCTCAGAGAGGTAAATCCCTGCAGCACTGCTTCACGGAAACAAAGGAAAGCGCTGCTTTCCAGGAACGCAGTGCCAGAGGCTGAGGGAAATCAGAGCGACTCAAGCCGACCGCACCAGCAACAGCACCAGCGTGTAGAGACGAGGTCCAACCTGAACACAGGCATGGGACCACAGACACCGCTCCCATGGGGCGCCCCCTGTCCCCCGTTCACGCTTCTTATAGGCGTCCCACGTCTGTGTTCGGCTCCCGCTCCCTGCGTTTCATTTGCATGCAGTCTGAAGTAATGAGATGGGCTGTGATGCTGGATAATGACTTTGGCTCTTGTCTCCGCAGCACTGGACAGATGTATATCTCAGCTGGAATCCTGACAATTACCCAGGCGTCCAGAACCTGCGTTTCCCCTCCAATCAGGTCTGGGTGCCTGACATCCTCTTATACAATAGGTAAGGTCATTTCTCATCTCTTCTCACCACTCTCTTCTCCCTCTCTCCCCATTTCCGTTCATTCAGTGTAATATTTCCTAATCTGAACATTCAATGAATGTAAGAATGTAAAAATCTGTGGTAAGGTAGCTGTTACTCTATAATGAGTAATATTTTAATGATGCTTCTGGTATGCAAGGTTTTTCCCTATTTCAATGGATTGCATTCCCTGACTGTTATGTTTAGCTACAACCAGCAGTGACAAGAATTCACCTTTTTCTTTTCAGAAAACTTGATACTGTTACATGTTAGATCTGCTAGATCTGTTAGATCTTTAGATCTGCTAGATCAAGACCAAGCACAGAATCTGCTAGATCTGCTATCTGCATGTCAAATACAATTAAAAGTGTAAGATGAACTGTTGATATGTCAGATAATGGCTTTATCTGACATATCAATTTCTTTTGCGGTTGGATTCCATTATTGGGTTTGCGTTCCAACAGTTGAAACCAGTGTGATTGCCTTGAGGAAACAGGTCTCATCAGATGTTATAAATAAACTATAATTCCCAGCAGGCTCTCCCCTGTACAGCTTAGAGATGATACAGAGTAGGAACACTGAATGATTCCTGAACCAATGTGCCATGTCATTGTGAGGGTTGACTCTGTCCTTCCGGATGAACTGACCCTTTCTGGGATTTACAGTGTCAAAAGCTGGAGAAAACTGTCTCAGTGAGTTAAACCATAGCAGTTCTATATATACACCGGACCTTACTGTGAATGCACCACCTCAAGAAAAATACAAAAAGAAAAAAAAAAACATTACTACTACTCAACTTGCTTGGATCACATTAAGTATTGTGGCAGATAGTAAGCCAAGAGAGATCGATCCTGGACGTGTACCTGGAAGCTATACAGAAAAAGGTTTTATCTCATCTAAAATGGATCATCATTGCAATTAAGTGTTACATTCACACACATAGAGCAGAGTAAACAGAGTACAAGGCCTTGTATCACTGGTTTTGTTTGCTGTTATGAAGTGATCATTTTGAAGGATCCCCAATCCATTTAGGTAAATACTACTTCTACTACTACTACTACTACTACTACTACTACTACTACTAATAATAATAATAATAATAATAAACTGCAAAGATGCTGGCTAATGCTTCTCACAAAAATGAACAAAGGAGCAAGACTTTGCAAAAACAAATAATTTACTTTATTAAAACACATAAAAAGAAACCAGCCTAGAGCTCCCAGCCAGACCCACTCAACAGGCTACTGCTCTCCATCAACACACCTATATTTAATCACTGGCGAATCACACAGGTTTATGTCAGTAACCAGTGACTGTCATCATTCATTTAAACACACCTACATATATACAATTACACAATGGCAGTTAACAATCTAACAATGAACCTGTTTGGGTGTGATTGAGAGGTATGAGCTCAGATACTGAAATTAACAGCAATTGGAAAGATAAGGATTTGAATAAAAACATTTAACAAGTTCGCAATGAAAGAATGAACAGTTTTGGGGAAACGGTACAGAAAAACCTTAGATTTTCCCTGAGAACGAACTGAACGATATGAACATATGCAGGGTAGTCACTAGTGCTGTACGAGGCAGAAAACAGGGTGTTCCCTTTTAAACGTTCAGCTTTAAATTGAATATAACGTCGTTAAACTGAGGACAGCTTTTTAAATGAAACTGTTTTGGGAACAGCTCCCGGCGAAAATGACGCTCATTTTTGGCAGGCTTGCGCTAAAAAGGGAGAATAAAATATTACGGACAGTACGGCTTTCCCATCCTTGCCAAAGGACATTACTGAGGAGGAGACAACCTGTTAAGAACCTCACTTAAACCTGATTTATTGCAGACTCGTTTTACCTTGAAGGTGATTCCGAAATCCTGAACGAATTTACGTAACAGAGCAGATTCGCCGTTTGGCAGAGACGAGGACGGGAGCCCTCGAACAGAGCGAAGATTTGCCGTCTAATGGAAGGACACGCTACATTAAGCGGTTCGCGGCCAGGACGGAGAACGAATAACTTGACGGTTTAATGAGAAACGCGAAAAAGAAAATATGTGGCTATTACTATGATTTCAAATGAGACATACTTAATTTCAATTATTTTGCTCAGTCTTCTTTAATGAGAGTTTAATGAGATGTCATGAATTTGAAAAAAAGTATTTTTTTATGCCAAATTCATTATGTGCATAGGAGGAAGTTCTTATACTAATCTTTATAATTGCTTAGAGACTTTCCCTTACCTTGCATTTCCAGTGTTTTCCCAAAGTGCTATATTAGTATTTGGAATTATATTATATTATTGTATCACACAGTTTATGTTAATTGTATAAATACATTTACATTTATTTATTTAGCTTTTATCCAAAGGGATGTACAAAAGTGCATACAGTACATATAGCGACATTCCTAAACTACATTCCATATTGAGTATTTACAAATGAAGATAATAAAGCATAGAGCATTTAAGGCATTTTAAAATAGCATACTGTACCAAATATAACAAATGTTCCACACTTGTGATTCTGTGATAACAGACTAGCTGTGTGCTGACTGAATTGAGAATTGAGACACACTTATAACGTGCACATTGTCTTTGTGTTCCAACACACTGAATTGTCATTGGCACTAGAATACCTTTTTAGTTAGTTTCTTTCATTTACATTTGCGGAGGAGCAAATGTAATTACAGAGTTGTTCAATAAATGCCCATGCAAGTGATCCAGAATTTTATTTTATACTTATTTACTTTCATTTTACAAGGGAAGAAAGCCTGCTCTCTGGGTTACACAGATAGCAGAGGGAAGTTACAGCAAAGCTATGTTGTGCCCGTGTTAAAATGATAAAGTGCACATATGTCATTTGTGTCAGGTTAAGCAAATTTCCCTTTTATTAATAGTCCTCATGTGTAAATGAACTGTTATAATTGAAGGGCTAATTGTTCCACATTTAAAGCAGTGTAGAACATTAGCTAGGCAGTCGCATTTTACAGACCACCGCTGTTGCCCCCAGATTAAAAGGAACAGTATGGGGGTAAACAAGCCAACTAAGGTCTGGCATTTTGCTTTGAAAAAGAAATTAACTCATGAAAGGACAGACACCTCATCCTAAATGTGTCAATAAATAAGTGTCTGAATTACATCCACACACCTCAGATACCCCCCTTCAAAAAAGAGAGAAATGTGCTGTAATTATTTTCCCAATAATGATAAATAAAATAATAATATTTAATAATTTAATAAAATCTGAGCAGAGAAGAAAAGTGAGTCCTTAGGTTCACTCGAAGCTCCCAGGGATGGAATTGGACACCACTATGTATTACATATTAGCTGTAATATGTATTGTAAGGTAGAGAGGCTTCTGATCTTGATGTTTGGCTGTGGCATCAAGGCAAGAGAAGCACCGAAACATGAAATATAGAGAGGATAATGAAAAGAGGTGAGCAGCTGCTTACTCAAGGGATGCTGCTCTCATTCATTATAGAGGCAGAGTAGAAGGTCAAGCTTTAATTTCCCTGATGATCAGTGCGGAGAAGGCCAGGAAACTGAGCAAACTTTGTTTCATTTATCAGGTTATTTATTTAAAATGTCAAGAGCTGTCTTTTTACATGGTGCTCCCGAATCCCTTATGAAGCAATCTTGAAAAATTGTGGCAGTTGGGAAAATGAAATATTGTACAGCCATCTAATGTGATGGTGCATAAATAAAAAAAAAAAATAAATAAATAAATAAATATATATATATATATATATATATATATATATACATATATATTTTAGCAAATGAATTCGGCACTCGCTCCTCAAAATTCACTGCTTTTGAAGTTACTCCAAATTGAGGCAAATTTTTGGAACAAATTGAAAAACAGGTCTACAGCCTTGTAACCATTAAATTAACGGTAATTAATCATTCATTTTCCACAAACAGTAATGACTCATTGTTCAGCTGCTGTTCAGCATATGTGAATTTCACCTGAGATAATGGGAGTGCGCTGTTTAAATATCAGCCTCAGTGCAAGGGCTGTGTGAATTCCAGTGGCTGCCTCCCCAGAGGTGGTCTACTGCAGCTGGCGCTGTTGGGTACACACGGATTCCATCTACCGGAATGACATGGGCCTCGTACATTAGAAGGGCCCCACACCACAGATGTTGTTGTTTACCGCTCTGGAAACTCCCTGTGAGTTCCTCACTTCAGTGGCTCCTGGGGTGTACGTGTATGTTTGTGTGTGTGTGTGTGTGTGTGTGTTTGTTTGTGTATTTGAGGGCGGGGGGGGGGGGGGGGGGGGGGGGGGGGGGGGGGTTCTGCAGCAGGGGAAATGGAGTTTTCTGCAGAGACATCCCAGGCCCACGCTTGATTACACAGACGCGTTAAACACAGTAGCGGCCTAATGAGGGAGGCTTTTAGGGGAATGCAGCTGGGACAAATCAGAGCGGCAACGAGACGGGCAATTCATTAGCACCAACATCTCCGACGAGTCCAGAGCGGCGGAGCTCTCTGCCGTGTTCCACTTCACCCACAGAGCTCACCCACAGTCACTGGCTGGCACACTGGCTTAGCTGATTAGAAATGGCTCCAAATTACAGGATGAGGGCTTAAGCTAAGCGATGCTGCAGAGGGTGACGGTACAGGTCTACCGTGTTGTTTGCTCGTGTTCTCAGAACATAAACTCATTCTGTGTAAACAAGCACAGCCAGCCAGCAAATGACAGAAAACAATTTTGCCTAAGAGATTATGCTGTAGCGAGACAATCACTTCTGTCTCAGCACATAACAGTTATTACTTTATATTTTGATTCGCACCTCTAATTATGTTTTTGCGCTACTGTTTTGTCAAGGTCATTGAGAATGACATCAGTGAACAGTCTTTTCTGATTAATTCAATGAATATATTGTATGTTGTTTTTTTATTAGCATTCACTTAAACAGATGAAAATATGGCAAACATTAATGGAGATTTGTAGTGTGGTATCTTGGTCCCTGAAAGCATACAGTCTTCTCATAAGTCATCGTCTCCTTTTATTCTCCAAGGGTATTGTATTGGACACATTATCGCTATATCTAGGCCTCTTACCTAACTAACCTGTCACTGGGCTCGAATCTTCAGAGTATCTGACATGACATGAAAACGTCTGGCATGTTGCCTCACATTACAAGTCGTCTGCGATATTTTGTCATGAGCGAGAGGGGATATGACTGCTGCTTGGGACTCTCTTCCAGTTCAGTGGGGAGCTTCTCCCGGGCTCCTAATTTAAAGGGACGGTGTTTCTCAAGGGGAGTTCCCCTTGCGTGTGCTGTGTGATCGCAGGCGGCAAGCCGGCCTCTGTCAGAGGGAATCCAGCCTCCGCCGTGTCTGAATATCAAGCCTGCAGGGAGCAGACAAAGCAGGGCTTGTGTTGTAGAAGGCTCCCGGTGCTCTCTGAATCCCCTGAGACCACTCTGCTGTGTGTACAGTACATTCAGGAGTACCTAGTGCTCAGGAGTATGGAGATGATTGACTCCTCCATGAGGTGGCAGATCAGATTTGCGTTGTTTCTCTTTACTTGTCTCTGGCCTCGCTGTGACAAGACCTCGCTTCCTGCTTCCTGTCAGAAGCTCAAGGCGGGACCCGGTCATGACCTCAGCGCGGCCACCCGGCCTTATCCATCAATCACAAGGGATTGCTTGTGTCCTTTCCTCAGGTCTGTTAGCAAGTCAAGTCTGTTTTTCAAGTCAAGTCCTGAAGTCTGTCATCCACTGTATGTCTCGAATATCTGGCTTCGGTTTATGGATTTGTGTTGCCCCTTCAAAAGGTTTCCAAGGAAGAGGAGTTACTTCCTATAAAGTAACCTGTGGAAGACCAGAACAATGATTTTACTGTTAAATTCCCTTAATATGCATTTGCATGTACCGCCGCTGAGTCTTTTTCACAGTTAATCAAAGACTCATCAGAATATAAATACACTACCTACCACTTTGAATAAACCATTAGAAGGTACTGTAGAGTAACTACAGGTAATCTGTACAAATTGGTTTGTACAGATCTGGCATCACATATGGTACATTCTCTCAAAGACTAAAAAACAGAATAAAGGGGAAGCATTTCCTTAAGCAATAGCTGACACTCTCTTACCTCTTTCCCACTTCTGCTAAACCCTGTGGAAAGACATGTCTGCTCAGTGACAACTGAGTGGTTATGCATCTCATCAAGAAATCTAGGGAGATGCACCCATCTTGTTGCAGTATATTGAACTGAACTGTTTTTTTTTTCTAAATTTGGAAGAGGAAAAAATAACTTTGAACGTATCAAAAAAAAAAGACCAAGTACAGAAATGCAGCAGCTATTGTTTGTGAGCCCAGGACTGGCCGTCCTTGTCATTCCTGAATAGACCCATGAGTGGCTGATGCCCAAACGCGTCAGTCTCATCAGCAGACATCACCATGTGTCATGGAGGATAAGTGACTCTGAGGGAGAATGAATGAATGT
The DNA here is from genome assembly GCF_013368585.1 of Megalops cyprinoides. NCBI lineage: Eukaryota > Metazoa > Chordata > Actinopteri > Elopiformes > Megalopidae > Megalops > Megalops cyprinoides. Next base: position 22,025,582 of record NC_050600.1, read on the forward strand.
GTCAGATTCACAGCCTGCTCTTTGTCGGGTTGTCAGGACCGCATAAGGCTCCGATTACGGGCTGGAAATTCATCCGCTCGCGTCTCTGCCTCCTCGTTCTGAGCACTTTCTCACGGCTCAGGCAGGGAATGCTTAGGAAATGGGTTTTTGCTCTGGGTAACACTGATGGACAGCCAGGGTAAGCTCAATAAGCAAAACAGAGGCTAAGTTTCACATTAGTGCTGAAGTGAGTACAGGCCCGCACTTTGGAGAATGTCTAAAATAACTGTGGACTACATTTCCCATGAGCACTGCTATCACAGAGGTTTGCCTTTTGATTGGCAACTGAAGAAACTGAGAAACTGGCACCGAAAAATGTGAGACTGATGGATAAAGTGAGTCTGCAAAGAGACTCTTAAATGGTTATTTCCTTATATCTGGCAATGTTTTATAGCAGCGCTCACTGCTGACAAGAAGATGTCCTTTTTGCTTAAGTCTTCTTGGAACTTAAAATGGTACCTTGTTCCTATTGTTTAACCAGAAATCAAGGTTTGGTCTAAGACTCCGAAAGGGTGTAATGTGTGACGCTAAGGACCCTGGTCTTACATCAGTAATATAAAGCATCATATCACAGTATAGTTTCCCCCATTCCCACCCTGACTGCAGAGCACAAGCGTGAAAATGGTCAGGAAGGGTTGTGTTTCTGGCTTCTTCTTAAGTGTTTTCTCATGTAGCTCGCCTGCACCCTTCAGGATTCTCACGAGATGACAAAAGAACATGTCACAGTGACCTTAATTTAAAAAACTGGCATATGTAATGAGACATCTTATGGAGTAGAAATAAAGTATGTAGTACCATGAAATGATTTCTGTGGTATACTCTGTACTGAAACTTCCATTGAATTGTCAGGGTTTACTCCAGTTGAACACTAAATGATGTGCAAACTTAAGGCATTCACAGCTGTTTGGTTCTGTTTCTGTTCTGTTCTATTCTGTTCTATTTACCTGTTAACGGGAATTCTGAGGCTGAGAGCCATAAACCAAATCTGAATGTTAGAGGGGTATAAATTATTGTTCATTAATACATGTTTCTGTAAGATTAGGGTAATAAAAGAGGAAATAAAAATTAAAATTTTCGTGTTTGGATATTGTCAAAATAACTGACATCAATTAAAAAGGTCAAATGGGAAAGAAAGAAAAAATGTAGCTTATTGTTTTAATAAACTAAAACTAAAAACATGGTTAAATTAAAAGAAGAAAAAATCACGTAGTCAACCACATTCCCATGTTTTCATGATTATTTTTCACTATTATTTTCATATTATAAGATACCCCATGATTGTCATTATTATTTACTGAGTGTATCATCAGTGATGAGCTCTGCACTCTGATAATGGACAGGATAGCTCTTTTATTAAAAAAAATTATTAATTTATAGTATAAATATAAATTATTACCATTCATAAATTATGGATTCCAAGTGATATATCCAGACACCTAAAGGCTTAAACATGCATTAATTATGCAAAGCCTTCCTCAGAAGTCTAACCTCTTATCAGATCTATGCCTTTGCCCACTACGTGAAGGAGGCAAAAATGTGACATGTGTATCGAACGTGTCCTTCCCCGTCACTTGTCTTTTGTAAGTGACCTCTGTGTTGAATAAAACATGCCCCCCCCCCAGGTCACATTCACACAGATGTGAAGCACTAAAGTCTGACTTTTCACAAGAAAATGTGTCAGAGCCGCAATCAAAATGTTGGTGAGCACCTTCGGCAAGATTCCATATTCAAGCTGTCACCCGCCCCGATCTGCAGCGGTGCGTGTCCATCGGAGCAAGCCCCAACCTGAGGGTCATGGGTTCCAGTCCCATGTGGCATGCTCATCTGGTATCCATGCAAGTAATTACTGCATAATGCATAGAATAATGTATACAAATAAAACAGACTGATTTATACTTCGGGTGTTTAAGTGAAATCAGGTAAAGCTGAGTAAATTAGGTAAAAAAACAAACATTTTAGTGGATGGGAGTTTTCTGTGTCAGAAAATATGAATAAAAACAAGGAAAATAAAGTTAAAGGTCATGTTGGGTGGGTATAATTCTCTGCAAAGCTGAGAGACTAAGGGTGGAATGTGGGAGTAGGTTTAGGTTAAGACTAGCGGTGAGCCCTGAATAAATATTCTATACGTCCCCTATACTCCTCCATTAGCTGGTAATCCAGGTCATGAGAGGTGAAGGTACAGCTAAAATGACAGGAATGAGCCACTAGCTATGGTGAGAATACCTTTCAAAATAACTCACTTATTTTGAAAGGGATGTCACTCATACCATCGCTTGTATCCTTCAGCTTCTGCTTATTTTTTCTTCCAGTTATTCTTTTGTTATTCTCCTCCTCCCTTTCTTTCTGTAGTATTTCCTTTTTTCATCCTCTTTGCCTTCTCTTTTTATCTGTAGCCTCATTCTTTTTCGCCTCTTTCTTTCTGGTCATGTTTAGTCTCCTTGGAGGGCAAAATTACTAAAAGCATACATCGTTTACAGGCGATACTGAATTTTAAAAAGCAAGCATAAAAAGTCTTGAAGGACACAGCGGTTTGTACCCGTCATCCCACTGCTAAATAAATAAATGTAAATGTAAATGTAAATCCCACATTCCACCGCAGATGTCAGCACCGAGGAGGTGCGACTCCGCCCGATTTTCAGCTGGGCACAGTGCCTGGAAGGGCCAGCCAGTAATCGCTCAGGCACTTGAGGCTGAAGACACGACCTTAAAACCAGAACCCCAGCCGCCATCTCATTCTCTGTTCAACGGGATGTTAAATTCAAACCCTCTCACCTTCCTCTGGCTTCCTCTTCTCTAGGAAAACTACTGCAGTCTTGCACCTTCGTCAACCGGGTCTCGTGTATTTATTTACTTATCTAACTGAAAACCTGTGTCAGAGACCAAAGTGTCGATGATCGCACACTCCACATTAAAAAGTGTTATGATGCGAAACGGGCTATGGATGATGCGTTATTTATTTATTTCTTCAAAAATAGCTCTGGGGAGAAGTTGAGGCGACAGACGCGTACTTTGTTTACCTCCCCGGGACTTCAGAACGTGTTCAGAGAGGAGGTGCAGAGCGCAGCGGTTCACGGTGTTCCTCATGACTGTGTGGAAGAGAAGTGCAGGCGGTAGAAATGGACTCCATACCTAATTGTGCTTCACAAGAGGCCGGGTGAAGGAGTGGACTGGCTCATGACAAGTGACACGAGCGCTTTTATGCGCGTGTGTGTATGTGTGTATGTATGTGTGTGTGTGTGTGTGTGTGTGTGTGTGTGTGTGTGTTTATTAGAGGAACTGAACAGGGCAGTAGGTAAATGTGACCCCTTAAGGAGGTAAGGAGTCAATGTAATAACTCTGGATGTAGTCTCTTCTGTGTTTTTAAGTTCAGTGCTTACACAGGGCATCATACAGTGTTTTATTTAGCTGCCAAGCCAAAATTTACCGTGGAATGCTGTGTTAGCTCAAATGTATGATCTTTCTCTAGGTTTTATTGTACAGCTTTTGTTACTCAGCAATTCTAAAGAGATTTTACCCCGTCCCACTGTATTGTGTTGCGCTCCCTTCAGGTGGAATAGACTGCACCTTTTCTTATCTCGTTTGGGATGCTTAGCTCACGCGTGGTTTGAGATGTCTGAGAGCAGAGACAGTCTGGCGGCTCCTTTTCGAGCTCACGGTTACAAACGCGAGGTGAACGAGCCCGGTTTCACGCTCTCTGAGCGCGTAGAAAACAGCGTGCCAGGAGCAGCACAGCGCAACGCTTCTCTCCCTCCCAGACTCCTGTTCTGCAAGCAGTTGCTGAGGTTTGAGCAACCTCTGTCCTCCTCTCAGCTGGGGAACAGGAGACTGGCCTCTCTCAGCATATCCCATGTTTTCTCTCTCTCTCTCTCTCTCTTTCTCTCTCTCTCTGTCTCCTCTCTTTCTTTCCCTCTGTGCTTCAGGTCTGCCGGGGGCACAGCTGTTAAACTGGGGCATCTCTTAATTACAGCCCATCAGGCATGAACCATTTCAGATATTTTTGCACAAAATAAATTAATAAATAAAAATAAAGTTTTGTTTTCAGATTTTTTCCTTTTTGGTGTTGGTTTCTCTCTCTCACTCTCTCTCCATGGTAATTTTGCACAACCTAGAATTTGAAGTAGAAGATGGTACACGGTGTACACGGTGCTTTTATGTCCTGGCTTTTTTTCCTGTCATCCTATGAGCCATAATTCTTCATACTTCAGAAGCAAGAAGCATCTGTTGACTAATTTGCCCAAATCGCAAACTGAAGCAATTAAAAATCTGATTAAAGGGAAAACAGATATCTCTCTTTTGCCTGTGGCTCTTTTATATGCAAAACATTGACATATCAGCCAAAATCTTTTAGACAGTCTGTTTTGCAAAACAATATGTTGTTTGAAGAACACTTCAAATTAAGAAGGCAATTTACGTATGTAATGACCTTGTAACAACTGAGCGTAAGTTATGTGTAAGTACTGTGTTACATAACAAAGATGGAACACAGATTTATGTAATTACTCAGAATGGTCTTCACCCCACACCTAATCTGCATCCAACCGCAATATGAACTCCAAAAATATAACCTCAAGCCAACCTCTAGCCTTTGATGTAATTACATATGTGTAATTACAATAGTGTGTAATTGCATAGCAGTACTAAAACTGGCACAGTATTTTGCAGTTTAATCATAGTTATGCAGGTAGATGCCTGCTTCTTATAAAAGTTTACTGTTATTTGCTTTTGGTTTATGAATGTATGATTGTTTCATTGTGATTGTGGCAACATAAAACAATTGTATAATATTGACAGTGTGTCTCAGAAAATGAGCATAAATACTTCAGGAAGGAATCAACTTGCACTCACCACAAAGCAGCTTGAGCAATAATCTCCTAAATGAGGTTGGATGACATTCGTTTTACTTCTGTAAAGTCAGAAAGTGCTTGAAAATGGACCCCAGGGAAAGTGTTTAAATGAACACAGCAACTGCATGACGGCCAAATGGCCCATGTAGCAGATCTGTGGAGAATGCTTGGCACGTCCAGTCTAAAACTTTCCCTGAGTTTTTTTTTTTTTTTTTTTTCCTTACAGAGCAGCCCTGAGGTACACCAGTAGTTTGTTTGGGGGAAAAAGTTTGGAAATTATTTCCATGTCAAAGCCTCCGTAGTTGGAAAATAAGCTGGAGGAGGCTGATAGCAAAGCTGGTGTCACTGGCGATAACCGTCAGGGCCCAGATGAGCGCCGGCTCCTGGAAATCAAATGTCCCCTCGCCCTCCCTTTCTGACAGCGGCACACCCCCCCCCCCCCCCAAAAACCACACCGCTCAATATAAATATACCACAATACGTCCACAGCCCAAAAAACGCAAGGAGTAAGCATCTGATTGAGTCAGTCTGAAAACTGTGCGACAGCTTAGAATTTTCAGACTCTTTTTCACATGTGTCGGTGTCACCCCGGTGCTGTTTGAGACTGTCAGAGGCAGCCGGTGATGAAGAGCGGGAGATCTGTCTGGCTGTATGTCACCGACTGATGCCTGCACCTGATCAGATCATTGCTGCCGCCTTCCTGGAGCTGTCAGCGGGCGTCGGAATCCTCGTCTCAGTGCGATGGGTGCGGCACGATGTAAAGCATTGTTCCGGGGCACATGTTCTATGTGTGCACCAGATAGGTTGGCTCTGCTGTGGTTGAAGCTGTTGTCAAAGTGTTCTGACTAGCCGGCTCCTTATGGGACATTCTCAAAAGAGTGTGGTTTAAGACTGAACAGACATAGCTAGTACAGCACTGCAGTTTGTTAGGAGGACTACAGACAGCACCGGAGCCCGAAAGATAAAAGAATGAGGATTCAAGGAATGAAGTCACAATATTGAATATCTGTGGTGCCAGCGTCTAAGATGTGGATTAGACACATAAACACGCACACACAAACACACGTTTCTCCATTTGACGTGTCCGGCTTACAAAGAGGCAGAGGGAGGGCGATTGCCTCGTTCACAGCTATTTGATTTTGTCTCGTTTCAATTGGTCTCAGTGTCACTGCTCTCTCTTATCTCCACCTCCAGTGCAGACGAAAGGTTTGATGCCACCTTTCACACAAACGTCCTGGTCAACGCATCGGGGTACTGCCAGTACATTCCCCCAGGTGAGGTCTCAAGAACCTGACAGTGTGCCCAGTTTGCCCTTTTCAGGTTTATGACCAAGAGGTGTAAGTGTTTTGGAGTGAGCACTTTCACTTTAATGATTGCAATGGTGGGGGAGAGGTGAAGAATTTCGCAGCTTAAATGGAAGCACCATCAGAGAGTATTACTAACCTCCAGCTGAAGGTTTTTCCACAGGATCGTGTTTCTGTCTGTGTTTAATGTATAATGATATAGCAATTCTGCAGTTATGTCATTGGTGCAAGTTACATGAATATTAACTAGTATTGTGTCTTGTTAACCTGGAACCTGTTACAATGGAATAATTGTGTTAGTTGTATACAAAACACAGTGCTAATGTAGGTATGCTAATGTACCTAAATCATTAATGTAGGTATGGTAAATGTCCATCAGAGTTTATGAGAACTTTGTGGAGTTACTGCCTCACCTGACCTGTAGCTGAAGTAGTATTTGTAGTGCAGGTAGGAGTAGGTAGCAAGGTGGTCACTGAAAAATATGGTGACGCGTGTCATTCGACGCCTCCCCTCCCCCCTCCCAGGAATCCTGAAAAGCACGTGCTACATCGACGTGCGCTGGTTCCCCTTCGACGTGCAGAAGTGCAACCTGAAGTTCGGCTCCTGGACCTACAACGGCTGGCTGCTGGACCTGCAGATGCTGGCGGTGGACATCTCCGCCTACATCCCCAACGGGGAGTGGGACCTCGTGGGTAAGGCCCGCCGCCCCCCCCACCTCCCTCCCCCTCCCTGTGCCAGCGCCGCCCCGTCCACTGAGCCTGCCCCTCCCTGACCCCGCCCCCAGCACGCTGCCTATTAGCAGGCAGGGGAAAACGCCCTGCCATTGTAGCCTCTTTCAGACATGATCGCATCGCTTTTTTGCGGGATGCGTGTCAGGTTCAGAATCCATCATTTCAGTATTCACGCTTTCTCTCGTGCCCATTTTTTTTTGATGTTTCTCAGCATCTCCATTACGATTACAGACCTTCAGAGTTTGTGCAGCTTGCGCATATGGAAGCGCATGTCACAGCTCCTCTCTGGCTGTACGCTTCATCATGCCCCGATCGTTTAGCGTCGCAATTAAACTCGTGACAGCTGCAGTATCAAGGCTGATTCCTGTATTAGTTATTTATTTTCCTTTACGCGTTTGGGGACAGTTGCGGCTCCTCGCGGAATTCGCAGTCGTCGGCCATCAATAATGCAGAGCCGGGGCGCGCCGGGGCTGGCGCGACGAAAAGGAGATGCAGATTAGATCCGTTTCGTTTTTATGTCTGTCTCCCTGACGGGGACCCTTGTTTACGGGGACCGACGGCAGGGGTCGAGGCATCGCCCCCAACCATATACACCTCTGCCTGAACGGTGCGATAAGGGGAGCCAGATGGCCGCTCAGACGGGGGGGCCTCCCCCTGAATGAGGAGCGCCGCCATCCCCGGGGTGTCTGGGCGGGCTGTTCTGCTCCCCTGCCTCTCGCAGCTGATTTGTGATATTGTTTTTCCTCGTTGTTTCACGCGCTCCATCTGCAGTCTGAGATACGCGGCTCCTTCAGGTCGGCCCAATCTGCTCTGGATTTACAAACCTCTGCTGTTTGAAGGAGCCCTCCCTGTTGGGCTGTACCTTTTCTTCGGGCATTGTTCCTGAGGAAATGCATTGATTTGTAAAGTCAAAATGCATATTTGTGAGTAAACACATAGATGAACTGTTGTTGTAATGAAAACTCAGTAATGTCTTAGCCATTTAGACCATCAAAATGGTACCATTGGCACTGGAAATGATCGATACTTTACCTCACAATTTTCAATCAATGTATAATGGTACTGGATATCAGTCTTTAGGTTACCTCAGAACAGTCACTAGCATTTGAAAATAAACCCTCAGGGAAAGTGTGGCACATTCAATGCCTATGCATAAAAATGGATGTGTCCAACTCAAAACTTTCTCTTGGTGTTTCTTTTCTTGGAGAACGGTCCTGCTTGTTTAGATAAAAGATGAAGGTCCCACAGCACCATGGCGCAGTAGTTGTCCTTATAGCGAGTGACCCTGCTCTTCACACCCTGCCACCTCCCTCCTTTCCCTGATGCTCCTGTCTGGGTGAAGTTAAACTCCAGTGAAGTGACACGGATCAATGCGGGTGGCAGGAATCGATGGCCGTCGACATTAACAGAGAGGTCAGCTCGTGTCGTGCGGCCTCTCCCCCCGGGTCCGGTATCGAGCTTGTGTCAGACCGCAGCGAGGGGAGTCTTACCATCTTAATAAGGTGTCAGGGGAAGCACGCTAAACAAATCACTCCGCCGACAGGCTGAAGAGCCCTTCTCTTTACAGCCGGACCGTCAGTCCCTGTCAGCTTTTACCGTCTCGGCCGCGGGTGGCGCGGCCCCGCCGCTTCCTGGTCGGGGATCTCTGGCCGGTCGCGCTGCTATAAGCCGCGCGATTGGTGCCAGTTAGCTGATTCCAGGGGCCGGGCGCAGATGGCGGAGCTGGCGGTGATCTGGCTGTCAGTGCTAACGCCTGTGCCATTAGGAGAGAGGTCGGCTTGTGAGGTCGGCTGTGTGGACGCTTCGCGGTCCAGAATTAACACAAGCTCAGACTTGAGGGGAGTCCCAGGAGGGAGAAACAGCGATGTACTCCCCACCACATTTGGCAACCCAAGAAACAACATGGCACCAGATGATATTTTACAGTAAAAGCTTTGAAAATAGGCTCTCTAAACAGCAATAATCAGGATATGTGCACCATACTGTGGTAAAGATCAGCAAAAGACCAGTCGCTCTGTGATTGCGGAGTTGACTCATGACTGTGAAAATGGCTGTCAGTGGTAATCCCATCTTCAGTAACAATGCAGTGCAACAATGATGAAATCCAGAGAGGGGTCAATAGAAGTAAAATCAGGGCCCTAACTATGGAAACTGTCAGAAGTTAGACATTGGATTCTGATGGTAGTTACTTACTGGAGATAGCTTAAACTCTTCTCACATTAGATATAAGTGGTCATCAAACATCATTCCATTATTTAATGACATTACGAGGCACCAACTTCACAAAACCTGTGTGACTTTTTGAACAAAAATGCAAGTCTTTGAAAATCTCTATGAAAACTTGACAGGAATTCAACAATGCCATTTTGGAGAAACGGATGGTTCACCACAAATTATCTCTGCTGAACTTTGACAGGAGGGAAGGCATTGATTTCATTTTTCTACAGGCAGCCAAAGAAAACTGGTTTTAAATGGATTAAATGTCAGAAGTAAAACAGCTGACAGGGACATCCGTCAGGAGAATCAGCAACACTGCAAGGCTGAGGCTGATCACACTGTTAATGTAGAGAACAGCAGTATCTTTAGGAATTCACCCTAGTGTTTTAGTATGTTGCAACTTTAACAATTGTCCAGAGAGGTAGAAAGAATACAGTTGGTGCTCACTCCCCAGTCTCATGAAAATCTTATAAATGGCTCTAACAGGAAACATTAATCCTACAAAAATATACACACTATACATTACATTTTTGCTTAACAGCCTCTCTTACCCAGAGTGACTTTTACATTGTCCGTTTACACAGCTGGATATTTCCAAAGACAAATCAGGTTAACCACCAACCGCCCAAGTACACAACAACCCCAGCCCAACTGGGAATCGACCTGGCAACCCTCAGGTTTCAAGCCCTACTGCCCTCACACGTGTATCCATTCAGTGATGACTAAAAACCACCCCTCCATCTTGTGTGGCCTGCAGGAGTCCCGGCCAAGAGGAACGAGCTGTATTACGAGTGCTGTAAGGAGCCGTACCCTGACGTGACGTTCACAGTCACCATGCGCAGGCGAACGCTCTACTACGGTCTGAACCTGCTCATCCCCTGCGTGCTCATCTCCGGCCTCGCCCTGCTCGTCTTCCTGCTGCCTGCTGACTCCGGGGAGAAGATCTCGCTGGGTAAGGCACAAGCAGCAGTGCATTCTGGGATATAATGATGCCTCCCATTATACCTGGTTCATAAGCATTACAAATGCATAGGAGTATTCTGTGTTGCTTTTCTTTTTTTTCTGTGCCGCCTGTCTGTGCTATTCCTTCCGTTATGTTTCCATTATGAGCTCGTTTTCTCCTTCAGTGCACACCTTTGTCTTTTTTTCAGTGTTTCCTTCTACCATATTTACTTCATTTCGGGCTCTCCTTAGATTCAAGTCACAAGGAAAATCTGAGCAAACAATGAAAGGAAGCAAATGAGTCTGAAAATTGAAGTTGCAGTGGATGTGAAAATTTCTCATTAAAAAAACTTTATCAGATAGTTCTTTCATTTAAATCTCATTTAATATAGTCGCAGTGTGTTGAAAGGCAACAGTACAGATATGCAGCAGTGGGCAGGCATTCCAGAGCAGCTTGTACACATAGGCTTCTTCAATTCGCTAGCGCGTTGATGACGTGTGTGACATTCTTCCTTGATTCACTAACTTAAATTAAGCCCATTTAGCCATCAGTAACTTTTCCTGTTGTTCCCAGTTTAAAATCCTTTTGAATTAGATTATGTCAGTCTTTGTTCAGATTGGAGAGATGTTGTTGGGCCAAGGATTTCCATTGTCTGTCTCGAAGACAAAGACAAAGAAGGAGTACAAAGAACTAAGTCAAAATCAATTGTTAAACAAGACATTTACTTTGACTGATTCCTCAATACAAATCAACCTTTAAATTATACAGTCTGAGCTGTGGTTTTAAACTGAAGTAGTTTCCCTCAAGGCTAAAGTACTTATCCACCTCCTCCACCTACTTCCTTTGTACCCATAAGTCTTTGCTTGTCCAAAAGCGCGAACGTTGAAGTGCAGTGGCCCCCTCCCAGCAGTTTATTACCATGGAGGCACAATGACATTTGGCGAGTTAACCTAATGACCCAGTCCCCGATCCGCAATCCCATGAGACACCACCCGTGGAGAGCCTCGGTGCGAACATCGATTGCCTGCCCGCCGTGAACTCAGGGAGATGAATACCGGCCAGGATCAATGCTTGGGAACGTTCGGCCGTCAGGGGAATTGATGAATCGTCTCGGTGTGTGTCAATTCGAGTCCTTCTCCTTTATGTTCTTCCTCAGGAATCACGGTCCTGCTGTCCCTGACTGTCTTCATGCTGCTGGTGGCCGAGATCATGCCGGCCACCTCCGACTCGGTGCCTCTGATCGGTGGGTGAGAACTTCCTGTTTGTCAAGGTGGCCACAGTTGAATGAATCATAGGAGACCATTCCTTTTTTTCTCCGGTTGTCTACACAGCGTCATGAACACAGCAGTCACTGAAATGAAAAAAAAAATATCATATGTAATAAGGTACTGTGAAGTGAGAATATGTAACAGTCACTTGTTATTCAAAATTAGGCACGCTGTAATGGCAAAGGATGAACATGAAAGAGATGGTAGAGGAAGATCTGCCAGCTTAATTTTGCCTTTCTGAGTGAGGCTAACTATTAGGAGAAGTGGTACAAAACATCATTTGCAATAGTGACACGGTGACACAACAGCAGAAGAACTGTTACCATGTTGGGATACTGTATTCCTCAACCCTGCCACAGCCCTTTATAGCATAAATAGTACGCTGGTGTTGCAAACACTTCATTGCACCAGAAAATTTAGCAATGGAATCGCTACAGGTGACAGATGGTGTTATAACATAGGGACGACAGCTTCCTGCTTATGCAAACATGATTTGGATGTCTTTATTGCTGTTTTTCCACCTGCACTGAACCGCACAAAGGAGTTTTCCTCTACCGTGTTGAAGCAGATGTATGGCCATACAGCCGCTCAAAGGAGATTTCATCCACTGTGCTAAAACAGGCACGCAGCCATGCAACCATCCCCTTGAACCATGCAAAGCGATTTTCCTCCACGGTGCTAAAGCAGGTGTGTGACCATCCGTGGCTAAGGACTGGGGGGTCAGGCCGTGACTGAGGCATGCAGGGATATCACACCTGAAGCCTGTCAGAGGGGATCCATCATGGGGGAGCAGGGGTCTCTATCTGGGCAGGCACAGAGAACGCACTACTGGATGTGTCCTGACACATGCTCGGGGTTGCAGAAAGGCCTCATGGGAAAAATCAACGCACTCTGCCATTCAAAGGTGCACATGTTTAAAGTCCATTGGGTCATGGTTGAAAATGAGCGCGTTTTAAACAAATACATTTTTAGTTTTGATAGGAATATTTAGTTTCAATTGGAAATAGTCCTGATCATTATTGCATTTTTGCTGTTGAATATTATGCTTTTTCACAAACCACAAGCTATGGTGTGTGTGTTTGTGGGCACTTTCGAGCATATACAAGTGCATAGCTATGCTTCTCTGACTTCTAAAGCTGACGTGGGCAGCAATGTGGAGTAGTGACCAAGGAACAGACTTGTGACTGCAAGGTTATAGATTATAGGTTCAAATCCCATGTGGAAACTTGGATATTGGAAGAAATGGAAGTTTAGCCTCAGTTAATTCACAGCTGTATAAATGGATGTACAACCTAACCTACATAAGTTATCCTGGGTTAGGACTAAACAAATCGCATAATAATTGCCATATGCCAAGCAACCATCCCTAGTGGCTCTGATCTCTGTACCCATGTGAGAACAGCTCCGACTATACGCTCAACATCAAGCCCGATGCGTAATCAATGTAACGAGCCCCGGCAGAACAGCAAATGTGCAGTGGTGATAATTCATGGTGAATTAGCAGCCATTATTTTAGCGTTTGATTTAATCTCCGTTATTTGTTAGCGGAGCGGCGCTATCAGCTGGAAGCCGCCGCATTAGTCACTGAGGGGGCTGGCTGTGAGCGATGAGACGATGTGCCGCAGACACCACGACGTGGGGCTCGATTCTGGTGCCGCTGCGCGGGGACCCGGCAGCAGGCCTCTCCGGAGGGGGAAACCGGGGAGAGGAGATTGACGGGGGGAATCAATTATCTGCAGCTCCGAGAGCGCACACTTCAAAGGCTTAGAAGAGTGGCGGGGCCAGGAATAGAGGGGGCGCTCCCTGGCGGGGGGTAGAGAGCCCCTCTTTTTTGCCATTACAGTGCTACAGGAAGGTAGCAGGTGGGGTCAGTGAGACTGTAAGGAAATGATGCTTGTTTGTTAGTAAGAGATTGATACTAGTCTGTGGGCATTTAGCTGGAACTGACTCTGTGTGTGTGTGTATTTGTGTATGTATGCATGCATAGTTGACTATGCACTGTTTAAGACACATATAACCAGAAGGTTGTGGGCTTCAAATTTCATTGGACACTACTGCTGTTGTGGTACCCAGTTATACAACTGTATGTGGTCCATTATGACCTACTGTATACTTGCAGCCAGGCCTGGTACTATGGGGGTGCTTAGGCACCTCCAGACAGACCTCAGTGCACCCCCAGTTGTCTCCTTATGTCCCAATGTCTACATACTATGTATGACTTTTTGTGCACCCTTATGGATTGCAATTGCACCCCTCTGAATTTTCTCCTGGTGCCGAGACTGCCTGCAGCCCTGGATTAGGGCAGCTAAGTACTAAAACAGCAGTTCTAAACCAACAAGAATATTGGTCATGATGAATCCATCTTAAACTGAACAGATCCATCCACATTTCACTGATTCCACAGCGTGATTTATGTAATGTGAATCAGGAGTGACGAAGTTCCTCCAATATGTTATATGTTTTCACTTACAATTAATGAAGCTCATCAACCATATATGATAAATATGGATGCACTCTCAAGTAGAGAAGCATATTTCATATCAAATGTGAGTCATTATCTTCACATTTTACCTCAATTTTACATATCTGTCTTTGGAAAAGATATGGGTTGTTATTTATCAAAAATAATGTATGCTATCATGTAGAACTATGTTCACACAAGGCAATGCATACCTTAAATATAGTCTTTAGAAATGTGTGTGTGCTACAATATGGTATTTCAGACACACTTTGAACAGCTCAGTCTTCTTTTACACAAGAACAGAGATGGTCTGAATGTTTTAAAAATGAGCTGCCAGAATAAAAATGATTAAGGGATAAAAACATAATAAAAGCTAATAATTGGACTGGTGACCTCAGCTTGGGGTAAAAGCTGGACATTGGCCAGGATTTAAGTCAAACCAGGCCTCGCTCAGCGGCTGTGTCTGTGCCCTTCACAGGTCTTTAGACGCTGACAGGAGAGAGAGAGAGTGCCGTTTAAGAGAAGAGTTATTCATCAGCTTTCCTCCATGGTGACAATGGCGAGGACTCCCAGGCACAATTCAAAGCCGGTTCAAGCACTGTCACCTAGACAGAAAAAATGTGTCCCAAATGGGGCCGCTGTCAAACATGGCGGTCCCTGCCCAGGAAGCGTTTACCCCCCTGTCCGAAACATTTAGCAAGAGCACGCGTCTGTGGAGCGATATATATCGGCCCCTGTCACCATTTTTCAGACGCTGGGAAGAAGAGCATTTAGGGTGAACGCGTCTTGGTTCAGTATCACCTGTGGTGCTGTTAAACATGGAATCGAGACAGGCCTTTTCCTGTTAAGGTTAATTTGCTGTTATTTCTCTATCGCTGATGGATCTGAAGGATTTTTTTTGTTTTGTTTTTTTTGGGATGGATCGGGGTAGAAAAAAGAGAGGAGGAGAGAAATAAAGAAAGGTGGAGAAGTGCAGCAGGATTGGAACAGAATGGATGGCATATGCTGGAGAAACAAATGCACTGATTGCATGGGAATGGTGCAATCTGCAAGGCTTCATGAATCCTATAATGGGTTTAGGGAACCGTATAATGGCAATAGCAGCAGTGTGGTGTTGTGATGAGGAGCGAGATTCACAGCTCAAAGGTTGGCAGTTCCATTCCAAAGAAGGGCACTGCTCTTGGACTCTTGGGAAAGGTTCTTAACCTGAAATGCCTTAGTAAATATCCAGCTGCTTAAATGGATAAGATGTAAAGATGTAAGTGGGTAGTTGCTGCTAAGGTAAGGGAGTCTAATATAATGGGCAGAAATACAATCTGCCATCAACTAATAACTTTTCTGAACCAAATAAAAAAAACTCTACTGAAAAAAAACAGCATGATTGGCTCAAACCAGCAAGTCACTGACAACATATGACAACCACTCCCAGTTTGGGGTTCATGAAGCCTCACTCTGTCATCGCTAGTAGCTGCTACAGTAAAATATGCTACTTTGTAAAAGGTTGTGGTGCTGTTACAGATGTGCATGCTGACCATGCACTGTTATGCTTTCAGCCCAGTACTTCGCCAGCACCATGATGATCGTGGGCCTCTCTGTGGTGGTCACCGTCCTTGTCCTCCAGTTCCACCACCATGACCCCCACGGAGGAAAGATGCCGAAGTGGGTAAGTCACCCAGCAGCAGAATGGAGGGTGGGAAAAAGACCAGGGGGGTCATGAAATCCATCCAACTCAGTACATGGCCAACGGCATTACTGCTTAACGGTGCAACTAGTCAAGAATTGCATGGAATACAAATTTTATTCTTTATATTCTTTATAAGGCAATATGTCAGTCAAATGCATGATTTCATTTTAATGTAATCAAACAAAGAACATAACCTGTATGGCACAGTCCTATTTAAATGGCATATTTAAGATTTTCTTGGACTTTGCTTGGCCTCATTCGCAGTGTCTAGAAGTAACATTCCACAATGACATAGTCCATTTTAGGATAATGGCAACGAAGACTAGACTAGCCATCATTTCTGATGGCTGAAAAGAGGTTTTAGATGGTTCTGAACAGTTCTATATGGTACATACTCTTCAGTCAGGTATTTCAGGAAAGGAGTCTTCTGCTCAACAGTTACATGTTACAGGCTATTATGTCCCCCCGCTAAAGTGGCCCATAAACGGCTCTCCTGGGGTGGGCTGTGTGAGCTCACAGCAGTCTGCCTTATGTAAGACCGCTCTCCGGCTCGTTAAAGTAGTTGCATTTATAGCCATTTTGATTTTCAGCCTTGTCGCATTGGGGTTTTTTTCTGTGAAATGGGGCTGTTCCATCCCTGTGTGACTCATCATTAACGCAGCTGCTCTCCCCAGCCAAATTTTCCCAGTGGAAAGAAGTGAAAATTTCTTCCAAATTTAAGGAAAAAAAAAAACTGACTACATTATAACAGAGCAGAATCTGAGTATTACCAACTCAGATGGATTTATGCGGATGGTGATAGCAGAGCAGGGAAAAGCACGAGGTGTTCTCTTTGAAACGTTATTACTGGGATCTTTTCATGGAGCCTCCAAGGGCTCTTTTCTTCTGTCCACAGCGTGGTCAGCACAGAAACGCTGTCTTCCACCCACCCCACCCCCATACTCTCTCTCACCTTTGACGGTCACTAGCAGGTGCTCCTACCTGTAGCACACGCTTCCTAATGCACCTCGGTCCTGCAGTAGGCCACCCTTTCTTTGCCGGCACTTTCTACCATGAAAGGCAGAATCAACTACATACTCTAAAAGCATTCTTCAGAATAATCGGTAAAGGCTGGATGATGAAGCTTGAACATCCTCTCTCAGATAAGGTGTTGATGCGATGTGTGTGAACATCTCTTGGCAACGTGTACCGAATTGCTTTTATTAGTAGATTATTTTAAAAAACGTAGAAAGCTACTGTATTGAATGACTGAACATACATTGTGGCGGTGGAGTGGAGAAAAAGAGACCAAAAGGTAAATGGACAGAAGAGTGAACTGGGTTCTCAGAGAGAGGCTGTGTATTTTGCGTACTTGCTCCTGACATCCTGTCCCTGTTGCGTTCGAGTGCACGCACCTGTGAAACAACCTTACATTCTACGGTGGAAACGGGGTGCTGTGACTGGCCAAGGCAAAGGGCAACGGGTGGCAGATTACAAGGTGCTGGGCATAGGTTCTTGTAAGATCGCATGCTACGCTCAGCCGGGGAGGGAAAAAACATACATACTACAGGACTGGGGAGGGGGTGTTACTCATACTTTCTCTGCGTTTCTATTTGAGGCCTTCCTGCGCAAATATTAGCCCAATTTCAGAAACTCACAACTTTGTAGCACAATCTTTTTTAGCCCAAAAGGTATAAAAGCAGCTACGAAGTGTGTATTTTTTTTTTACATCTTTTCCTCTCTTTCTTTTGATTGCCAAACAAAGACGCTTGAGATTCCCGCTCCCCTGTGTGTAGTTGTTTATCTGGTGTTGTCGGCCTGGGTCTTTGTTGTTGATTTTCGTCTCCAGGGTAATGCTGCCCACTTGGTAAATCAGGCTCCTTTCTTCTCCTTTTGGCCTTGCAATAAGCACCCAATGGGCATTAGGACTAGTCCTGCCCTACATCCCATAATTCCCCTCTGGAATACGAGTTTTAGAGCGTGAGATCGTCCTACCTCGGTGGATCCGCCAATGCCAGTGTTCTGTTCTCATTCTAATTTATGTCTCTTAATAAGATTGTTATGTTTTATCACACATTTCATTCTGTGATTTTAATTATAGGCCAAATTGCAAATCATTAATACACTGAAGCTGTTAAGGATTTGTACTGCATGGCACAGTTTTTCATTGTAAAAAAAAGCATAATAATCCTTTTTGTGGAATGCATTTGCAGTTCCAAACCTTGGGAAGACTGCAAAGTGTCATTACTGCTCTGACCTCTTTCTGCCACCTGAGACTGAAACTACTTCCTGACTGGAATTTTGAATGACATACGTACATCTAAAGTGTCCTTACAACTGCTCCCCTTTAGTAACTTTTAAAGAGCTAAGCAGGCTACGTTTGGGCACTTGAAATGCTATAATGAAAATGGAGGTGTTCAATATCAATGCTTAAAAAACAGTAGCCAAAGCAGAAAAGTTCTTTTTGATTCTTGTCTCAATTTGTGAAGCAAATCATGGTGTTTGTATTATGTAGGAGAGGGAATCGGAGGTGTATTACCCTTTTAGGTGTGGTTTCTGTCTCTTTATGCTAGGGGAATATATTCAGTTTGTGTGTGTGTGTGTGTGTGGTTACGGAGCCTATGTTTTGCTTCATGTCTGTGCATTGTTTGGCTACTTATTATGTATCCTACAGCAAGATATTGGGTGAATATCCCACTGTATAAACATGTTTGACAACATGTACAACCAAAACTAGGCAGCAGTGTCACTCCGGAGGAGGGAATACACTCAGCAAAGTAGGTATATGCTTTGAATGTAAAACTCTGTGCCTATGCTCCTCTAGTCCCTCTCCTCCTTATCTTCTCTGTGTCCCTCTTCACTGACCCTGCATAATTCCTGCGTCTGGCCTCAGGTTCGAGTCGTCCTGCTGAACTGGTGCGCCTGGTTCCTGCGCATGAAGCAGCCGGGAGAGGACCGCAAGCTGATCGGCTACAAGTACAGCCACGCCCCGCAGCACCACTGCAGCGCCAGCAGCATCGAGATGAGTGCCATGGCGGGCCAGCCGGGGGCCAGCGCCAACGGCAACATGAACATCTACTTCGGCTACCACACCATGGAGAACCCGTGCTGCCCGGCCAGCAGCGACTCGGGCGTGGTGTGCGGCCGCGCCGGCGGCTCGCCGACCGACGAGCGGGAGCGCCACGGCGCCTCGCTGGCCGAGCACGCCCCGGAGATCGGCCGCATCCTGGAGGAGGTGCGCTACATCGCCCGCCGCTTCCGCGACCAGGACGAGGGCGAGGCCGTGTGCGGCGAGTGGAAGTTCGCGGCGGCCGTGGTGGACCGCCTCTGCCTGGTGGCCTTCTCGCTCTTCTCCATCATCTGCACCTTCACCATCCTCATGTCGGCGCCCAACTTCATCGAGGCCGTCTCCAAGGACTTCACCTAAACCCGCCCCCCCCACCATCCTCCTCCTCCTCCTCCTCCCCTTTTTCCCCCCACCCCCACCATCCCCCAGAAGGACAGCAGCGGGCGGGGCCAGGAGAGACGCAAAAAAAAAAAAAAAGAAGTGCACAGAAAACAAGAGACGCTGCTTCTGGTCCGATCGTGTCTCGGGCGGAAAAACGACATCCACGCATCCTTGTGTATATACTGAAATCGGTGAATATACCGAAATTCTCATTGTAAATGCACATCACGTAAGACAAGCATCGTCCATTCACCTCCTTGACTTGCGTTTCTCTCTCCTTTGGTGTTTCGTAACAGCCGTTCTGGCCAGACCTGATTCTTTTACACCTCACAAAGTTAACCTCATTCTACGAGTTTGATTTTCGTGAATCCCAGCCCCTGACACACCAAACCCTACTGAGTGAAAAATAAATGATCAGTAAGGAGATGTTTCACTGTGAAGTTTTTTTTTTTCTAGAAGGCTTTGACTATTATGACTATCTACTGTCAAAGTCTACTGTAGCAGTCCAAATAAACCTCATGCAAGTTGAAAATCAGCATTTTCCGTCAGGCTTCAGGCTTCTCGTCAGGCTGCTTGTCTTTTTTTTTTGTTAGCACCTAAACGGTTCCAAGGATTCGCATCCTGCTGTGTAAATATAGTGATTCCCAGCTCAGTCAGTTACCTGTCTTTGGCTAAATGTCTTGTGGGATCCCGCTCGCGTGCGTTGTCAGACCTGCTCCTTTTTTCACGCTTTGGCAATGCGAAACGCAGTCACCAGCAAGGTCTCGATGGACGCTCTCTGGAGACGCCTGATTCGCTTCGCTCAATCCCTTGACGCCCCAGAAAAAAAAAGCTGCGCTGAGGCACCGCCAAATTTCACCAACGTCCCATATTTCCAAAATGCCAGTCAATATCAGCGGGCGAGGTCACAGGAAAAAATACCCTTTCCAGTAACTTGTGTCGCAACAAAAAAGAACAACGTTGCGGGATCGGTTTGGACATTGCCGGACGCTGATGTGACTCTGGACATGGGAATACAAGGTAGAAAATCATACACGACAAGCTTGAGACGGCGCACCTGGATGGTGTGTTCTTTTCCGAAAGACAGATGGACCATTCATTGGGGCGAATCCTCGCCCAGATGTGAAATGCTTGGCGCTTATTGGGGGGTTGTGGAGCAAAGGCGGAAAAATTGGGCCTGTCAAATGGACAAAGGGGGTGTCTGGCTGTATTGTGAGGTTTTGCCACAAGTGTAACTGAATCCGTTTAACTTGGTCATGTCTGGAAGGCCCACAATGAAATCAGGGAGGGTGGGGACAATAAACAGGAAATGACAAATGTTCATGCGTTTAGAATGACAGCATTTCATACAGTCATTCCAACCTTTAGCTCATTTAGGAAAATCTCTCTAGACGATTAAGCATGGGACGCTCTAATACAGACCCTGCAAAACTGCACAGTTCGGATATCCTGGAAACAAAAATATGAGGGTTAAATCTCCAGCGAGTGTTAATGTAAAAATAGAGTACATCTATGAATAGGCAAATTACCTAAATCCCCTGTTTTATTTGTGAACGATCAAGCGATCGTAGGTCCCCGATACAACGGCGCAATTTCAATTCCTTGTAAAAAGTACATCTTTCTGATTGTTTTCCATTGTTGTTGTCATGTTCTGCTTCTGAAAGCATACAATTTTCATTAATCTTTTCAAGCCGACACTGCTCGTCAAATTGCGGTTTCTATTTGGGACAAGTGTTGCGTGAGCCGATTGCCGTGTGGTCTGGTTCTTTCACATTTCATAACACCGGGTTGTCCTTATCAACGAAAGCGGACCAGTCATTCGTCTGACGACAAGGAGACTGCTAAGAAAAGATGTGTAGAGACTTGTGTAGAAACTTTGAGTTTACACACATGGGCAGTGTCTGGTGTGTTTAGTGGCGAGACTCATAGGTGCTTTGCCTCTACCGAACGGTAGGAAAAAATGTGCGACACTGTCACTGTCACTTACCCGAATGAATCCCCTGCCTCACGGCTAGGACGCCGCGGGCTTCCTAGCGCGCGGGCTTCCACTTTCCAGGATCGCCAGCCTTATTTCCGTTAAGCTGCGGTCGGGTCACATTTGGTCGGCAAACCGTCAGCAGGCACAATGTATGCGGAGAGCCCCTCCTTTGAAATATGAATCAAATGTTGTTGAGGCGTGTAATTCATCAGTGTTAATTAGCATGCTATATTCAGTGATTTTTTGAAGGCCCGGCGCAGTTCCATTTAATTATGAGCAGAGACGCAAAAGACAAACCCACGGTATGTTAATTATCAGTCGTGTCAGTTAAGGGTTCCATTTCAACAGCGTGACTGTGGTCGATACTAGATATAAAGTTTGTGTTATGAATATCAATTGTGTTTGTAGTGCCCTGGAAAGAGTTGTGCAGCAGTCACCCCTGTGACATTCATTGCTTTAACTGTGTTGTTAAACTGCTGCATACTTATAGTGTTTTCATTGTTCGAATAAAACTTTCGTTTGAGTTGAAATCTTAACCTGACTCTATCCTGTGTCCTGTTAAAATGGAGGTGGTTGTTGCACTTGATTAATTCATAGGTATATTGTATTATATTATATGTTTTGATTCATCATTTCTCAGCATTCCACATACACAAACTGAAAAGGATGGATGGTTTATATTTTTATTTATGCATTTGTTGGAGCTTTGTGCATGCACATACATGGATAATATTAACACAGAATATACAGATTCTGTCAATCCGGTATTGGTCTAACAGAATGTCCACTTTATCAGGTCCCTTTCCCTAATGCTGACTCGCACAGCCCTGCAACAATGAGCAGCAGTGCTGGAAAGCCTAGATAATTACAGGAGGTTATTGCAGTCTTAAAAATTAATTAGTAAATAAAAACCTAGGAGAACATAAAGGTGAATACTACATGAAGATTTAACTTGGTCATGTCGCTTTTGACTAAGGCAGGTGACAACTTCACGATGAAGGTGTTTAGGGGCATGACATGTTGCGGTTCGTTCCGCCTCTCTCTGAGGGACCACAAGAGACACTCACACAACTCGAACAGCTGTGATCGCATACTGTACCAACAACAGACCCCGCCCCCCGCCCCCCGTAAACTTTCTAATTTATTCAAGAGGCCTCAGCTAATTACATACCAAATGCTGCCTTGCCGTAAGGACGTTTGTACGATTTTGCCTGGTAAGGATGCTTCAGTCTTCTCTTCTGGCGCTCAGATGTGCGTAATTAGTCAGCACAGTTAAAAACTCTCGCTAAATTATTTGGGGAAAGCTGTCGTAAAACGAGATTAATTACTTCCTCTGGTTGAAATATGTCAATGAATCATTTTGGTGGGGCGAGTGAGGGGGGTGAGGGGGTTGGAGGGTAGAATCACAATAAACGCAGTACACACCCCCAGTTTCCTAACAAGGTCAATCCGTGACCCCAGCCGCGCCACAACAGTTAGCGCACATGGGCAATTTTATATATAGCATACAGCCACTTTGCTTTAATGCCCGATTATTACGACTACAGAGACAGCAGTCAGAACAGGGATATAACATTCCCATTATTGCCATTTTCTGTCAGAACTACGTTCACAGCACACCAGCGGTTACCTCAATTATGCATTTTAGCTAGGGTGACACGTGACACAAATGTCAAAGAATTACAATTACGTGGAACAAAAACTGAGAATCAACAATGAAACATAACCATGGAGCCTCATTAAGAGGTCACTTAAGGAGGGTAAAATGCCCATCAAATTATCCGATATCAAGCTCGAAACAGATTCCATTAGACTGTAATTGACTAATTACGGCAATTACTAACACATCATCATAATTGACCCCGGTGCAATAACAATTAGGAATGAAGTCCTTTGTTGAATAATAAACAAAGGGAAAAAATAAAAGGCCAATAAAGAGGTCAAATGAACTGAGAACTCTTCAAAAGTGATGGTGATTGAAGTTAATGATATCAGTGTTTCCCGTGTTTAAAGAGTTCGCATTGTACTTCAGATCTCCCTGTGTTCTGCCACCCATGAAAACTTTCACTCAAAGGCTGCGATGAAAAAAAATCACTTCTACTCCCACAATGCCCCTAATGCAACGCACTTTTATATTACTCAAACTGTTGTTTTGCACGTTCCTGTGTGCGTGGGTGTGTTGCCTACAAGAGTTGCCTACAAGAAAGCAGGGAGCATCTGCCATGTTTTGCTCATACACTCTTCCGACATTTTGTTAGTTTCTCAGCTTTTCTGTGTCAGAGTAGAGCCAAATGGCAAACAGATTTTTTAATACTTTTAAATCCCTATTTTAATGAAAAACACTCCCTGGTGGAAAACGGTGACTATCAAGTCTGAAAACTGTCCTTCGCAGCTGTACAGTGTTTATTGCATAGGGTACAGGGGTACAAGTTGTGTGTGTGTGGGGACTCTTTAAAAGGGAATTGTCACAGAGCACTTCGTAGAAATAATGAATATTATCATGAATAAGAGAAATGATGCTTTGAAAATATGAAAGAAGTTGTGATCAAAGTATGCTGCTTGAAGAACACCTTACAGTTATACAGCATGTAGCACAGCACCATGCAGGCATCATGAAAGCAATCTGAGGTGAAGAAAACAAAAAAATAAACAACATATTAATGAGAATTGAAAAAAAATACAGTTTCTTTATGGAAATTGGGCATAAATGAATCTGTATGATCAATTTGCTAAATTTAATAATTCAGCTAAATGAGAAACTATAGAGAAACGGATACACGTGATTGTCAGCTATAGTATTAACAGTTATATCAGAGGAAAGCCGGGCAGTTCAATGCTTTACCATCATTCCTATCTGGTGCAATTGCTTCTTCTCAGCCTCATGAAAGAAACATTTTTATCTACCACAAACCTGCACTGTGCTGCTGTTGGTAAGGGGTCTAGACCAAACTTTACAGTTAATGTAAAACTGGTCTCCAATGTTTTCTGTCCTTCAAACGTCCTTTAACTGCAGAAGGCCTACCGCTCTTCCTCAGTGGCAGTGGAAAGTCCCTACAGCACTCAGAAAAGGCCAGTCCAGTCCAATCTGGCTGGGAGTCCATCGACACCCACTTTGATACCTACCCCACTGCGTGGGTTTGAACTTGTAGTACAGGGAGGAAGGGACAGTGTCTCCAGGAGGTGTGGCTGGGCCAGGGGTGGAGCTGGCAGGTCACCATGAAGCGTGGCAAGCCTCCTCCACCCCGCTGTGTTCTGAAGCAAACAGCTGGCAGCAGAAATCAAGTCACCCCCAACCCGTTGCGGCCATTAACTTCAGTTCAGGCAGAGCAGCTCACAGACAGCATTTCTTCTCCCGGCCAAAGCCATTTCTCAAGGTTAGAAAAGTGTTTTCTTTTTTGGGCCCTGTCTGTGTCCAAAAACTGGTTGAAACAGGATCAGTTCAGGGCACCTTCGGCTTTCCTGTCTTAAAGTTCTGAAATTCTGGGATGTCTCCTCGCTCAGCACCTAGAGTGAGCGCAACCGTCAGCACATATTGCTCTCCACTCA
Organism: Megalops cyprinoides; assembly: GCF_013368585.1. Lineage (NCBI taxonomy): Eukaryota > Metazoa > Chordata > Actinopteri > Elopiformes > Megalopidae > Megalops > Megalops cyprinoides. Next base: position 22,050,024 of record NC_050600.1, read on the forward strand.
CAGAATCTCTCTAGCCTTCTCTCCTATTCAATCCTTCAGTAATGTTCTGTGGAAATGCTTGCCAAAAATATCTTGATACATACTTTTCCCATGTCCCACCACTGCTTTGAGCAAGAACATAGGGTTTGTCAGAATGCCAAAAAATCCTTTAAGGAAAAAAAACCCTCAGTCACTGCTCAGCCCACAGCACACTTCCTGTCTGCTTCCTACCCACAATCCTCCCTGAGAAAGAACAATGTTATAATAAGAATCCCAGATACTGTGGAAATAAGAATTGTCAATACAATCTGGCCGCATAAAAGCTATTATTCTGGCCATAGATAAGTGTTTTTTGGTAAGAGACTAAACTGAAATTTGCCCGAAACACTTCCACTATGGGACTGGACAACTGTCCTGGTAGCGATGGGCTTCTTTGTTGACACAGTGCAACACAGTGGACAGGTTCAAAAAATAAAAGAGAGAGCTTTGTTGTCTGCTCATTTTTCCTACGCACCAGAGTGGACCAGTGGACAATTTGCAACCGTGGCAGGGCTCCAGCCAGCTTATCTTTTACGCGCACCGGAGCCCGGAGCCACGTCGGCCGTTACTTCCTTTACAGGGCGAGTCACTGAACGCAAACTGACACGTCGGACCCCGCGGAGACGCGGTGACAAATGCGACGTCTCCGGATGTTTGGCTTATAATGGCAGCGTGTTTTGTCAAGACGGGGCTCGGGAGCCCCTGAGAAAGCAGGGGCGGTCTGCTACGCTTGACCCGGCACAACCCAACCTGCTCGGCTGACAGAACCGGAAGGCACAGGTGGGAATCGGCTGCTATGAATAAATTTCACACTGAGACTAGAAGGTATTTCTTCATACGGTGTTAGAATGCATGGAACACCTGGCTAGAATTCAGGTGAGTCCTTGGTTTGTTCAACACAAAGCTGGACACAGTGATAATTTCTCTCTGGAGGTATTCTCCTCTTCATGTTTTTTTTTCCTTACATTATGTTCAGCTTTTTTGCATTTATGGCAATTATTTATTCTACTTTTAAGGCATGAGGAGTTAAGAAAGTTAATCATAGTTAATATACATAGTTGCTGTGTAGGCAAAAGGACAAGCCAGTAGGTGTTTGGTGTTTTGTTTTCCTTTGCATGAAGTTCCTTTGTTTGCCTGTTCAACCATGTGACCTCCAACCCCAGGGCATGCCCCTGGCCTGTTCACCAGCAGTGCCCTGACAGCCAGATCAACAAAAAGGATGGAAGCACCTGCCTGGGTCTGTGTGTGTGTGTGTGTGTGTGTGTGTGTGTGTGTGTGTGTGTGTGTGAGAGAGTGTAACTGTGGGGGTCGGGGGCGGTAGTGAGGTGACAGGTCCGTGCAGTGCCACCTCGGCGGAGCACCTTGATGGGACGTGATGGGACGCTGGGAGATGCAGCCTTCACACCTGATCCCTGCCACCTCCTGTCCCGTCATCTGCGCCCCTGACCCAGCCATCCTGCTCATCAGTGTGCGGTCGGAGAGGTGGCAGCAGAGAATGCAAATGTTATGGAATACGAAAAGCAGGACTGAGAAATGATGCTCAAAATTCTGCACGTGTCCCTCAGGTGAGTTCAGATTGCACATTTCGGACATGCTTACAGCTTGAGGATAGTATGTTCACATCTGTCTGGATTGTATGCAGAAATAAATACAGTAATTACATGCCAATGATAGTTTATGTCAGCTGTATGCACTAATAAATATTAATATATACCCCAAAAAAATGGCATTATGTCCAAGTTAAGACAACGTTATGATTCTATGAGCAGCTCAAAAAAAGTGGTGGTTCTAAGGAGTAGGGCTTATACCCTTCCAGGTAGCTGGTTTGATTCCAAGAGGATTTTGTTGAACAATGATCGAGGCATTTACCCCAAATTTCTTCAGTAAATATGTAGCTATGTACATGGTTGTTATGTGCACTATGCAATCTTCTCTGGATAAAGTTGTACACTGAGCTAATAACAAATAACAACAGTAACATCTGTGCCATTAGAAATGAACAGATATAGATGACATATCATAGACATAGAATACTAAACTGTAAGCAATTTTTTTCAATTGTCTGTTGCAATTTTCTATTGGCTGTGTACTCACCTCTCATCACATCCTGAAAGAATGCTCATTTGCAAAACCGTTGCATCAGATTGTAGAGTCCTGATTTTAAATCAGCTGTATAGAATTGCTTTTGAACATGAGGAGCCATTCTACATTTCTCTCGATGAGTATAACCTCTGCATTGACAGAACCACTGAAAATATTTTGCTGTTGCCAGGCTACAGCTTAGATGATCAGAGCCTGAATCAACATTATAATAAGTAACATTTAATGGTAGTTTGCTGCAACATTAAGGGCGCCTAATGACTTGTACAGCTAATTATGACTCAGGTAGACACTGTGGAAAGGTTGTGCAATTAGTCATCAAGCAAAGCATTCTATAAACAGTAAGGATTGAGTTTCTTGGCTAAATTACCAAAGTTTCTCTTGGAAGTTTTACCGTGTACGCAGAGCAGACCAGAGCCAACTTCTCTCTCCCTCTCTCAGACCAGACTGAGCCCAAGGGGCAGGGATTGTGGGCAGAGATGAGTGCTGTGCACTCAGGGGATCATTTTCCCCTCCTGTGGTTACCAACAGCCTCCCCCGCGTCCTGCCCCGAATTGGACAGATCGACCTGCTTGACAGCACCGCCTGTCTGCATTCAACCACTGCGTTCACTGACTGACAGAGGTATTTTCTGGAAATACCATTACCCTTCATAACCACAATATCTAGGTTCCCTGGAAATCCTGATAATCTCATCCTGGTGAGATTGAGGGAAAAAAAGCCATTTTCAATTATAAACAGCTATTGAAGAGGGAATGTTTTCAACAGAAAATCTGTGCCATGCTGCAATGATGTGAGAACATATTAGCAAAATACATATGATATATATCCTAAATGTATTTGTGGTGGAAGGGACCTGAGAACATACTATACTATGCTATTCTGTGCTATACTGATATATTGTACTTTACTGCACTATACTATGTAAATAATTACTGATGGTAAGCAGTCATAGTATAGGACAGGTCTTGGATAAATAGATTTCAATTTAAAAGAGGCGTTTTTTGCCAATGTGGTTCATTACCCATGACAGTATCATTCTGTTTCAGTCCTTCTGAGTCTATCATTTATCACTTTGTCTCAAATCCCTCATTCACACGTCACATTGTTTGATGAGCTGGATCACAGTAAAGATGCTGGCAACCAGGCCTTCAGCTCCTTTGACAGCTGAGTGGCAGCTCTGAGTTGCATGTTCATAACTTCAGGTTTGGTTTCTGTATTCTTAGACCTCTTTCCCTCTGTCGACACACTGTAAATCAGACTCTTGTCTGCGAGATGGTTTAGGTCCCACAGTAAAACAGAGCAGCGCTAACAAATTTGATTATTTCCGATCCACAAACCAGTTTATCAAGCTTGCATACAATCTACAATGCATGCCTGACTAGCTATTCAGCTAATAATTTTTGGCTCAGATCAGTGATGCACCAACATTTTACACCAGGGATGACATTACTTTCATTTGTTCAAACAACCAGCAATCCGGTAAATAGCAGGGAATCAGGATTACTGCACAGACCAAGACAGCAATGAAATCCAGTAATCAAAATAATCACTGCCTTTATTTTGTGCAGTGTGAGTCATGTGGAGTACATCTTGGAGCATTGTTCGGCAAGATCGATGGAAACCAAAACCACACGCCACTGGGTATCACCGTGTGTCGCCGAGCTAGGCACCTCCATCTCTATTACTCCTCTATCAGGGGAGCGCGGTCCTGTCAGAACTACATTATGGGGAGGAATGGTGACCTCGGCGTGCCCGAGCTGGCTCTGACAGCTCCCAACGACGCCTCCGAAATGAACACCTGGCACAGGTACAGCCTGCTTTTAGGGTCAACCCTGCTTCCATCAGTGCGCCAATTCAATTTCCTCATAACCGTTATTATCCTGTGAAGTGATACAGATGAGCTTCTTCCCTTTTTTTTTTGCTTTCACAGCGGATAAATCTGGGTTAGGGGGAAAAGAGTAGTCCTTTTAGGCATTAATTGACACAGACTGTCTACTCTGCTGTCTGGGATGGGGAGAGATTAAGGCAGTTCATTTAAGGGAAAAAAAAAAAAACTGGAAGGACCCTCAGACCTGACGCGTCTTGCGAATTGATCCAAATCATCCAAAGGCTTAACTGAGAAAAGTGTACCTGTGGCAGCTAGTGATAATCTGCATCATTATTCTGAAAGACACCCGTGAGTTCGAGACTTCATTTTGAGATTTACTAGAGATTTAGCCAGATCAGCATTAAAAAAAATAAAAAAGTGTAGCCCTCGTTAGCCCTGCCTTTATATACCCTGCTTGTCTCTGTCTCGTTGCTAGTTCATCTCAGTTTCGTCTGTTGCCTACCCGTCTGATCATTCATCGTGTTGCTCCTGTTCTGACTTTCGCCTGACATCCGACTTCGTCCCTGCCCGCCGTCCTGCCTTGGTTGCCTGTTCTGCCTGCCTGCCCGGTTTGACCCAGCCTGCTCCTGTTTTTGATCCCTGCTCCTTGTTTGTTCTGCCTCGGACTGCCTTTCTAGTTTTTGACCCTGCCTGTTCTGCCATTACGAACCTGCCCTGCGATTTCCCTGCCAATAAAGCATCTTGGAACCTGAGTACGCCTTGTCTGCGTTTGAGTCTGTGCCTGTGCCCTGACATAACTTTTACAATATGCTTATTAGAGGGAGTAATCTACATAATCTGCATTTTAAGTAATATATGTAGAAAATGATGTAGAAATTTTGCTTTTATTTTCCTTTGCTAAGTATGTCAGTCAACAGTACATTGTTTTGAAAGCAACTTCTCACACACTCCTGTGTCAACCTCTTACTGACAATCCATTTCATGGCAGTTTGTGGTTTGACCTATAGGGCAATGGAGGTGTGAATTTACATTTCTGCCAATGTATGTGACACGGAGCGCTAACAATGACTTTGTTTTGTCGAGTACAGTGTTACTGACGAGGTTAAGGGCGAGTCTGAGAGGGAGAGAAACCCAGTCCGGGATGACACACACGGCTGGGCGTTGATAAACAGCTTTGTTTAAAGGGGGGTGGGGGGGTGGTGAGGGGGCTTCTTTCTCCTGTAGCGCATCAACACACCACTGCATCCCAAGCCTCTCAGTCAACACATGCCCATGGGGGGAGGCAGGGGAGACATTCAAAACCAGCAGAACAGGCCGAGCGCCATCTCTGGATGGATGGCAATATGGCCATTCTCCCTTAAACAGTCCGCGCACGTGTGGCTGATTAAATGTCAACATTTCTAATGAACACCATATTCAGCTGCATCGAGGGAATGTCAAACAATGACATCAGAAAAATACTTCATAGCAACCTTTGTGGGCTGACAGATCTAATTACATGTAGCGTGACCGAGGATATTAATAAAACAAATATTGAGGACTGGATGACTGTATGGAAGGATAATTATGAGAATGGCATGAAGAGATGACATGGAATTCTGGTAAAGAGGAACATGGGGTTCAGGAAACGAAAGCAAAAAGCTATTGTAGACACTGCCAGATTTAGGGTTGAAGAACAGGCTTTGGAATAGTTTGAAACATGACTGTTTTCCCTTGCTGGTAGAGTTTTGGTCTAATTTTTGAACTATAGTGTATTGCTGGTATGGTAATATTATTTCTATATGCTCATGGTGTGTTCAAATGTGTTTTTAAATGGTGACTGCTACTACCACCAATTCTAACAATATTACTACTGCTTGTACAGTACTTACTACTACTACATCTATCACTTACTACTCTCATAACTGATACTTTTACAACTACTGCAACTACTACATCTATTACTTACTTCTCCCTTTAGTACTACCATAAGACGGAGCAGGTCTGAACTGTTGTGAACGCTGTGACTCCACTCACATGTCCAGCCAATGGCTGTGCCTTGTCTTCTGTGTCACCGGCCTCCAGCGTGGCGCTGCTGTTATTTCAGTGACATACTGCTGTCTCGACATTGTTCCATTCCTTTCCACCCCATCCGTCTGCCAGCTCAGATACCTCCCCCCGTCTCTCTCATGCAGGAAGGCCATATGCCCAGACGAGGCCCGCATCCATAACCACAGCGCGTGGGATTCATGCCCATTCCTGTACATTAATACCACTTGGCTATTTAACATGCCTAGCAAGCATTGTCGATCCAAGGCAGAGAAGCCAATTATTTATCAGCCTCTGATTCACTGAGGATAAACCCGCGAGTGTCTTCAAAAAGCTTGCGAGTCATTTCAGCCATCTATAAACCCTTGGATTTGTCACCATTGTTTGTAAATGCGATGCTTGCGACTCCCGATAGAGACGTGTGTTAGAACGACCTGTGTGCTTTGGCATGATACAGTGCCATCGGAGGAATTCAGCAAGAGTGCTGGATTGAACCAGAGCCAGAATGAAGATCTGTGTTGCTTTCTGAATGACAGATTCCCTCTTTATACTCTTATCACAGTCATGCATGGAGTTTAAACTCACAGGAGCGTTCTTTCAGTATGTAAATATTTCGGATATGTTGCATTGTCTTCACCATCTTTGTCATCATCATCAAGCTCCATAACAGTGGTGGTAGATGTGGGATTTCTGGTAATACAGTGCTCCGAGTGTCAGTAGAACAACTTCATAATCAGTATGAATTTATTTGAAAGTCTTTACCAGACTGTTGACGTTCTTTCTAACATCATCAAGTAAAAACTATAGGGGACAACACAACTCAACATAGCAGAAGCCCTTATCCATAGTGGCTTATAGTATAAAACTGACATTTCAAACATTATTGTTTGCATATGTATGCATTTATATTTGGATATACTGTATCAACTGAAACAAATACCATGCACAAGCGTACATTAGTAAATTCCCCACCTTGGATGGTCTCATTGCAGTTTCACTTCCTTATTTATTAAGTCAATGTTAGCCGCCAATCCTCAACTGTAAATGAGATAGCATCAGTCACAGAATCCAAACGAATCACTCCTAATTATGTAAACTGAGTGTTTTCTTATCTGATCACAAATTGCAAATGCGGAAGCACTCTCTGGCATTCCGCATCTGACAGCGAGCGGAGTGCCTGCCGGAGAGACCCATCCATCAGGGAGTGTCCCTCTACGAGGAGACGGGCTGCGGCGGTGTCTCCCGGGAGACGGACCTGGCCATTAGCCTCTTGCAGCTCGTTACTCCTGATCGGCTCTCCCGGGCACTCGCAGCATCACTGTCCCGAGGCGAGGAGCCGTCGAAGCGTGTTTACCCCCCCCCCGTGCAGCAGCTGGAAAAGGTTACGCTCCCCAGGTGCGAAGCTTCGCCTTTTAACGCCCCACTGACAAAGTCATCAAAGCAGTGTCAGACGGACAGTTTGTCCTTCCTTGGTTCGGTGATGTCATAACACAAGTGGCTTCCAGCCTCTAAATGCCACTCTCAAGTAGATTCTAACTTAACTGAAATGTTTTCATTGCCATTTTCCAAACCTTATCGATTTTCAGATTTCAAAACCCAGAGATCTTTTGTTGTTTTTTTTTTTTATTATTTTTATTATTCCCGGGCTTCAAGTCTGAAAGTGGTGCATGGATAGTGCTAAAACAATACAAAAATATTTCTATTCTATTTACTTTTATACAGATGGTCATCTGCCTTTCCACTTTATATTTACAGTCTAACAAGTATAGAAAGAAAATGAGAACATTAAATCAAAACTTCCAGTCATTCAATTTAATTTATTACTGTATTGCTTAATCAGTAAGCAAAAGTAAGTTTACCTAATTATTTTCCCCTCTTGAATCATGGGAAATATTACAAGTACTGTTCACAATAGAAGAATATAATTGGGTTATATTAAAGAGCAAATAAGATAATTTAGGCTTAAAGATATTGGATTAAACAAAATTAAGGTTTGTAAACATGGCTTATCTTTTGGAAATTGATTCTCGGAGACCGAGCCGTCTGACTGGCTGATGGTGACGGAGCTCGGAGATCCTCTGATCCTGTGCTGTCCCACTTTCCCCCCACACCTGAGGATTATCGCCCGGCGCCCTGTCGCGAACATGAATGCAGACATCCCGTCCACAGATGCATACTTTCAGGAGAGGTGCCGCTGCTATTTTCAGATGCGGCGTATTGCGAGCGCATCCCGATTTGGGTTACGGTTTCGGCAAACCACTGAACCCAAATTTTTACTCTCCCCATCATAGGACCACTGGCTAAAACAAAGTGCCCTTTTTAATTTAATACTGACTTTATTTCCATTTTTTTTCCTTTTGGATAGGTAAAATTGCTTTCAATTTTTTTCTTTTCACATAAAAGAGTTTATTTAAGTTTTTCATCAGTTAATGGGAAATTTGAAAGCCATGCCTTCATAAGACCCACAGAGAAAGACTGTGTTTTACACCAGGAAGATTCCAAACAGAATAAAAGAGCATGAGCTCAGAGCTTTCCAGAGAAAAAATTGTCACAGGTGTCACATCAATGAATACACAAGCTGGCACGCAGGTTTCTCTTGACATCACATCGACTGAATTAATAAGCATGATGCTCCTGTTAACTGAGGGTGACAGACTTGCACCCTGAAATAATGCTACATGATTGCTCCATCACTGAATCAACAATGACTGCATGCTTTATAAACAACTGCATTACACCATACTCATGCAGGCTTACAAAATGTTTATTTCAGCATTCTGCCAAAATGGAACCTTTTTGATAAACGACATAGAGCAATAGGCCCTCACATGGAAGAAGAGAAAAGTGTTACTCATTTCACATACATTTTACATCGACATCGAATAGTCGCTCAGTGTAAACTGTGGAGTTAACTGCAAAGAGCTGTCCGCTCCACATGTTCGGGAATGAAAGCAGTGCTTTTCATTTTCCTCTCATCGTCTCCCTTCCGCATTCCTCCCCATCCTCCCGCTCTTCCGTTCCCTCTCTCCGCCTCAGAGCGAAAACCCTCCTGGCTAATGAAGCGCCTCCCGGCTCTCGACGTGGGCAGTCCCGGTGGGGTTCCTGCGTAAGCAGTCAGGCCTCTGCGCAGCGGGGCAAATGAGAATGAGGCCTTTATTTACCATCTGCCACATCAGGAGCTGCAGCGTGCGCACGCTACCCGATTTTACAGTCTGGTGACCACTCCCCCAAAACCAAACACCTCCGCGGCGGTTTACAGCTGGATTGCCAGGAATGATATTATGTTGTTTACTTGGGCCATTTGAAGCCACTGCAATCCACGTCCACCCCCTCCTGAAACAGCGGGGCAGGATTCGATTTCCATAAGCGTACATAATACTGATAGACCATATACATGGCTGTGATGGGGGGTAAGGAGGTGGGGGTGGGGGGGGTTCACAGCACCCTGCATCTTGACTGGGTGTTCATGTCTCATGCAGCTCTCCACTGCGTGCTTTATGTCCTAATGCCAGTGTGTTGAAATGCAGTGGTGGGGCGTATTTGCATATATTTTCCAGCTCCTCTATCCAGTGTGAGTCACATCACATTGAGGTGATTGAGGTGAGTCACCCATAATCCACCCCCTCCCCATACAATGCAAATCAATTTGACCCGTTTTGGAAGGGATAATAATAAGGGATAATAGGCACCATATAAATGCAATTCATTATCATTGGCAATTATTTTATTAATAATGGCAATCATTACAATAATTGCCATCGTCATTGCATTAGAGGTACTTAAGTAGATATACATTTTAAGGAACTCCTTCAGAAGCATCTAGCTCTGGTGTACACAGTGCCCTAATGATTGTTACAGAAAGCAGTACTTGACCAGGGTATTAAAAACAATTTTTGCATGTGGAGTGAACACAGATGCCAGAATGCTAAGTGAAAAGTCATATTTATGCCATATTTATGGAAATATTGCAGGGTCAGTAACAGGAAACACACATGTGACACAGACGCCCTACGGGAGTTGGGCCAACGACAGCGTGGAGATCCTAGACTTCTCATTAACGTGTCTCTGGAGACACCCAGAGCAGAAGTCACTGCACTGGGATCAGGTGTCCTTTGCTGAGCTGATATAAGCAGAGACACAGAAGAGGTCACCTCAACATGTTTGTTTGTTGGGTGACGTGTAACCAAGCACTACAGAGTCAGCCATCACACAGAAATGCATTAACCTGGAGAGAAACATTTAAAGCAGGTGCAGACTGCAGTCTTGATAGTCACATGCAACTGAGCGATACACTTAATAAGCACCTTCAGGAGCTATGGAATGAGTAGGCAACTGAAGAATAATCATATCATCGGTCTAAAAAGAAAAAAAAGGAAGCTCCATCTAAGCTCCATCTAATAAAAACCACATGCTTAAACTTAACTGTAACACTTTTTTACTTCTGTGTCCTTCATGTGACAAACTGATGCTGAGATTGAGCAGATACTGGAATCAAAGAGCATGTTTGGTGTTACCATGTCACCTGGAGGCACAGCCTGAAGATGCAGTGATATTGTCTACTGTTCAGTAGTGTAACTGGGTGACTCGTGTCATCTTGAAGGCTTTTGGGCTTTCTATTTAACTGTGATGAAATTTGCTTGAAATGCTATTGTTTGTCAGAGAATCCCAAACACAGTCTGTAACTTTTATTACTGTGTAACTGTGCTAAGAAATTTGCTTACAAGACCAAGCCACACAGAATGTCTTCAAAGATCTTCAAATAAAAATAAATAAAAATAAACACCCAGGGTTGAAAATGTACCGAGTATTTCACAGACCCAACTGGCAGTCTACACGGATCTGGATCTCTGGCTCTTTGCTAGCCTCCTTGGGTATGAATAAGAATGTCATGCTGTCCATATTAATGCAGAGCAATGGTTTCATGTGGTCCCTGGGGCAGTTCCTGGTGGGAGGGGTATGGAACACCAGGCGTTATATGCCTGCCCTCCTGGAAGTAATATCCTAACCTCATACATGTGTCTGCTGGTGCCGTCTGACAAAGTGGGGTATGGGGCAGGGCCCGCGGTCAGAGCCTGGGGGCTTGTGCTGAAGGTCACCACTAGGGGCAGCAGAGAACTGGTCAGCCTAACTGGGGCTTTCTGGTCAAATTTACTGATCATCAAAAGAGGAATATTGTTCTATCCATGCATTTGAGTTGGGTTTTAGAAAAAAGAGCATAAATGGTTTTGGAAGTTTTTGGCAGAGAACTTTGATTATTTGACTGCTCGTGGCTAACTGTGATAGCCTAGAGTGACTTTGTTGTATAAGCAGTGCGTCACCTCATTAGTCAGAGGGGTGGATGGGCACAAGCAATGAGAGCAGGATGGTTTGGGAGTGAAGCTATTTCCTGAAGTCTGTTTATTTTCCTTCACTCTTCTTTTGCAAAAGAGACATTTGAAATAAATAAGGAAACAAAGAAAAATCTCTGTGTTTCTGGAAACAGTGCTGTTCCTTTCCCTGTGGCAACCAATTCTGTAAATACTGTGGTTCTGTGGTTGATTAGCAGACACGCTTTAGCATCCATAGTGACTTGCATGGGTTATGATTCTTAATTTAAACAGCTAGATATTTACTAAGGCAATTGTGGGTTGAGTACGTTCCCCAAAGGTCGCAACAAGAAGTGGGGAATTCAACTGGTAACCTTACAAGCCCTGTTCCTAACCCCTACAACACACTTCTGCCCAACAACACTCAACGGACATGAGAACAGGAAGGAGTCACCTGATTATTTACTCTCCCAGCGGCACTTCAAAGGTTCAGAATGTGAGGCCCCCAGAGCGACATCAATTTGCGATGAGCCCGCCAAAGAGCGGGCAGGCAGCTGGGGTCAGGATGCAATAAAACCTCTTCCTTTCATGTAGCGCCGAAATCCCGTGAACCGGAAGCAAACGGATCAAGGCGTTTGATCCACGCCTCAGTTCACCTCCCCTCCATATACCTCTCACGGGAAATAAGGGCAGGACACGGAGGGTCATATCCTGACAAATATGAGACACAGAGGAGTGGAAGTCCACAAAAGGACTTCCACTGAAGGACAGCTAGGGTTGTGTCTTTGAACGAATCAAACTTAGGGACAGAATTTGGTTGGATTTATTGAAAATTCATTCATTTTCCTTTTGAGTGCAGTTCTCTCACTGTGTGCTTGGCACCAAGACACTTTCCCTCACTTTCATATTCTCATCATCTTCAGTCATACCACAGCTCATTGATCAAGTCCATTTTAAATACAAATTCAAGCTCCAACTGATAAATAAATAAGGAGCAAAATTTGTAATAGGAACATCCTTGGCACTTTTCTTGGCACATTTTGAATGACTGCATTTGAAGGAGAAGGAAGCATGTTTGTAGCTATAATAGAGATTCTAGGGGCCAGGGCCTTGAACTCTTCCAGGGCACAGCATGGAGACCAAGAACCCAGGGATTTAGGTATGTGTGTGTGTGTGTGTGTGAAGGTTCTGACTAGTGAAAAGTGGAGACAGCTGCTGTAGTGTAGAAGAGCTCCAATTTCTCTGACATCATAAGAACATAAGAAAATCATTCAGCAGTCGTTGTTATAATCTAGAGTGCACGTAGCACTGCCTTAAGCCTGATCCGGGAAGCTCCCAGGGTCTCTGCCTCCACTGCGAGTCACTGTTGCATGGGATCATGGCACACCATTTCTTGTTACATTCAGTCATGCGTCACACGAGCTCATAGTGTCATATGTGCACAACTAACTCTACATACGAGTCCTTGAATGGCACAAACCTAGACCTGGAAAAACACAATGTTACGGATGCGGTGACCGAACAGCAACTCGAACGACGAGCGGTTTCAGCAATTCCCCCGACACGGCCACGCACAGCCACAGTTCACAGATCAGAGGCTCCCGGATGATACAGATTTCTCCACCGATCTGTACTCAATCCGCTGGGGCTTGGGGGTGTATCCCTGCAGCTTAGCGCTTTGCGACCATTGGGTCACGTGATGCCCCAAGATGGACAACGCTTGCAAAAGACAGGACGTTCATACCCCTGCAGTGGCCACATTCGGGAGCAGAATTATGTCATGTATGAAAAAGTGGGGTTATCCTGTGCAGTCTCTGTAGATCACTTAATGGCAGTAGTTTTATAGCTGTAAAACTAAATGTAAACGGGGTGCAAAGCCAGCACAGTTTGTGCATACGCTACAAATGGAAAGCATTCGGTGTGGTTTGCAGATTGGCGGTAAGGGTTTTGAAATCTGCATTGCATTGAGCTAATGAGCTACCTGTGCTATGGGCAACAATTGTTCAGATTGCAGAGGTTATCACAGCAGTGCTGTGTGTATAAAGCCTGCTCACAGTTGCGCTGTGTGCGCACCGTCAGACCACAGACAGAAAATGAAAAAGAAAACCCTCCATTGAATGGAGTAGGATGGGGCGTGTGACTATCTGGAGGGTAAAAGTCTCCTGTAACATCTTGTTATTATTGTTGCTGTGTTTTGTTCTTCCTAAAAACTCCTTCAGTCCACCCGTTAACAGGCCTGGGAAGCCAAGGCGGGCGTTTTCATATATTCCGAGTATCGCCGGGTTATGGATCAAAGACAGGATTTCCAATGTATTCCCTGTGATCGCCCAGGTTATCTTCCACATAGAGCACTATGCATCCTTACCGCAAAGGGTCCGGAGCTCATTATTCTTTGTTTTAGGAGACGCTCAAATGTTAGTGTGAAGGTGATTCAGCAGAGCATCAATCTACTGCAACGTGAGGGCAATCTCCCTGCCAAGAATATACTCGTTAGTGTTGGGAGCACTTGAATGAAATGCTCTGCATGCTTTAAAACAAAAAAAAAAAACTGCCCTCTATTGAATCCTGTGAGGGTTTTGTACAAAGAGAATTGCTGAAAAGGAGGAGAACTCCAGGTCTGTGGCATCTGGGATTCGAACCAGCAACAGAATGGTGAAGGCTGCCAGCCCTCCATGTTCAATCTGGTTTCATCCTGGGATTTGGGTTTCAAAACAGATACAGAATAAAAGCCCACAGTGCAGTGCAGAGAATAGATGCTTCTGGGCTGTTTGAGCCGCTTTATCAGAAACTGGTGAAAGTCAGCCCGTGAACAGGAAACAGGCAAACCACATACTGGGGATTATCGCATTCCTTGAGTAGTTGAAGGTTTCTTACACGCAACGACTTTGGCATAAACAAAAAAAAAAAAAAGGCCAACTATCTGTTTCTGTTTACACCAGTGCCGTTTGCCTCCTGTCCCCTTCCCTCTGAAGGGCTGGGTGATTTTGCGGTCTGCACAGCTGTTTCAGCACCGCAAAGCCAATTAGCGCACCCATTCATGCAGAGTGACATAGCTTTATTCATGGAAGATAAACCTCCGGCGTGCTAAATCGCCACAGCCCATCCCCGACAAAGGAGCACGATTCCAGGGCCCGTCACTCCGCTCCCACTGCCGGGAGGTGCCCGCGTGTCAGAGACGCTCAGAAATGCGCCCACCCGCACCTTTTTTCCCGGGCAGATGCGCACGGGGATCCCCCGGGTTTGTTTGTGCTCAGCTGAGGATGGGAGGGAGCGTGACGAGCCTGTCTCCCAGGGTCCGGCTCTCTCGACCCACAGCTGATGGGGTGTGGTGCGATTGGAGCCGGGATGGGACCGCTCTGGGCCCCATGCAAATGGGCCCGTAATGGCAGGAATACAAATGCAGATCAGCGACCTACCCCCCCCCTCAAAGCAGCACAGATTTCCATCATTTTGCTGCTTTTTGATTGACTGACATGTACTGGGGTGTACACAGGTTCCTGTGAGACCTGGAGCTGCAGAGGAATGCACATCATTTGTGAAATAGGGGGGTAACTACGTACGGGAGATGTCATGGAGTTGAAGTGGTTGCTTTGTCTGTTGAATAGAATGATCGCTGTTCTCATATAGCTCTCAGATATCTCTGGGCAAAGCTGAAGCAGTTATTTAGATGGCTGAATGATGAACGCATTTCGTAGCATCAGTGTCAATAATTTATGTGGCATAGGTAGCTTTACAGATATTAAAACAAACAATATCTCCAAATCTACCTAAAAGAATCTTAGCCTCCACTACCTCCAATGGCCTAGAGTAGATAATGAGCTACCTGGCTTGTTAATTAAAATATAAATAACTGTGGTCAAAAGTGATAAAATTGTTTTACTTATTTAGATAAAGGACACATTTTATATTTTAGAAAATATTTTATCAGATTACAACATATTTACACCCACCTGCTTAAAGGTGTCAGTACTTCGGCCCCCTAGATGTTATTTTTGTGTTCTTGTCAGCTCAGCCCTATATATACCTTGCTTGTCTCTGTCTTTTTGCCAGTTCATCTCAGTGTTTTCTCTGTTGCGTACCCACTGCCTACCTCGTCCCTGCCTGCTGTCCTGCCTTGGTTGCCTCATCTGCCCGCCTTGACCCAGCCTGTTCCTCTTTTGATACCTGTTCCTTGTTTGCTCTTCCTTGGACTGCCTTCCCGGTTTTTCACCCTGCCTGTTCTGCCACCACGAACTCGCCCTGCGATTCTTAATAAACCTCTTGGAACCTGACTGCTCCTGGTCTGCGTTTGAGTCCGCGCCTGTGCCTTGACAAAAGGCATGAATTTCCAAATCCATTTCAGATCACATAATCAGAGTAAAATGACGATGTCATACCAACATAACAATGCAATAATTTACATATTTATGTACACAGTCTTTAACACACACTTGTGCGTGTGAAATGAGATGTAAGTTGTTTTGCTGAATATTTAAACCTATTAAAAGAATGAAACACAATTTGCTGTCAATCATTTATATCATATATATCACCTCTTGTGAATCTTAACACTTAGGACTATGACCTAAATTTAACAAATTGCATATTGCTAAATGGATTTGTTTTCACGTACAGTCAACTAACACTTGTTGTAAGTACCACTGCCAAACAATTTGTGGTCATGCAAAAGCCAAATAGCTCTATTAAGGTTTACACTGAGGATTACAAATGACATGTCTTATTTTTCAATGCCACACATGTAGACAATTTATAACGGTGATGGTTAATTGTTGAAAGTTAATTGAGTGTTAAAATGCTGTCAACAATCTGTTGGCACATGATTGCTCCTAATTAAATACATACTTAGGATTTCAATCATTGTTTTATTGTGCAGAAATTTTCCAATGTCACAGGAAAGTGAATTCATTAGTGGGGAAAACATAATGAATGCCAATATACTTCCATAAACACCAATGCACTTTCATAAAATGCCCTTCCATCAACAAACAGGTGAATAGACCTTAAGCTTGACAACGCACTCATTTCAGTAAATTCCAAGCCAATGCTTGTTGGCCGACTCAGTTGAGGACCGTAAAAATTTGGATGATCTAAAGAACCCCCTGACCTGACCTGATCATCTAATTAAAGAGTTTTCAGCTCTTCAGAGTGGGCACATTGGCTGTGCTCCAAACTGTTCCCTCTACATAACTGCTGAACTCTGATGAGAGCTCGGAGCGTCATGCTAACTGCTAATCGTGCGCTCAGATGGTAAATGACTTCTCTGCACATCTGTGCAGGTGGAATGATGAAGGGGATATCAGCTTAAAATGTGTAACAAAGGCGGTGTATCTCACAACCACCATCTGCCATTATCCAGCTGGGGCCACCACAATTGGATGGACAACGTGTTTGTGTGTGTGTGTGTGTGTGTGTGTGTGTGTGTGTGTGTGTGTGTGTGCGCGCGTGTGTGTGTGTGCGTGTGTGAGTGAAAGAGGGATCATCTTTGACAGTCACCATGCGTGTCTCTTATGAGTAAATCACTCATAACAGTGACATAGAGAAACTTAGGTAAAAGAGTGGATTGTTATATACTGTATCAATAATGTTGTGTTTCATGTAATATTCATTAATCCCACATATTTTCATACAGTGCAATCTTTTAATCCATTCACATTTCTTTTCAAATAAATATGTGTGCTTCCCACTCATGAAAAAAGGATTCATCCAGATTATATACTTAGGTTTAAAACTCTAATTTCACAAAAATTAATGAGACTCAGCGCATTATGTATGTATGAAAGTCAGTTGCAGCAAAGTGCTTTCATCTGACTTGGACAGAGGCTGCGGAACACAATAGACCAAGCCTGCATAGGGACGACTAGTGCAAACTAGTGTGTGAAAAGTCAAAAGATCATGTACTACATTTGGAATGTTTCCTGAGAGTAATAAAAAGCTCTCCAGTTAGAAAATAACCCACTGTAAAGAATATTACACTTTCAGATGTGCAAACACAAGGGATTGTGGGATATGGATAAACAGAGACATATTCACAAGAGGCAGAAAACATGATTAATTTTAAGATCTCTCAAGAATGTCAATTATTGTTCTCTGCAGGACTCTGCTAATTAGATTCCTGGTTTATCTAAAACGGAGAAAAACTCAGACTCCAAGTACCTTGTTCAAGGATGCAAAAACAGTACATTTTGGAATTTGAACCCACAATCTTGAGGTTCCAGTCTGGTTTCATGGTACACAGCTATGGTTTAGAGGTGAGGGAGACAATTGTTTCTGCTGGGATAAGCGACAGCTGCTTTGAGACCTTTGAATTTGCAGGTTTATATGTTTTCTTTCAATTCCACGCCTTCTTCTTGCAGAATGCAGTGATGCATATGGAATTGGCCCACAGCACATATAGAGTGGTTGCATACATCACATCTTGTATGTATGAAGAACACGTCTCAGTGATGTACGTTTATGGAGATGTGCATATTTTCTTGACAATCCACACATTATCTACAGCACAGGTATTACAGGCTCAGGGAAATTTTCCTCCATTCAACAGCCTATGCATTTTGACGTAATGTTTATGCATTTGGTGTTAGGTGTGGGATGACAGATTGTTGTGGCCAGCAAGTTCTATGCCCTTTGATCATAACATGTTCCTGGAGTGTTATGGAAACCATATAATTGACATTCACATTCAAATCAGCTTTACTGACATGACTAAGAAAAGGTATTATATCACTGAGAGCACATATATCGTGAAACACACCAAATAATAGACAGAGTACAGGGAAAAACAATTGCTTAATGTCAGAAAGTAGAGTGGTCTTACGGCCAAAGGAGGTGATAGGGATCACACGAAGCCACTGATTACATAACCAAGAATAGTGATAACAGCAACAGTAATGGTTAATTTATGTAAAAAACTGGCCTGTTTCCACAGCAATTGAGGAGTGTTTGAGGGCAAACACCGCACCTGTTCCACCTACCAGCAGGGGGCACCCAGCATTGGCCCCTTCAACCAGTGTCTAAATCCGCCTACAGCGCTCATGCAGCAGTTGAGTTAACATTCACTGCACTCCCAAAGCCAGAACTGGACCTGCCGCACCTTGATGTGTTATTCAGCTGCCGCGATGTGCAAGCAGGAAAACAATATCATGCTTGGTTTGAGCCAAATTCAGTTTGGGGCCTGGGACGCAAAAGCGCCATTCTCTTTCTCCTCTCATAAAGCCATTTTGCAGAAATCAAATCGGTTGTTGATTTAAAAAAAGAAAGGGTAGATGTGTGTTTATTCATTTGCCCGCGTCTTGTGTGTTCCATAGGGGGGTCCCGTCATGGCGTGTGTCAAACTGTAAGAACGGTGTAATGGGGTTGGGAAATAACACATTCATGGGGGAAGGGCTTCAGGAAAGCAATCTTGCTTGGAGAGAACAGCCCATACACACGCTGGCCATGAGTAAAATCTAATCTTTCCCCTCCATTATCATGCCATATGTCTCTCCAGCGGCTCAGTGTCATTTGGTTTGAAATGCTTTATTCGACTTGTTATGTAATCGCAGTAGGCACTGAGCTGCACATGAACAGCGAGGCATTGCATCAAAGCAATTAATAATGCAACTCACAGCACGGTACAGTCTTACCTGATACATTGTTAAGTGTGTCTGGAAGTAGGCTTAAGTCCTGGGAAGAACCAATGACCGTAACAGAAAAATACACTCATGCCAAGTGTCACAACAACAAAAAAAGAATATCATCCACTACCAGCTGGAAGCAGGACGGAGAGTCATAACGGAGGCACAATCTCCCTAGCCAATTTCAACCTCCCATTGTCTGCAATGTATTTCTATGGGAAGACCCATAAGCTGGAATCAGTTTATTTGTGGATAATACCTGTATTTCTGGAGGAATGCCTCATCCACGTTCACAATTCTGCCAAAGCAGGGCTTTAAGGGAGGGAGAGAACTTTGACAGAAAGAGGTTTGCAAACATGAAATTCAATTAATAAAACATTTCTATCTCGTATTTTACCCACGCTGATGGCAAAAGGGGTTTTGTTTGTTATATGTATGTGTGCGTGTGTGTGTGTGTGTGTGGGTGTGCGCATATGTCTGTGTGTGTGTAGAGAGAGGGTATGTGTATAGATATATGGATATATGTATGTATTGTGTGTACATATGTTTTACTTTACACAGATGCCTCACATGGCAAATGAACAAGAGCTGTCATTCTCAGCTTTCTATTAACTTAAGTTTCATGGGTGAGCAGAGCGGAGGGGTGTTACGATGGTTCCTTTGATGTCAGTAAGGGGCGCAGACCAGTTTTTAATACCCACCACAGGAAATTCAGTTGGGAAACTGCGGACTAAGCAACTCAGGACAAGATGCACAGTGCGGGTTTAATAAAATGAATTCTGAGTGTAATAAAGCATGTCGGTTTTATTAGACTGAAAAACTAGCAGCACAGACTGAAGCTGTCATGGCTACTGAGGGCTACGCGATAAAGGGAAAGAGGTATGTCCCATAGCGATCTATGTTCTATCGTTACGTTCCTCTCCACAATATCACCCTTAACAAGAGGTTATAGATACAAGAGAACACACATAAATTATTTGCAATTTTTTTTTTGGTGTTTTGCCCCGGCTGAATTGTACATTCATTATAAGATATAAGAAATACTAAAATAAGAGGGACTCAGGGAATCGATAGGATCCAGTCCAGGGGTCATGCTACAAAAGCTACATGACACTGCTACCTACTTTCTTTCTACACTGGAAGACCACCCCTGCATGCTTCCCTCTGTGACCTAGTGAGGTTAGGAACAGAATAAATCAAAGGCAAATGTTTGTGTGCCGTTTTCTACATTCCAACTTGGTTTGTATACATGATTAAAAATGCCTTGAAAATGAAGAATACTTGACTGAATGTACAGCAAACACTGAGATACAACCAAGAGTGTGGAGGCTATCCCCAGCAGGGCCTTGAATCTTTTTCTTAATGGAAAAACAAAGAACTCCTCGGTTACAAATCAATCAACTGAAAAATCAAAAACGCTAACCCTCCTCTAAGCCCCTAGAGAATTTGGCTTGGTTGTGGAAACTCTTATGTTCCCATCTGATGGAGCACTACCTGCAGGTATGTTTAATTGCCCATTAACTGCAGGTGTGCTTAATTGTCCATTGCCTTCAGATGTTGCATTCTCCTGCAAAGCATGTGAAGGATGCTGCCCATGGTCCTGGCCCCTGGTAAGACGGATGCTGTCCATGGTCCTGACCCCTGGTAAGACAGACGCTGTCCATGTTCCTGAACTCCTGACGAGATGAATGATGCCCATGGTGCTACAGCTCCTCCTGTTTTGGCCACACTTGGAAGAGCCACGGTTCTGGCCAGGGTGCATTCAGTGTGCCATCCTGTGAGATATCTCCAGGATCAGAGAGGTTCCACTCATGTGTGGTTTATTGGCAAGTTTGACTACAATGTTCAAATACATTGGGTACCACAAGATGAGGCAAATAACTGGAAATTAGTGACTTTGTGCTTTATAAGGCCCGCCATGATGGTCCACCAACAGTTCGAGAACAAAGAGAGCGATGAGCTTAACCGCTCTTGTACTACATGAACAGTGGTGACTGCTATGCCAAAGCATAGCACTTCAGTCATTTAAATGCACCTTTCTGGCACACTATGTCCCACTGCTTGTAAACCAGTATAACTTACACGCACATTTAAGGAATTTCAGTAAATCAAGGCCATTGTATGTTTAAACTATTTCAGACACTGAGAACCTTGAACTGAATAACTACTCTCAGTAGGTCCCCCTACGGACATTCCCTTTGAATGACAACAAAGACGACAGCCATCCCAAGGCAATTTTCCAATGAAGGCATGCGGTATAAGAATAAAATGAAACTGATGTCTTGGAAATTGGGAAATAATTTCCACTGTGCTGATTTCGAGCAACACCTTGCATTCATGAGAGTGGATTATTGAATATGCATGCAAAACAACCGTGTCACCCGTGATAGTAATATTTCACCTCAGATGACTATTAACACACACTTCGGTGAATTTACATTTACTGTAGGCTTAATAAAATAGAACTAACATACTAGCTCTATATGATGTGATATGATAATCACATAAGGCAGGCTGTTTTCATAAACTGTCAAAGGGAAACACTAATCTCCAGGTGTGTGTCAGTAGCTTTCACTGTTCCATCATTTCAATTTGTGTTATTGCCATGGGAAACGGCAAGCCACAGGCGGCATGTGAATGCTGAACAGGTGCGCTGGCACACTGTGAATTAGCATCATGCTGAACGTTAACATCACCTTGACCTGTCAACACAACTTGCCAGGGAGATTGGTGATTGGAACACTTTGAATGACAGAAAGTGAACTGGATTATTGACAACTGAATGAAAAAAGTGAAATAATTATGAAGTTATTATTCTTCAAAATGTTGTAAATGAATCAAATGAAATGAACGAACAGTGGCACAGAGTTGCTGGCCTGTGAGTCGAATCAGTACATTGGTTCATCTACTGGCATAATAGCTTCCTTTATCCTCCATACAAAGTAATTTTACAGAACAGCTGGCACACACTTCAACACATAAGGACATGACCTGGAATGTCAAATATTTTCAGAGCATTGAATGCTGATTCAAAGGGCAGTGCCCAGACTCTCCACCATGCGACGCTGTGCGGGACCTTTGAATAAATGAACAAAATCAGTGTGTCCAGAAGGCGGTCAAGGGAGACGAGCCAAAGGAACAGGTGCGGGGCAGGTGCGCTAACCCGCAGAGTGTGCTCCGATAATCACACTGACCCCATTTCGCACGGTCCGAAACTTATCCATCTCCTCCAAATGCGCGGCCGGGACAAGGTAACACTCCGACACCCCCCGGCGCCTGCAGCTTAACCTCTGCTGAACACAGCATGTCAATGCCAGAGTCTCACGGCTCTCATGGAAAGCTAGCCCAGCTGTTTTGCCTATGCTATGCTGCACGGACCCCCACAGAGACATTGATGCCACTGAGAGAGGCTGCATTAAGGCTGAGCCACCTAAACGGGTGGGCTAAAGGCATATCCATTCATTATTAACACTTCCTTTTATCCAAGATCGTTTTGCCCTGCTGTAGCATAAAGCTCTGCTGATGCTATTTCTGCTGCTAATAATCACCTATAATTACTCATTACTCTCCATTAACCTCTCGGTAAGGACAAGTGTGTGAAAGGCAGGCAGCTTCAGACACAGATACATGAGAGGAGATCTATTTATCACCACAAAAAAGCAGCAGGTGATATGAATCAGTGGAACCATACATTGAGTCAGACGCATTTATAATGTCTCTTTAATCCATGTGCATAGGTCAGTGGCAAGATCCAGTCAGTTGTTGTTTTTCTAGTTATGTGTGACCTCACTGGTCACATGACCTTGACGACGTGAAGTGTAGCATGTCAGCCTCCGACGTTTGAGTGCGGGCAGACAGAACAGTGTCACCTGGGAAAGGCCTTGCATCAACAAGTAGTGTGACATGAAGGTGGATGTCAATAGAGTGCCACACTGGCCCAAGTCATATTGATATTTTTTGTTCATTTTAGCGATAGAGTCTTCATTATATCTTCTTTCACTTTTGCACATCAGAATATAGAAGAGACATACACGCCATGAAGTCGAGAGGATATTGAAATTATATGGTCATTCGCAAACACAAGCAACAAATGCTGATTTAACATGATTTTAGAACGTGTTATTTTCATTAGATTTTAACCTTTAATATTGAATGCAAAATGGTCTTAACAGCCATAGGCATCTATGCAGCATCTCCAGGGAAAACAGAAATATCACACATATAAGGATGGTGTCTTTTACATTTTTAATGGTCACCTAGGGTCTCTCTCTGAAATGCAAATATACTACTCTACATTTATAAATCAATTTTAAGATTCATAGATTTAGAAATGCATTTAACCAGAGTATATATTAACAAGGCTATGAATTCAAAGAAATAAGAAAGATCCTAATGTGAAAGGTAACATACAACAAACCTTTAAATACTCAAGAATTTTGTAGCCACATTCAAACATTCTGTAATGAATACTTAATTATATATAAACAAGTGCATTTTTCTTTACAAATATGTCTAAGGCTGTATAATTCAGTAACAAATGACAAAGACTGCACATATATGAATCTACATTTTAAAATATGCATTTTTTGCATTCACACAACACTCATGACATTAAAAAGCAAGTACACATTTACAAGTGCACATGCACATTTCAGAGCTATTGCATAATACAATTTCTGATTTAAAATACATTACAAAACTGAGGCTTGGCCCCATACACATTACTTGTGTTCTGTATTTAACCAAGGCCATCTGTCATAAAACACAATATAATAAACATTGGTCTGAAATGTAGCTTCACATGAGGTCTTCAGCTACATGCTCTGCAACAAAATGAAATAGGCAGTTATGAGTTGTCAATTATGTTTAACAATGAGCTCCAGGAAGTGTTAAACTGGATATGCCAAGTGCATGCTGAGTAAATGGGCTTCTGATTTACATTTACATCTATTCATTTGGATTTAAATTTTTTTGTTGTTGTTAATGAACTTTCGTACTTCGGGTATTTTTAATGAAAATTTCATTTGAATGTTTGAATTTTGATATTTCAGCCCAGCACAACATGGCTATGAGACCGCCACCCACTGGACTGATGGTGGGAGGGGCTACGTTTGTCATCAGTTCTGATTAGCTCCAGTCGAGGGTGTCCTCCCCAGCCCGGTCCAGATGGCACCTTTAACCCCTCTGCCGCGGTTGATGCTGCCTGTTTCCTCAGCGCAGGAAAACAGGGAGCAGGTGGCCGCAGCGAGCCGCGGCCGCGTGTCAGACAGGGTCTTCCTGTGCCTCGCTGCCATGACAAACCATCCTGTTTGCCGCGGCGAGATCGCACTGTTCCACGAGGCACACGTTCCTCCGTCTCTACTGCCCTGGCTCCCACCTGATGGCTCACAACCCATCCTGTTACCAGGCACGTTTGTATTTACAGAGAAGAGCGAGGGGATGGAGCTCTGGACTCATGACCAGGCCATGGCTTCGATGTATCACACTCCAGGTAGGTAAGACGCAGGTGTACAAATGCAAAGTCATTGAGTAATAGCTCAATAGCAGCTACATAAACATTACAGTTAATTATCATTATAAACAAATGAAAATAAGCAAACACGCTGGAGGCAGAAAAGTGCAGTTGTTGAACAGCTGGATCCACTAGGAGGTTGCAGGTTCCAATCTTGGGTGCGGTACTGCTCTATGGTAGTTATTACGTACCGCTGAGCAAGGTATGAGTTCAGTAAATATCTAGCTCTATAAACTGACGCTCATACTGGCTGTGTGTCCAACACTTGATGGAAACGGCCCAAGAGTGGTTGCCTGGTGTATGATAGTTCACATTCACATTTATTTATTCATTTACATTTGCCTCACTTTTATCCCGAGTAACTTACAAAAGTGCAGTCCTGAACCGTTTGCAAAGGCAGCACTCGTCCTAAACCATGGACAGAAGAGGCTGTTGTGAAGATTGAGTTTTTTCATCCAGAGAAACAGCTCAAGAGTATCAGCTCACACACAAGTTCTGTCAGAACAGAAGAGACAAAAGCAACCAGAGGAAGTGAAACAATCACCAATGGAATAAGAATAAGAAAAGAAATTCATTTCAGAACCAGAATTCTTTTTTCATTTTGCACACGCTCTTATCCGAAGCACAGAGCTGAAGAACTAGGCTATATTAAAACTTAAACAGGAGCCAAATATTCTGTTTTCGCTCTGGCTGCCCACAGGCCATTCAATTACAGATGCAGCCTGGCACAGCTTGGTTCAGCCCAGCTCAGCACTCCTCTGACAGATATTGGAGAGAGCCTCCAAGTGACCTCGCTTCTTCTGTGTGGGACGACAGATATTAAAGGGACAAGGGCAGCCCACCAACACCCCCCCCCCCCCCCCCCCACCCCCCGAGCTGGGCAGTCAGGGAGTGGTGGACATCGTTGACTTCTAGCCCTGAGATCAGCAGACAAGCAAGCAGACAGCGCCGTGGCAATGTCGTCTTGTGCCTGGACACCAATCCCCCCCCCCCCCCCCCCCCACAGCAGGGCCTGTCATGCTCTACGACTCCAGAACACTCCGTGGCAGCAGGTAGGGGTCGGATGGACAGACGGACGGACAGGGGCGGGGAGGTAAACATCCTTCGCTAAGGGCCCCTCACTGCAGCACAGCTTGGTAAAAAGGCGCCAATGAATATGCCTGCCAGCTTGAGTTTATGACATAGGAGCTGCTACTTTCCCTGGTAGAGATAATGCTCTGGGTGAACCGTTTCTCCTGAAGCGCTGAAGAATTTCAGCCCATAAAGACATGGTAGATTGTCTTGTGCTGCTGGGATTGCTGTTTCCTTTCATGGCGGTCAGCCAATGAGGAAGCCACATGGTGCCTGTTTGAATTATGTCAGGGGTGGGCGGACCATGAGGGGGTAAGTATTTAGCACATCCATATAAGGTCATGCCTCTTCCTTCAAGTGTACTATACCTTGGACTTTTATGCTTCAAGTGTTAGGAGTCTGACATTACCCCTTCCAATATTTACCTATTGCTAAAATGAACAAGCAAATGAACTGAGGATTGTTAGTTTAAGTATCTATATGTATATTTGAAAATGAATATTCAACATAGAATGAGCATTACAGTACACAGAATGTACATTGTAGGCTTGGATTTTCCCAAAAACAATATATTAATGCAGCAAGGGATGCAGAAGTGTATGATGCTGTCTTTATCATGTCCCCTGACAAGTTCACTGTCTGGAGTCTTATTGGCCACAAAATATCATGACATCACCCAGGTGAGTACACACACATGCGTACATTTAGCTACTCAAAAGTTAGGGATGTTCTACAGTCTGCATAGATGAATATTTCAGGCATTCAGAATTACCACACTGTCCTCTATTAATAAAACACAGTACTTTCAATGAAAAGACTACATCAATGGATAGCTGAAATTCACAACTTCAAAGTCCTCTATCTTTGCACCCATCTGTCTGTCAGCATCCCACACGCCATCACTCTTGGAAGCCGCTGACATGTGGTGATAACTTGTTAGTGAAACAATATGTCCCCTGGTTGCATCATGTCGCCTCAGTTCACTCGGGAGAAAAGTTCTTGACATTCGGGGAGGTCAGCGTTGTCAGGAAAGAGAGGAGTCAGGTTTGGGATTGCACTCACATAGAGCTACGAAGACACAAGAGCAACAAAGAGGGCAGTTTGACAGAGGACACCCCGGGCGTAAACATTCGCATGGATTACTGGCGTGAAACTCCACAACTTAGAGCGTGCACAGCGAGAAACACAGGGAGAGAGCAATGTAGACAGTTTTTGTTGGTTTCACTGTAAAACAAGCGTGAACCACCCCTTTTTTGTCAATTTTTGCGCCCTGTTTCTTTTGCCCTTCTGCAATCTCTCAGCTCAGGTTAATGGGCCACAGATCGATGCAGCGGGCTCATTTCCGGCCATTGCAGATACTCAGACAGCTAGACTGTGACAGTGTCCCAATGCAGTGGCTACAGAGGAGTAGCGTGATATGACCAGCATCAGTATTTCACCTCCTCTTCCCCATTTAGCTGGTGATGAGCACCATGCCACTGTGCCACTCCAGGGAGCCATAACTCCACCTAGTTAAGTGGAGGGGCGTCATGTCAATGAAGGTGGGCATCAATGCAAGTCGCCGTAGTCCGTTGCGGGCAGAACCCCCCTTGGGATTGCCATTGCTGACACCGTTTGCCAACTGACACCTCTGTGCCAGGGTGCACTGTACTAACCCTGTCCCAATAACTGCCCCCAAACCCTGTGTCCTCAATGAGATCCATCCCTGTTTTCTAATAAAAACCTGCTTGTGTTTCAGGGGCAAACAATCCCCACAACACAAAGGGTCTGCTTCCTGTTTTATGTTAACCTTTTGTGCAGAATGTATACGGCAATCAGCATCTGTGCAATTTGTTTGCAGGATTACCTCCTCCCGCTACACGAGGAAGTTAATCAATAATCCAAAATGGAACATCTCCAATGCTCCCAATAAACAACTGAAAACACTTAACCTGAGTGTTGTACTCCAGCAGTCTGACCACAATGCATTTGGACTGTTTAAATAGAATTTACAAAATCGAGTCGAGATTTTTTTTGCACACAAAATGTCAGCAACCCTCAAACTCATAATGTAGCAGGGAGTGAAAAGAATACATTATTACCACACTTTGCAACTGAAAGATAGGATAAGAAATGCATTGCAGTGGGACTGACTGTGGTTCTATTGATTGCATTTAAGCAGGAAACATTCCCTGGCTTAAAAGTCGCTTTAAAAAAATGAAACCCCCAGAAACACTACTCCCCTGAAATGTTTTCCTCTCAAAAGTGTGCAAGCAAAACAAATAGAAAACAAAGAGAGAGAGAGAAAGCAGAGATTGTGTGTCCATCCATTTGCTAAGAGTGGATTTTCTTCACTGACTTTGACCAAATTGATTTACCCTTTAGGTCATACCCTATAAAGCTCAAAATAAGAGTATAGCTAGCTCCAACCTTCAGTAAAAGCCACATTTCCTGTACCTTTCAAATAAATAATTTTTTTCCAATTATGGTTAAAATGTCCTCATTGACTAATATAAAATATGGATGTTTGTCTTTGGTTGTAGGAGTCCTTGCCTTGGCATTACCGCTGGAGCTAAAATGCAACACAAAGAATAAATCCGCATGAGATAACATTTGACCTGCATTGGAAAAGACCGAACATGACCTGCATTGTACCAGGGTCACCAGCAACAAAGAAATAAGAGCCAGTTAAGATGACAATAGCAAAGCTATCCACAAATCTGAACCCTCCTACCGCCCCCGGCCTTATCCAAACCACACAACAGTCTCTGTCACCTGCTGATAACTACCCACAATGCATCAGTACACAGGGAGCCCCAAGGGGACCTCTGAGTACGCAAACATGTGGTTACAATGGCAATGACAAAGAAAGTGAAGCCAATAATGTAAATACAGCTGATGAACTTGCCTCTAGGGATGACATATCACACAGTGGGGGTACTCTGAAATGCAGTAATGATGGTGATGATAATGATGATGATGATGATGATGATGGTGGTGGTGATTATTATTATTATTATTGCTATTATTATTATTATTACATTTCATTTCATTCATACAATTAGCAGGCTTTGGCTGAACTAACAGCACACATTATGTATGTAAACCCAGAAAAAGGAGATGAATTTTCTTTTTTTATGTGAAGTTCAAACTCTTAGGATTCTGTGTTGGTTCTTGTTCTGTAACCTTTCTATTCAATTCTATCCATCGAATGTTCCGCTCAATGTTTTATTTTCTTTTTCCTTCATTTCATTTCACTTCAGATTATGGACATATTCCAGTTTCACTGCTTCGGGTTTGCCATGCACATTAATTCCTTATAATCTGCTTTCATAGAGAATTTGTTGACTGCAGTGCATGAATATGTAAGACGAATGAATAATACATGTTTTTCCTTTTTCGTGTTTGTTTTGTGTATTAATAGCTCTCTGTTTCATTGCTTTAAGAAGAACAAAATGTCTTCACTCCAGCAAACAGGATGCAGAAAACAGTTAACTGAAAAAGCAGTGCATGGCATGGTCTCTATTTTCTATTGTTCATTTTTGTTCTGTCTCCAACCACCAAAGCATAATGTGCTTTGGGACTGCAACAAACCTAAGCAACTTTTTTATTGTCTTACACAACATTATAAATTTTGTGGCTGCTGATGAGAATGTGAGACGTTACGCAATACACAAGGAAACATAACACTCTTTTACATTTGTTATGCAATGTTATGGACAAGTCACTTTGGGATTAGACTGAGCTGAAACCAATGCCAGACGTAACTGTATTGGCAGAGAGGATACTTAAAATCAATAGGCTTATTTGCCTAAATGCAACGAAGCCTGAAAAAAAGACAACCAATAAAAAGAGGAGAACGCCCCTGACAGCTGTGTCAGCGTGTGAAATTTCACCCAAAGAAAGAAAAAAAACTATCAGGTGTAATGCTTGCACAAACACATCTGGCATGTTCCTTTGCCCCCTCCAACCTCTGTGCCAAATGTCCTGTGGCCCTCCTGGGACCCCCCATCCTGGACTCCCGAGGGAATGCCGGGGGGGTCACAGAGCAGGAGTAAGGGGACTTCATACCCCGATTATTGCATCAATCCGGGTCAGAGTGAGAATCTTCACAGCATGAAGAGAAAAAGCTTTGGTTGTTTAACCCGCTTAATGCTCTGTTAAATGTCTGCCCACAAAATGTATGTAGAGTTCACACTGATTTTACATATGTTGATCAAGACTGTCATATACACTTATGCCTTCTCTGGGCCAGACAGGATGGGTCCAGCACCTACAGTTCAGCAGGAGCAGAATCCTTCCCTTTCATTAAGCTGCTGAGAATGAAAGGTACATCCCAGCCTAGCCGCCGCCATCACCCACCTATAAACCGGTCCTTGAGCCACTCATAATGGTGCATTTGTAATGCCCTTACTTATTAATATGTCTCTGCAGACGCCTCCGACAGCCAGGCGAAGTGTCACTGATGGGCAAAAACATTCAGGCCCAGCAGCCTCCTAAGAAATTCACAAATGCACCAAGGAGACGGAGAAGGTTTCAGCGATAATGGAAGCAGCCGTCGGTGTGGTGGCGGGAGACGTGTATAAACACAGTGGGCTGGGGCGGGGTGGGGTTAATAACGGCGGCAGAACGGGCTGAACTGTGGGCCATCTGCAGCTTTGTGCACCTCCCTGCTCCTAAGAAATCTCTGACGTGCTATTGGCTAAACCTTTAGGGAGGCTCTGATTTGTGTCAAAGATGAGCCTCCAGAGCAATGAATGGGTGTCAGATTGCTTTTTCCTCCGCCACGGGCTAGCCCTGCCCGGGCCATGTATAGTCGCCCTCTCACCAGTGTGTCTGGTCAACGAAGGCAGCTGATAGGTCAGGGCCTTGTTTTTCCTGCTGGCCTGTTTTTGCGTTGCCCAGTAGAGTGTGGGGGCAGCCCTCCCGAACCCGTTTGAACACCGCCCGTCTCGGCGCAGCCGGGACCAAGGGGCCTGGGCTGTCGGCTCCGCTGCCCCTGGCAGCATGTGGGCACCAAGGTGGGACTGGAAACATTTGCCTTTTCGCTGATCTTTTACAGAGAGGGAAAATAGGTCAAAGGAAAACAAGAGGCCCCTATCAGGCCCTTCTCTTCCTCAGGAAACGCAGACCTGTCAATGACTGTTCTAGAGCTGGAATAAATGTGTAAACAAAGAACAGAGCACAACTCTCCAGTGGAAAATACAAAACCTATGCTCCAGTATGATACTTACGGTAATGTTGGTCTGCTTATAATGACCCCCCAAAGCAAGGTCAGGCCCCTGAGACTTCCCAAAGGGTTCACAGCCAATTTTATATTACTAAAGGGCAAGCATCTCACAACAGGGAGAAGTGATTGAGTTTGTTCAATTAAGGCAGTGGTTAGTTGAAACAAGTGCTCAAATAGACTACAATTAGCATTGGAAACCCCTGTACTAAATTACTCCAGGATTGGACACACTGGTAGTAAAGTGTATTAAGGAGTGAATGGTGCTCTAGTAAAGTGCACCAGGATTGATCACTGCTGTACTTTAGTAGACAAGGATTGGATAATGCTGTATTAAGGTATACCAGGATTGGCAGCCCCCTACACTAAAGCACTCCATGCCTGTGATGATATGCCTGCAGGTAGTCATGAGAAGCTAAGGTGTCAAGGTCACACAGGTGATAAAGACACCCCTCAAGGGCGACGATGATCCCCTTGTCAGAAAAGACTCTCACCAGGGCACCTGATTGCCACAGCAACAGTGGCAGCTCTCTCCTTGCAGGTATCTCCCTTCTGGGTGTAGAAGAGTGTCTATAAATAGCCGAGGTGTCAGGTGAGTAGACTCCTGGACCCATTCCCCGCCTTCAGTTTAAAAATAAAACTGTGGTTTGTTTACTGTGCCTGCCCTCTCTGCCATCAGCCACCTATATATACTAAAGCACCGCAGTTGACGTCTCTAGTTAACAGGTCAAATCCCACATGGAAGTGAAGCCTGCAATTTCCTGGGATTCAAGTTCCTAAACTTTATAAACTCCTGCTGCCCAGACCAAAACAAGGTAAACTTGTCCTGCAAGACAGAATGGTGCTGTAGTTACAGACACATTTCCACTTTGAAAAAGTTCCCTTTTCCAGATGAAAATGCAACCCATGTCAATTTAGTTAACACTTCTTGTCCAAATTCAAAATTTCTATTAGGATTTTGCAACTTTTTTTCAAACAGCTGGTATGTAAGACAGATTCCACAGCTGATTTGAGTGGGCACAACTCCGGCTTGACAAACAGCACCTGTCAACTTCCCCTGCCTGTCAATTAGACAGCAAGTGTCACCTTGGCATCTGAGGGTGCCATGAAAACAGGAAGTCAATAAGGAAATGGAGCTACAGGTAAATAGGCAAGTGAAATAAGCTGTTAGGTGATAATGGAGGGCCAGGTTGAGATGTTATGATGTGCCATCCGTCATGCCAGAGCAGTCTGGGCAGCTGCCATGGCTCCCTAATTGAGATTTGTTATAAACTCTCTCTCTCCATGGTACTTTGGGATTACCCAGTATGCCTCTCATTAAGGGATCACGTACAAATATTACAGGAAAAAAAAGAGTAAAAGTGTACAAACATGTATTGGTGCACAAAGGCTGGAGGCCCCTGCACTAATTGATTGATACATTGAACCATATTACTCTCTGAATAACATGCATTTATTTAGAGCATCAGCCTATGATGAGAGTTTGGTTGCCAGATGTGTTGGTCACTGTCTCCTTTAGGAAGACAAGTTGGAAAGGGTTACAGGTTATGTTGGAATTTGATAATTGTTTAATTACAGTGTAATCTCATAGGCGAAGCTGTCACTTAATGTATAGCTTGGCTTACAAAAGGTACCTTGAGCCATGTTTTTTTGCCATCTTGAAAAAAGTTCAACTTGGTGTTTTGTCCTTAAACAGCCCAAGAAATCCAGGGAGACATTCTGTTTGTCAGGTCCTTGTGTAAACAGTCATGCCTCCCTGCCCCGACTGAAATCATATCATCTACTATGCAAACAATACCTTATTGATTTCCACAGCAGGGCTTCTCATCCAGGCAGACCTTTACTTTGACCCAAACACTGTAAACTGCAACCTCTATCGCTGCAATTACCATTTACTAACTGTGCCAGCGCAGCAGAACAGCAAAGGAAAATGCTTGGATAAAATCATCTGCCGTCATAATGCTGAATTGATAGCCATGTATTTATAGATGTGGGGGGAGGAGAGGAAGCAGAGGCCACATTAACTTCTCCAGAGAAAGCATCACGGGTGAAATATTGCTCTGACAATGAAATTTGGTTTACAAGACAGAAAAAGGGCTCCTACTGACTACCTCTGAGACAACAGTGTTTAAATAAATACTGTCTTCATTATTGATGAGTTACAGAACACCGTCTGGTACCCTGAGGGCGGGAGGGCTGGGATACTGAGATACGCCCCACACCCTACCCAGCATGCCTTGCAGCTCCCCAGGGTCAGGGTCAGGGCAGTGTGCAGTGATGTCACTTACCCTTCTTCCCCTTGTGCATAGCAGGGGAAGTGTTCTCCCAAGGGTTGGCCCAAAGCTCTGACCTCACACGCACTTTGATATTACTACTGGGGTGCCAGAAAACAGTCAGTTTTATTCAGCCATCCCATTTTGATTGCAAAGTGCCTAGTAGGGCAAATTTTTTGCTGGGAAATTGGAATGCATTTTTAACCACAAAATCTCCTTATCTTATTTGTGCATCTCGGTGTTGCTTCTCTGCTTAGGTTCGTTTTACCCAGAATGCATTTCATGTATGACAGCTCCGGGTTCTCAGGACACACAGCCAGTTCATGTTCATTCTGGAGTTGCAGTCCGGCTCTGAACCCAAGGGAAGTCTCGGGGAGGCCCCTGAGGTTGCAGACATAAGATTACTGTTTCAGAGTGGAGTATACAAGAGACCTGTGCATTTCTCTTAATTATTTAATTAGAACCATAGATGCAGATTAACCTTTATTAATGTTAATTGAGTAAAGAATTTAATGGGGAACAAAGCACATCGTGGTTAGATTAAACCTGGGCCATTTGTGGCACAGGAAATTGAATCACCTGTTATTCCAGATCAGCTACCGGCAGAGAGAGATATCTGTAAAATTATTCACATCCAGGACCAGGTATAGACACCATAGCTGTATTGCCACTTGGCATGGAAGTGCCATGGGTTTACTTCAACACTTAACTTTTGACCACTTATGTGACCTTACTTAGGTCACATAAAACTCACTATTACCACTTATTATGATTAATATCAGTTTTTACTTGTATGGCTTTAGGTGTCCAATAAGTTTTCCAGAGATTTTCACTGAGCAATGTAGTCAAACTAAGCTTTCTATTGGTACAAATCTAACGCTTGATATTTAAGAGGGTTATTGATTGATTTATCTTGATGCCACATGATTAGTTGTCACTTGCTGGGAATATGGTTGATTCGTGATGTGACTCAAGTGACTTTGCAGACACGGCTGACGCAGTTAGAGAAGGCATTGATGCCACGTGACACACTTTTCCCTAGCAGCAGGGAACTTTGACTGTGTAACTGCCACAGGGAATTCAGACAGGGCCCAGGGATGGCCAAAGAGAAAGGGTGGGGGGGGGGGGGCAGTTTGCATCAAAGGACTGGTGCACACTGCCTCATGGAAATATATGGCCAGGGGGGACGCATGCAGTTGAGAGATACTATAGACACACCAATCAGTATTAACCCTGAAGGCATTGTTGGATGGGGCTGAGCATTCACCTTCAGGGTGAGTATAAAATCGCAAGCGCACACACACATATACACATGCACACACAATTACGGCTTTGAAACATATCTGGTTCAGTGCAATACAGCACAAATCAATGCTGTTTGTAGAAATACAAAGGCTTTGCTGGAGGTTCAGTTTGCTGGGGAAAGCCCCCAAGTGCCCCGTGGGGGCGTGGATCAGGTGGTGGGTTAGAAAGGCTTAGAACTGTGAACAGTTCCATAGCTAAAGAAATTTATGAGAAGGGATATTAATTCCTCAGCAAACTGCTGAAAAATGATGACGCTGACATTTTTTATAACTTTTAATTGCTGATGCACAACTGCCTCCATAGTGCATTTTCACCTTTAAAAATCACCTTTGCAGATGTGTTTTTCTTTAAAGCTGCTGTCAAATTTATCCCCTGATATAGGATTCTAGCTTCACCTGGAAACCCAGGTGGGACTTTTGCCTCTTCCTATGAACCTATGGACCTGAGCTGGGGTTCTGCCTCCACCTGCGAATCTTCACCTGTGAACTTGTTTGAGTTCCTCACGATGGAGGACCTAACATAGGGCATGGATGCAGCATGTGGAACCTCCTGTACCTGGAGGCAGGGATTGGGTGGCAGGAGGTGCCAAAAAAAGAAGAAATTTCCACAAAATGTTTTCTTCAGGTTTGCCTTCAATTGGATACTCTGTACATTTAACACACAGTTATCAGCTTTTGATTCTCTGTGACAATTTAGAAGAAAATGGTGTCTGATTATACCAAAAACAGATCCAATCAAGCAGTACCAATCTGAGCTGAATTTTTGAATAGCCCACTATGACTGCAGAGGAGTTTTACTTTGTTCTGTATGAAATCGGTTAAGCAGAAACAATTTACAGACAAATGAAACACATTCAAAGTAGTTCTATTGACAATTGCAGTATATTGCCTTTGTGATAGTACATTCCTGCTTTAGTTTGGAGACTGGGTTAGACATCACACCTGACCACAAGGCATTGTGAGCAAATTAAAAGGAAAAAATGAAGAGAAAGGGTGGAGATGGGGGGAGGGGTTGCGGAAAATGGCTCACGTGGCAGTATGAAGGTTCATGGGATTTTTATTAGAGCTCTGGATAAGAACACCGGTTTTGTAAGATCCAGGTAATTACATAAGGAGCTGCCTAGAAATCTCCCTCCCGAGTCCCTGTTTGAAATTCCAGTGTTCTCGACCCGGGGGGGCTTTTTCACAAGATCTGATTTATTCATCCTTTCTTCCCCCATGGTCTTCGCAAAAACATGCCTAAGGACTTCCCTCCGCTTAAGATCTGGGTGGCCCACATACATGTTCAAGTCTTTTAGCACTTTGGGCACCTCAGACGTTCCTCGCCCGTTAGGAACAGTTACTCACCCCCCAGCTCACCCGCCCTCCCCCCCTTTTCCCCAGGATCGCTCGCGCGGCCGCATTATCATCAGCCGCCCATATAGGTCATCTAAATTTTAAAGACGGCTCCATTATGTTCCCTTCTATGAATTATTACTTGTTGCATAAATATTTAGTATTTGCTCTTGCCTCCCCGCATAAATATTCAGGGTTTGCACTTACCTGCGCTTCGGGGTATGTGCCTTTATGGTGTAACCTTGCTCGAGCGGGCGGTGCTCGTGGCTGTGTCTTCACCTCATGTGTTATTGCGTGCACATGTATGACATAATGAGGATGGGATTAAAGACGCCAGAAAGTAAAGGTGTTAATATGCAGCTCTGTATGTCTAATGCATAGAAAATGTGGCATTGAGATTCGTATCTTGTGCACATCGCTTGCCGTTGTGGATGTGGTTCTAAACTTGTCTAATGCATGTCAACATTAAAACTATGAGAATATGTAGGTGGAACCACTGCCTCATAAAGTGTAACTGTAACAGATTGATGCATTGAGGAAGAATAAATTATATGTGAATTGTCTCGCAATGTCTCAATATGACATTCTCACTCAGCAGAGACTCAAATGTATCAGCAACTTTCCTCGGGACAGCAAACATATACAACCTCATATAACCAATTTAAAATGTTTAATAAAGAATATGAATGTATTATAAATTAAGATATTTATTGTTGATCAGTCCTTCAACAATATGTTTGTTTTTTACATGTTAGTCAATTATTGTTACTACATGTTAATAAATGTGTTATAAAGGAGACATGGGTTGCCAGATTGATAAAACTTCACACAGGATTGCAAGATTCACTGCTTCTTTGTTGTAAACATGCTCTTCTCAACTGGACTGACATTTGATGATCACCACTCAATACTCAGCAATGTAAAACACCTCACTACCTGCACCTTTCTGACTAATGAAGTAATATATATTGCATATGCAACAGTCATGCTCACCGTGGTGTATCGCAGTGAGTCACAGATGATTGTTTAAATACTTAATTAGTTAATGAATCTCTCGTCCGAGGCCCTGGCTGGGTTACAGAAAGGGGAGGTGACCACCCACAAAGCAGTGGTGCGGGTAGGCAATGTCTGTGCCCTGGAGGATGGAAGAGAAAAATGAAATTATGACTAATGCAGGAATATTTCATGGTTCATAACTGCCATGATACCCCCTCTGCTGCTCCTCCTCTAACTTCTTCATCCACATGTTAGCCTTCCCCTTGTTTTATTTTTCAAACGCGAATCAACCGTATTAGCTACGTTCACTGTTGTGTTTAGATAAGCTACTCCACAACAAGTGAGTTAAGATGCTAGTGTGTTTAAGAAGAACTGAATCAGCTGAGTGGCTCAATGCACAGACACTTTAGCATGCAGAATAACATTTTAAATCATCCCCTGTTTGGGTCAGATTCTCCTCTTTCTATTTTGTGGTCTCACCATGCACTCATCTGCTTCAATTAATGCATTTCACGGATTAATGAGGCTGCAGACTTATTTAACACCCGCTTGGTTGGGCCTTACTGGGAACCGTGACATCATGTGAATTCAATGAATTCAGTACCCTGACCTGTACTGTAGGATGTCTTTCAGGCATGGGTAAGAGCTTATAGAGGAGCAAGGGGATGACATTAGGGGGGGACAGTGAACCCCCCTAACTGTCTGATGCATACTGTCTGTGTTTGGATACGTAGCCATCAGTTTGTGATTTAAAATATCAGCTGAGTGCCTGGCCAGACCGACATTCTATTGCGTTCTAGAACCGTCTCATAGGACAACACATATGCGCACAAAGGATTGATTGAAAAATCAATTCAACCTCAACAGGAACGATGAGAGACAACCCCCCAAAATCTGTCACAGTGTCTGTTTTTCCTGTTCATGAGTGTGTAACTGGAATGCCAAGAGGTATGCAGGATGCACAGATCCCTACATTATGAAAACTCGAAACAGTCAGGATTCAGATTAAGTCCCTGGACAATAACTTATTGATTTCAGAGGAAGAACTGCAACATCACTGCCCCTGCTCCTTTTAAAATTAAAACTGGCCTCACACAACGGAATTCCCCCTCCTGCGGGGGTTCTGATGTATGCATGACTGGCAACTGTTCATCCACACCTGAGTTTGCAGATGGGGAAAAAATACCAAAAAAACAAAACACAAAATAAATTAAAAAAATAAGTATAAAATAAAAACAAAATACTTTACTGGGAGCTACTTACAAAGCACATGCATTGTATGCTTGCGAACTCTGCATTTAATAACCATAATCACAGTAATTATCTTGATAATAACAGATTTAATGTATATTGTCCTCCTCTAAAATCCTAAGTGCTGATACAGAAGATGAATTGCGAAGGATAAGATAAATTACAGACTACCCCAACATAGTACAGGGAGTAATAAAAACAAATAGAAGACAACAATGACGACAGATTTTTAACTCCAAGGCAAACATCAAAGAATTGAGCAATGCAGTGCCCCTACACTCATCACTATCTGTGAACATTCTTCATCTGTCAGAAATAGGTCACATTTCCCTAATCTGTTCAAATGTGGTCATGGCAAGAAGGAGTGTATCACCTCAGGACATTGTTTCCAGTGGGATACCGTATAATCGTTCCTATTGGGTGGCTTTGACAGCTCTAAGGTACACCCGATGTCTCATTTGACAATGATACAATGGGCTGCAGTG
Organism: Megalops cyprinoides; assembly: GCF_013368585.1. Lineage (NCBI taxonomy): Eukaryota > Metazoa > Chordata > Actinopteri > Elopiformes > Megalopidae > Megalops > Megalops cyprinoides. The sequence continues at coordinate 22,088,353 of NC_050600.1, forward strand.
TGAATAATGTTGGTTCAGCGTGACTCACAGATTGTGCTGGCGTTTATCTCTTTTTGCCATAAGCCTGTTCCTGCGTGTGAGGCCCGGCCATTTGAGGTGAGCTGCTGTGCTCCTGCGGGACGGTCCGGGGGGCGTGTGAGTAATGTTGCTTTGATTACCGAGTACCGCGCTGTTTTGTCGCTAACAGGTGCTCCGAATCCTCTGGGTCTGAGCCCGTGTGGCTCCCGAGCTCTGTGAATCCCGATCATACGCCAGCGAGGGAAGCACCATTGGTTGGGCCGGTCAGGGGGAGGTGCTCGTTCAGAAACACTCGGGCCCGGGTTCAGTGCGGTGGCGGCGTTAAGTGTCGCGGTGACGGCATGACAACGGGGGCAGCTGGATCCCTGCTGTGCCATGGGACAGGAGATTTGCTCCATCAGGGCCTTTATCCAATTACTGGCTTTGTCCAGTCAAGGGCTGGGACCCATCAGTGGCTTTGACCAATCAGGGGCTGTGTCCCATCCATGCTATTGTCCAATCAGGGCAGTATCCCATTAGTGGCTTTGTCCAGTCAGGGATTTTGTTCCATAAGTGACTTTGTCCAATCAAGGGCTGTGTCCCATCAGTGGATTTGCCCCAATCTTGTAGGTGCCCCTCTCTGTGTTTCTTTTCACTACCCAGGTTATTCTACATATAGTATTTTGTTTCCCTGCTGGCAGGGATTTTCCAAATAATCACTGTGATGACTACAATCACCATGATCACTGTCAGTACAAAACATATGAACCAACGAACAAACAAAACACTCTGAAATGATTCTCTCAGTTAATTCAAAATACCTCACAGACACAGACATACAGACACACAGATACACATACATATACACACAGACACACGCGCACGCACACACAGGTGCTCCAGATGTTTGTTATGTCTTCACTGTCAGGTTCTTCGATATTCACTGACATATTCCTCCGCTGGGAAGACTCTCCTGCTACGTTGAGGTAATTGACTTTGAGGATGCCAGAGCAGCCATTCACCACAACATCAATAATTCAGAGCAAGATTTTACTGTCTGATATATACCCCGTGATAATGGGAAAGCCATAAAACTGGATTTATGACCAACATCATATGAAAAGCAGACATTCACTATGACACGGTGTCCTACTGTGGGCCTGGACGTGATGTTCAAAGAGAGGAAAAATCTGGAAATCGTTTTAAAAATAAAGTTGAAAACTGAGCCAGAGTGTGCTCTTGACTAAATAAATAAATAACATAAACTGTAGACATTTCCCTCCAAAGACTTTTAATACCCAGCTGCTACTCAGAAAATGTTGAGGCTATGAATATGCTGTCATACAGGGCTCATTTAATAAATAAACATATTCGCAGTGGCTTTGAAAACATCATCAGAATATCGGGAAGTTAAGCAAAGGGTGTTCAATTTTTAGTAGACACCATTATCTAGAGTGATAGGCTTACATTTCACGTCACTCATTAATGCACCTGGACATTGACCGTGGTGGTTCCAGTTTTGCTCTTTTTTTCCATGATACACACAAGGTTGACCCAAATGTGATGCTTGTCTGATTTTGTTCATCCTAAAATGATGGCTTCAAGAATGGTAAATGATGGCTTAGCTGTTCAACACAACTTATTTAGGGAAAGCTAATTAAAGCTTCTTGTCTACTGGATAACAAGCACACACATATTCACAGAAATATGGTGAGCGAGGCCGTCCTGTGTTGTCATCTCCATAATAAGCTAAAGTGCCTTTCCTTGATTCAGTCTGAGAAATCACTTCCAGCAGCACACGTTTAACAGAAATCTCTGTGATTGAAGTGCTCTTTAACCCATCAGTGTCTTTGACATGCAAACACCAGTTGTGTCACATGTGTCAAGCTTTGGGATTCATTTTCAGAATGACTGCTGTCTCAACAACGCACATCCTAACCATTTATCTTCAGCAGAGGAGCAATGCTGCCCTCTGGTGGACATACATGCAAAATACATGCTTTCTGTCACTGAAATGTAGAGGCTGATAAGTAACAGGCCTGTCGCGGAGTGAGCCAGGGGCAGAGGGTGTGGCTGCCCCGGGCCCACGGTTCTTCCAGTTACAAAGAGGCCCACCATGGGCACAATCTGCCTGACTGAACATGCATTTTTGTTGTTTAGTTGAATATCTCAAATAAAGTTTGTTTGTGTGTCTTGATTGCGGCAAAAACATAAAAAGTCAGACTGAGGGCGTAATTGTTTCGACCGACCCCTAGCAGAGTTTCCCGCCGTGATATTTATTTTGAATGAGCAGAGACACAACAGAGTTACAGAAAACTATTCGCTGTCCAGTATGCTTGTGTAAGTGTACAAACAGAAAAATTACGCCCTCTGTTCAAGTCCCAAAGTAGAAACTAGGCGATCGCTGGCTGTCTTATTTTATTTCCCTCACTGACGGAGCCGTGGTATTCAAAAATGGTCTCACGCAATGAGATGTGCTGAAATAGCACACCTCATTGTAACCCGCATTTCTCTCCATTCCGCCCTTCCGTCCACATAAGTTTTCCCTTGGATATGTCTTGCATCTCCATACAGCCTATGATAGGCTGTATAAGAGCTCACTATAGGTCCTCGCCCCCTCTGCAACGAGCCATCGGCTCCGCCTCTGGAACAGGCTAAAGAGAAGAACAGAGGAAAGACAGAAAGTCAGACAGGATGTGATGTAGCGGTATGACTGGACTCAAAGCGCTGTGGGCTTTTCCACGCCTCACACCCCAGAACTGAAACAGCTGTTGTGCCCTTGAGCAATATGCTTTGACACAAACCCAGCCAAAAAAAAGCATTACGAAATGTCTAAAAAGCAAAATAGCATGTTTCCCTGCTACACTCTCCCACGCACAGCCTACAGAGTTTATATACATATACAAATACTGTATATAGATTCCAGCAACAGCGCCAATAATACTACATGGGTGTTGTATTAAAATTAGAAAGGCCATATGAGAAATATAACAATAGAAAGAGACAAGTATTTTAAACAGCTCAAGAGGCCCTATGAGAACAACCAGCCCTTGCAGTAAACACAAGTCAGGCCACTTTAGGGCTAGTTTTTTTGGCCGGGTATTCGCTGTTTCACAAGTTCGGACCATACCACAGGGACTGTCTGGCTCCAATGCACCTGTGCATGCTGCAGTCTCACAAGATTAAGAAAAATCATTAAAATAAAACAATAAGATGTCATTTATGAGGATTCTGCAGGGAGAGAACGAGAGAAGCAAACCCTTCCATGTATTCCCGCATGGACATAATCGCTGTTCTTGGTTGCTTTGCAGTTCAAAACTGTACTTTGGATGATATGTAAATATCATCCCCGCATTTGCACTTTGAAATCATACACCCTTGCAATCATATCGGCACCGTATGTATTTGCATTATGTTATATTATTTTTACATGGTACCGTCTATGCTTTAGGATTTACCTGTAAATCATCACATTGCCTTCTTAATTGCCCCACTGGCAATAAATGCAGTCATATTGAATTGAAACACTTAAGTAAGTAAGACGCAAATATGAATGATCAAACACACCTGAGTTTGTGAACAACAGGCTAAAGTGAATATTAATTGAAATGTATAGAACTGTGTGGTGAGTATGTCCAATTAAGCCATTCTGTCCTCCATGTATCTGAGAAAAAAGTGGTTATTTTTTTCAGTGCAGCTCTTGATGGGGCTGGGAGAGAGGGGGGTAGAAGGAGTCCTGTGTGTGCTCACTGATAGAGCAGTAAATGGTGCTGTAATTAGAGTCGCTTAATAAACAGTACTACTCAATATGGCCAGAGACCTCAGAGAGCATTCAAAGAAAATAGCACTGTCAGAAGCACACACATACAAAAACGCACACAAGAAAAAAACAACAAAAAAAAACATGCACACACATGAAAAAAACATGCATATACACGTCTGCTCGTGTGTGTATGTGTGCGTGCTTCTGCATTTGTCAGAAATGTTAGGATATGTCGCCCTCTGGTGGATAAACGAACACACTTCCACCATCTGCAGACTTGGTTTAAAAGCATTGCATTTTATAGGTCAGTGGGTGGAAATCTGAGTCACCTTTATCTTCCTATTAACAATCAGTCAGTAACAGGAAAGAGGGGAGTGGTTAGTTATCAAAAAAAATCAAACACTGAGATGTGTACACTGGAAAGAAACACACAAACAGATCGACTACTTGCTTTTTTAGCAAAAAAAACATTTATTTCTGCAAACAGGCTTGACATAAATAGAGCACTTCAGATATAAGAGCAATGGTACGCATTACTTAGAGTCGTCCTTTCAGGGCATTCCCGGCTGCAATGCAATGAAAGCAACACACTGTAAACTTGTGAGCTGCACTGTGCTTTTGCATTTTGCATTTGCTTGGGGCCAATTGCTAACAGCAGCCAACAGTTAATCTGCCATTTCAGAGTGTAATCTCCAATAAAGCACCCATTTTGACTCTTTTCACAGAAGAAAACAGTAGTGATATTCTTCAAACGTTTAACCGTATGGTAAAATTGATACTTTTAAAATCCTGAGCGGTAGACTTTTGATTGCGTAGAAGTGTAATCTGTTCAGAGGACCAACGGCCTACAAAAACAAAAATACATTAATGAAGAACTGAAAGCAACCCAAAACCTGCGTGCTATAACATCATTAGCTCATCCTTTGACATGAAAATAAGGCTAAAGGACTGGTATGGATAAAGACATTTCACCCTATGGTGTTACTGGTTATGACTGTAATGCTCCACAGTGTAAACTTTTTAAAATGGCAAAATGAAACAATGTTTCAGAGGTGGCTGTCATCACTGTGGAGCATTACACTGTGCTTTCTTGAGTTCCTTTCAGCCCTTGTTTATGCACCAGAGTCATAAAAAAGATGAGTATTTGGATCAGGAACGGAAACACTACAGCCTGTGGCAGTCATGACACCAGATCGTGTGGGTGGCTCAGGAAAACAGTGAAACAAAAAAAAAAAGTCACACACAAAAAAATGGCTCTGTCTACATACGGCACATATAGCACTGTGGTGGCCTATTCAGTGCCACCCACAAACTTCCTACTTCAAACTTCTGGCCTTTTCTCCAGAAGTGCTCCACCTACTGTGATATTCACAGATTAGATACTAGCAGCTGCAGGATCTAATTAACATGGGGTACTAAGTAACGTACCTAGTTTTAACAACGTTACACCAACATACAGACGTTTGCCAACTACATTAAATGCAGGAAAACTGGTGCTTTTTCATTGTCCCAGTATATTAGCTTCCCTGTCAAGGTTAACACCTCAACTTTCCCCAGAAGTGCGTGAATGTTTTTGGTGGGTTAACATAGGACATAAAACAAAGGCTCAGTTTCCTGTTTCACAATGTCGCTTCCTGTTTTGATAATGTAACCCTCATCCTGACAAATCAAACTAGGGAAATCAAATAAACATGCACAATTTTATTCATGTTTACATATTGTGTTTAGGAAAGGTGTCACAGCTCAACGGTCTCGGTGCCCCCCAACACAAACACAGACATACAGTTCAAAATGACCCAATTCTGACCTATGGGTCTGACAATGGCCACAGGAGGAAAACTAATGCATGCCCCAGATCCTGTCAATTAGGAACGTTGCTGGAATTAGTGCTGAGGGGGAGGTTCACAGCTGCATCAGGCCTTCCCCTTATTTTTCACACCAGCATCTGTGAAAGGCAGAGGTGTGGAGTTTTTCGGTTAAATTGGGGTCCAAACAAACTGACCGTGGAATCCCATGTCGTTCCTAACAAACCTGGGCTGACGGCAATTGTCTGCGTTAAAAGGCAACCAGGGCGTGGAAAAATATAACCCAGGAAGGCATCTGGTTGGACATGGCAAAAATAAACCGCCTTGAGGTGGTCACTAAGTGCTCAGTGTGTGCAACAGACCACTTTCTCTGCTGCTAGAGTTCAAAGAAATCTCTGTATTTTCTAGAAATCTAAAGGTTAACGTAAAGCTCAGATAAGTGTTAAGCGATATGTTAAATGGAAGCTGCTGATAGTCTTTAGCCCCTGGGTGCCCTTTAACTCTGAGGGATACCTGGGAAGGGGGTTACACGTGTAAAGGGGCCCGGGGTGGGGTGGGGGGGGTCGGTGCATTATGGGACCGCGCTGTTAGGCAGACTTCTGCTGCCCCTCGGCTTCGCCCTTCCCCTTTTCCCGCGGCATGCGCCCCATGCTGTAGAACTCGACGTTGGGCCGCATGTCGGTGAGGTGCGCCAGGCGGTTGGACATGGCGAAGAAGGCGGCGATGGCGGCGATGTCCCAGGCGTCCTCGCGGTCGAAGCCGTGCTCCTCCAGCTTGTGGAAGTGGCCGTCGGTGATGGTGTCGCTGCGGCAGATGGCCAGGGCGAAGTCCAGCATGGCCCTCTCTCGGGGGCTCAGCTGGGCGTTCTCGTAGTTTACTATCACCTGCCACCAGAGGGAGACAGTGAGCCTGCTGCGTCCACTTCCCACGCACCGCAAACAGGGGGAGTCAGACTTGCTTCCTGGAGAGCCATGTCAGGACTGGCTGACACTGCAATCTCTTAATTACTGCATTAGCCTTAATTAGCTTCATTGATTACAAAGCTGCAATTGTTTCCACAGTTGAATCACAGACGGATACTACATTTTCCCTGTACTGGGGATGCACTGTGGTGTCATGCAGTATGGGAATATTGTGGCTTTAAATAACTTCCTTTCATACTATGCTCTCAAATACATTTGCTATATCCTCAAACTACCTCTTGCACCTGCTATGACACTTAACAGAATGTGGTATGCTATATAACTCCTAACTATTGCAATGTGACATTTAAGATTTAGCATCATTTCTGCTCTTAACTTAACCTTTTTGTATGAGCTTTTGTAATTTCCTCTAGACGAGAGGTTTGACTAAATGACTAACAGTAGATGTATATTAGTCATTAACCAATTGCGAAATTGGCTGGTAGACAAACAAGCGCACACACACCCCTTCGGGAACGCACTTTTTACACCCCTGAAAGACACGCTTCCACCTGTCTACTTATATCATCCCCTGCTCCATAAACCCGTGTGCGGTCACCTGGTCGGCCAGCGTGGGGTTCTTGGAGTAGATGCGGTGCAGGGCGCTGTGCGAGACGACGCAGTAGAGACAGTGGTTGTGGATGCTGGTGGCCACCACGATCAGCTCCCGGTCTGATTTCGTCAGCCTGCCTGGAGCCAGACGCGCAAACACAGAGATGAACTCATAAGAGGCGGCTACTCGTTTTCAGAAACGTCATTCGAATCCACACCCCCTTAGTTCTCAATTACTAAATTATATTTTGTTTTATTGTCATATTTTGGCTTTTGACGAGCGGCAATTCTGGCACCATTTGGAATTGCCGTGAGTTGGTTCTTCTCTCTCTTAGCGAGGAGGAAACCTCCTGCCTACCTGTTTCTTTGTTCATCAGAGCGTTGTAGTAGGCAAAGAATGCTCGAAACTCAGATGGCCGATGAGCAAGGACCTTGAAAACATTGGGCAAGAATCCACCCTGGAATAAAGGCAAAGCAAAGAGAAGTGTTACTCTGATGTTGTTAATGCACTCCTTAATTAACTCTGTGGTCACATTGCCATCCTAAATGATACACATGCATACACTTCCTGCAGATGTTCTTTGACACACTGGCAAAGCAAATCTCCTGGGACAGAAATTACACTGCATGAAGCAGTAATGAATCCACTGACAAGCAGGGGCAGTATGGTGAAAATTTGATATAACTGCAATATGCGGAACTAAAACAAAGGCATTTTTGCTGAAAGGTCTACAAACATTTGCAAGTTCTAATCCAAAATACACTGCCTTAAATATTCTGTTCAGTCCTTGCGTCTTTATAGATGTCTGCTCCTTCAGAGAATGAAAAATATTGCGCACACACACACACACACACACACACACACACACACACACACACACACACACACACAAGCACACGACTAACCTTGGTCTTCACTTCTTCCATCAACTCCACAATGTCATAAGGAAGGTCTTTTTTATATGGGATAGGGTACCGGCTGATCTGTTCTGGCGGGTCGGTGGAGAACCGTTTGCGGGTCACGGCTGAGGTTACGGCACCCGTGTGCTGGCATCTGCCCACTTTATGAAGCGTGGCCTGATGACAAACCAGATGCTGGGTGATTTACATATGCAACGAAAATGCCATATGATCTGTGCGAATAGCATTACATTTTACATGCATGCTATCGAAGCAATGTAGGTGAATTACCTACCCAACCACGTTTCCAACCTACAATCTTCCGGTGACAAGTCTAGCACCCTGACGACAGCTCGATGCCGAAATGCGACTTTAATGTGATCAACACATATGGTTCTTTAGGCATAGCCATGCACAACAATTTTACGACTTTAGTTGTGACTTAAACTTCTTTAGCGCGGAGAGGGATTTGTAATTCGTTACCTCCGCAAAGAGTGTTTTTTTGTGTATACACAAAAAATATACATAAAAATTCAACGAAATTGTAAACCAGAGGTCAGAGGTAAAATAAATTAGTTTAATAACCGTAGCTATCAATTTCGAGCAGTTACTGTGTAGTCAAACCTGTTCGGTTCATAACCTCAAGGAAGAAAAAAAAACCATGCTACGTGCAGTATCAGTCCAGGGCTAAATGTGACTGATGGTTTATCAGCCATGGTTAGATTAGCCTCACTAGCAGGATTAAATTCTAACATACCTGGCACTAACCAAGTGCCACGAACCACTTGCCCTAAACCCACAGGCGAGGAAGAAAGCTAGCTACCTGTGAAAAAAGCTAGCTGTGTGAAAATGTTAAATATTTGCTTGCCTGTCTACAACTAACCTTTCCAAGCAACAAAGTCGCTAGCAAAGTACATAGATACGATGAATTGCTTGCTGCTTGCATATATATCTAGACACATACTGCGCTAGTTGGCTAATGTTAACGTTACCTATCAATACTACAAAGTAGAAAACCCCCAACACACCCCAATACACTCCCAAAAGAAGTAGCTAAGTTTCAGAGGGAAAGACAGACAGCCTAAAGTACATACATTAAATGACGAAAGAATGGGCATTAAGCAGAAAAGAAGATGGCTCGATTGGCCAGCGAAGCTATTGTAAAGTCACTTACAAAAAGTCCTTGGATGGGCTGACGAATCCATTTCAAAACACCTGCACCACAAGCCATATTTCTAAACTATGTTTATGACGACGTCGATCTCAGACCACTACCAGTGAACCATTTCCTGGTTCGCCTGGGACCCAACCACTGTTCACGATTCATGACACACCTCCAATCGCTCTCCTTTGTCCCGCCCACCCACTGAGACGCTGATTACGAGACATGGAAAGTGAGTTCCGGTTTATATTTAATTTGCTAGGCTAAAGAGTTCCCGTATACTAACGGTCAACACAGATGCAGCATTTTATACGATGTAGCAGATGGATCTCTTGTAGAGTTACACGCCGAGTTATGCAGTGTCTTTGGTATCACTCTGATATTCCTAGAAAAGCGTCGTCGTATTTTGCTTGGTATAACACGCTGACACGACGGCATGCGGCGCAATAACCCACACAGTAACCCGCAATCAATATTTTAAATATATACATTTCAAAAGGAAAAGTCTGCCGTCTGTTATTGGCACACACTTTTTACTCAATCTCTCTAGGATCTCGAAGCGCAAGTGGCCCATAAGTGTTGATCTAGGAAAAGTTTCTCCAAACGCTATTCTAACATTTCCATCACAATTTACATAGCAAAACTTGTCTCACATCATTACTTACGGGAAACGTCTGCCTGGAACCTCTAGGGGCCGGATGGTATTTTTTAATCACATGTCCTCTCTTTTCCAATTTCGAATCTCGTCGGGCTAATAATTCGGCGGAAGTGACATCGCATATAGTTTACAGATGTGTAGGTAACTGTCTTGCCCGAATAGATTTTATGTGATAGATGATTTATCGGGGTGGACACAGAATATAGCTACCCTGCTGGTTGCCATGGGTGGTTACGGGATGGTGTCAAACGAGGAAACTATTGATTATTCGGTTCATGAAGCATGGAACGAGGCGACCAATGTGTATCTCCTTGTTATCCTGGTCAGCTTTGGCTTGCTAATGTACGCTAGAAAGTAAGTGTCATCGCTGTCGCTTTCACAGGCTACCCGGAAAAGATGGATATCCGACATATCTCACTGGACAACTGCATAGATAGCTGTGCATCAGTTAATATTCAACTGTAATAACTACTGGTTAGCAATATGACTGCCTACGGAGCAATGCTTGATGATGTTGATCCAAACATTTTTATGCAGTGATGGCTGTCCCACTTGATGCATATGAATGGCATCGTTTAAGCTTAGCCCATTTTGAGGTCTACATTGGCTACTGATGTAGTCTGTTAGCAAACGTAGGTAGCTGACTGTGTCGTACTGTGAAGGTTAGCTGTGAGTAAGTAAGCTTACTATCTATTATTGTTTGATTGCTTCGTCACAGAAATAAAAGAAAGATCATGCGTATTTTCACGCTACCTCCCACCGTCGGGTCGTCGCCGGAGCCAAATTTCTACGACAGTCTGCAGAAAGTCCGTTTACGGCAACAGTTGGAGATGTATTCCCTAGGTGAGCAAGCCTCACTCAGAACATGTGAACCTGTGAACATTTGAGGCTAAACGAATAGATGCGCTCGATGACCACCCAGAGTGGAGGGCATAACTGTGAAGTCAGAATACCGATACATGTATAGGTGTTATCGTAGGTAATGTGGTAATATAACGTCACTGAAATGTATTTCTTTAATCTTATTTTTACAGCAAGAAAATTCGATCAGCACCAACAAGGTCAAGCGGAGAGTGTACAGCTTGCGATAGAGTGAAAAAAACTTGGAGAGAACACTGCATGCTCATTTTTATTCTGCTTTTTTGTATTATTACGTTATATATTCTTTTATATGTAAATAAAATATGAAAAATGCACACCGATGGCCATTCCGAACAAACTCGCTCTTGCATGCTTATTCAGAAAATGACAGGCAATAACGTGGAGTGGCTGTGAGCCGCCCTCTGGCGATGAGTAAAATCTTAATACTGTGAGTAGGTATGCATCTAGGCTGCTATCTATTGCAAGAAGATTGCGAGGAAATCGCAGAGACATCTTCCTGATAACAAGGCGAGGATTCACACGGGAACTGAATGTGACATTTCATTGAAAATATTACGATATAGAATCCCTGTAGATACGATAATGTGGAATTCACATCAGGGGTTTCCGTGAATTTCGGAACGGCCATTGTGGTAAGGCTTCCATAGGCTGCTGGAGGGGGTTATTAATTATAGCCGTTCATAAAACGTTCTGCCTCCAGAAACGGTCCATCTAGCTATTACCCTGATTAACTCGACAATACCTTATTCACATGCGGAATGTATAATTTTGATTTAAATTTGCCGATGTGCATCAGCTAGGAAAATAGCAGTCTTTTCGTCATGAATCCTTCCTCTATGAAACATCTGAAGCAAAGTGATGCTGGGCCTAGCTAGTACGTGGATGGGAGACCTCCTGGGAAAGCCAGTTGCTACTAGAAGTGGGTCCAACAGGCCAGTAGGGGGCACTCTTTCCCCTAGATCAAGTAGTGTCTCAAAACAGTGATGGGGGCACTGTGCTGTGAAAGGTGCCGTCCCTTGAATGAGAAATGAAAATGGAGGGCCTGATTGGCTGCAGTCATTAAAGATCACATGACCCCCTATGCAAAGAGTAGGGGTATTAACTGGAGCCTTAGTCAAACCCCCCCCCCCCACCCCAAACTGTCTCCTTATCCTTGTACAGTTTGTGCTGAACTGGGAGTGTGTAAAGTATTTTAAACACACAGCAATCCATCGTCTCTTACGGTTAAACATCAGCGGAGCCAAAACAGGCTTGCAAACTTGTAAACTTATACTCATTAATATATTTTGGGGTCTAGGCCGAATTCTTCACCAACAAGGTGTTTCAGTGTGTCAGTAAGTGTGATATCAGTGAAGTGATACCTTCCCATACATCTCTGAAAATGTTTGATACAGGTCATCACAATCTCTCTCCCTCTTTACAGTCCCTGTTTATGCCATTGCTTTCCCCTGTTATTTGCATCATGGTGCATTTTGTGGTACTGCATTTATGCATGAGTTTATTCAGATATGTTTTTGCTTTAAACAAATGAAAACTCACCAATGACAGCATCATGGTGGAAACGGGTTGCATTCAGTCACACACAGAAGGGAACAAGTTTTGTGTTGGTAATTCTTGTTAAGGATATCCTGTTGAAAAAAAAATACTGAAGTACTGCTCTACTAATATTATTACTGTTCATCCGCTTAGCAGATACCATTGTGCAGGGACATAAATAAGTGTTACATTTTTACAGATACAATGCAGGGTTTAACAGCTGTGCCTGTTTTTAGATTTGAATCTGCAGCCTATAAACCATAAGCCTAATTCTCACTACCATGCATTAGCATGCTCCAGGTACAGGGAAATTAAGGAGTAAGACCGGAATATATTACATACCCAGGAGGCTTTGCTACAGCCTAGAAGTTAACACACTCTCTACCTTGAAATGTGGGTACTGTGTGCACAGCTGACAGAGGGGTCTTCTGATAATCAATAACAGTTGAAGATTGTGACTATGAATGCAAACCACAGTATGAAAGAACCAAAACTGGCAATTAGTTGAATACAGTAGTCCCTGACACTGCACAGTGGAAATCCCACCCTGTGTGGTTGCTATAACACCTACTGTGATGCAGAGACCCCCCTCTAATGTGTATGGGTGGGATCATAAGCTACCCAGAAGCGTATCCTCATTGAAGGGGGATGGTAAAAGAACGCCAGTGAAAGAATACTGCATATGCAGTATGATAAGAGTGGAGCCACAAGCGGTAATCTCTTCTGGCCAACAGCAGACACTCCTGATGGCTGTGCTTTACAAAGTCCAGTTCTGATTGGATAACTGGAGCTGCTGAACCGGCTGGCGGATTTGGGCCAGACTGAATGTGCTGACCACAGCTTTCTGAGGGACTGTGATGAAAACTTTTGCCAACATCGCCATCTCATGGACACCTAGAGAATGCTATTGGGGGGCTTGGTAGTAAGGCCTGGGTTTATTAATACTGCTAATGTTAATTACTCAATCATGCATTTGAGCAAGGGACAGATTTATTACTTTCACAACTACGACAGTCCAGCGGTTGTTAAAAGTAAACAAATATGTTTATATGTGTGTGGGAAGAATATTATTACAAACTCAGTAACAGGATGCAAATGCACAATATATTTCAGCCAATATCTTTTTGAGAACATTCAACTGTAATTACATCCTGCTCACAGCTAAATAGCAGTGATTATTAAAGTGGCAAATGCCCAACTAATGGAACATTCTGAAAACACTTCTGTTGCCCTGTGGAATGTTAAGTGAATTTTGCCTGTTAGCTGGCAAAGTAATTGCTCATCAACAAATGCATAAAATCCATTATTACTGAACCATTATGACATTATCTCTGAGGCCCTGAACAAGTTGTACCACCTATTTTTTTGAGACTTGAGGCTCAATTCAGTTTAAGGCAGCGTGATTTTTTCATCTTAAAATGAAATAAAAAGCTAACGTAAACATTACCAGCGTGGAAAAGATTTTTTTTTTTGGATTGGAAAAAAAACAGAGAACCAACTTCCTGAAAAAGAATGGTAGCTTGTATGTATCAGGTTCTTGGAAAAGAATGCAGGGCCCTACAGAGAAAGCAGTTTAACCTGTATCCCCATTCCTCCCTGTGCTTACCTTATTGAAGTATCGCATATCCTGGTTTGTCCTTTGGCCCATTCACCTCAAAGGACCCGTTCAAAGGCCTGGTTCAGTAGGTCCTGTTTTTTGGTCTCCGACTCTCCAGGGGCTACATAATGGAGCTTGTTAAAGCAAACAGAGGCACAATTATGCCAGAATGTTCCCTTGTGGAATGAGAGCATTTCTGCTGAAAGGAGGAAATGAAAGTCCTGCTACCCTCCTAAACATTCACCAATGAAGAAGTAATACATTCTAAAATACGAAATCACCATCCCCAAATGAATGCACTCCTTGTGCCAAAATGCTGAATTCTTTTTGAATTTAATGTCAATTAGAGTGCAAGCGAGTGTGCAATTTCCTCATTTCTCTTTTCAAAGCAAAATCCACAATGCTAAAGGATGCACTACACTTGTCTTAATATGTGTTTTATGTTTTCCAAAATATATATTATTGCTTCCCTCATATGTGTAATTGTAAAATTACATGACAAATAAGGACTATTGCTGTAGGATAAAACACATTAGTTTTTCATAAGGTAGGAATATGATGACACATTGTCCAGGCTGAAAGCACTGCATATAATTTAGTCACCATTCTTAACTTTTCATTCACTTTTATTGATCTTCCTCCTGTCAACGGATGCATCCTTAGATCAAATAAAAACCACCAAGTCTTTTCAGGACATGCTGTGCAATCAAAAAAGGTTTACAAATTAATTTTGCACCGTGCTATCTCTTGGGATTGAATCAAAACTACCAAGGCATTGCATGAACTGCTACGTACATTATTAGGGAACAATGGCCCCTAGATTCAACTAAAAAAGGAAAGCAATCTAAAGGGCAAGAGTCACTGTTATAATGCTGCTCGGGATTAACTGAGAGATAGGTGGACCAGACCTGGTCTGCCCTGCTCCATCTTGCGCTTGTGACGTACTTCAGTTTATACATCTTTCCCCACCAGTGACGTCTGTGTTTATCCAGCTCGTGTAGCACTGGAGACCTTTTGGTTCAGGATGACTCCGGTGAATTTCTCGCACGCGGATCATCCGCCTTTACTCTAAAGTCTAATCTCTCGCTGTGGATGATCCCTTTTAATTAGGCCCTCTCCGTTTGAAATCGAGCAGCGATTAGACCCCGAGAACTCCACACAAGCTCCTCGGTATCACTGTTGCCCCTGTCTGGCCTCTGTGAACAAAGACAGCAGGGATTACATGCTCCATCCTCACACAAACATGGAGAGATTCTTTCACATATCCCCACAAGAGCACAGGGGGCAGATACCGGGCTCATCTATGCTTGTTGTAACGTGACACGAGCAGGATCAGGCCACAGATATACTATATATTGGCCGGATATTCAGCTCTGCATGCTTCACTTTGAAAGTTCTATCTCTGGCATTTTTGGAGTTATAGGTGTTATGATTTGCTAACTCATCATGAACACTCTGTGGTGTGGCCCCCTCCAGTCCAGACAGCACCGGAACTTTCCGTTACAGACCGGAAGCTTGTTGATTGGGAAGAATGAAGAACAGACATACAGCATTTGAAGGAAAAAAACAAAATGCACCACATGCTCTAGCAAAAGGCAGTTAGATATAATTAAGAGAAAAACTCTGGAAATGAAAGTCTGTCATAATCTTTTTCCTTTTTTGAAAGCCAATCTTAAGTTTCATTACTTCCTGGGTAAAACAATAAACCATAACATCAATAATAGGAGACTGTCATTGAAATTAGTTTCATTTTATTATTACAGATATCTTCATTAAAGCATTTTCATTTGACATACAGTAGTAATAAGGTAAATGGAAAAAGTACCTATAAAAATTATATGATATGAAAAAGAATACTTTCAGTTTGTGGGAGATATTTGCTGGTTCTGATCTGTAAACATTAACCTGCATCACCAACTGAATTTTTCACAGTGCAGTTATTCATTTCACCTAATTTTGTCATATTTATGGAGTGAGTCATGGAGGCAAGAGTGACAAAAAAGCCAGGAAAGATGGACAAACATATATTGACCATTTTTTGTTCTTTTTAAGGGGGGTCTCAATATTGGAGATATGAACTAACGATACTGTTTCAAAGTAATTTCCTCTTAGATTTCTGCAATAGGTCAGGTGGCGCAGAAGAAATCTCCAGTCCTGTTTTCATATTTTGGGAATCAAGTCTTGCCATCAACTCTGATGCTCAGATACACAAGTAAGAGATTATTTATAGCCAATCATGTGCACTCCTATCTCCTCTTTAGGTTACCAGCTAATTCAGTGTTTCCTGAGTGATTGATGTGGGCCCCAATCAGAGACATAGTCCTCCCTGTACCTGAACTGCAGTTAAGGTTTGTTTTTGGTATCATTTTAGTTATGTGTTTGGAGTGACTCACTGAAACCTGCACAGACCATTCAAAGTAGATGCAAAATGCAACAGTTGTTTAGCAGAGGCTTCTTGCCTCGGGCCCAGGTGAATATGATGAAGAAACAGGTGGTGTCTCTTTGTCCCACATGGACTACATTCTCAAATGCAAAAAAGAAGAGAAACTAGGTCTCGCTCATTAGGTCTACGCCTTGTAATAACGGCAAAATTACTGTTGTTAAATCCTGACATGTTGATATATTTTTAAAAACTAAGCAGCCTGACACCACAGAAGAGGTTTATGTGGCTCTGTTAAAAAGGGAATTCAATGCACTTTTTTTCTTAGCAAAAAATGTTGGTTTGTTTAGCTTCTAAATATCATTTAACATGCATATCTAATTGGTGCATGAAATTAATTTGAAGCTTTCTGGGGAATAAAAAAAAGACTTTGAAAATAAACTCTCTGGGAACATACAAAGTCAACAGCCTTTGATTTATAAATGCTAAATATGTCCAACCAATAAGTCATTTTCTGGGTTTTATTTTCCTCATAGAAAAACCCTGGGTGAGTGAATCCAATGCAAATGGCAGATAAATAGGGACATTACAGGAAGGACAGCACTCGCTATGTTAGTTTACAGTTAGTTTTCTCTCAGTACAGATGGACACGTTCAAATTTCAGATGCTGGGCTCTCACAGAATACACACTCTGGCCCACACATCGACACAGTCAGGCTTAAATTAAAATCCACTTCACTCTTGGTTACCACTCGGTTACCTCATGATATCTTGTATCAGAGTTGTGATGGCCTCAGGAGAATAATGGAGAAGGAATAACTCTTCATTATATCTTCATAGCAGAAGTCATCTAACGTGACTGCCTTCATGTTTACAAAACAGTTAATTATACACTGACATTTCATAATGGCAGGGGAACGCACCACACGGTATTAAAGGTTAACGATCCATGCTGAAAAGAATTTCTGAAGTTTGTGTTTAATGCAATACAGAAGAGAATTGGGTTTCTATTATTGAAAAGACATTAAAACAGCGAACCCGGGAGACAACGCAGGAAAAAAAAAAGCAATTATGTTTTGCTTCATTTCAAAAACCAAGATAATTTCCTGAATGGATCACTAATACATTTTATTATTTCCCCAATGTTACAATTCTCCAAGCATAAATACTTTGTTTTTGATTATTTTGGAAGATGGATTATTAAATGATATGACACACTGAATAATAATAATTATAAAAAACATGAATGTGATTATTTCTATGCCCTGAAGAAATTATGAAACACTTATAAGGTTCAGAACAGGACAGAAAGGAATACATGCAAATGGACTTTCCTAAAATGCATTTTTATAGAAAAATAATACAGTATATCTTACTAGGAAACTGAAGTTCTAATTAATTTAAATCTGTGTATTAAATACATACTAAAATCAATGCTGCACATCAGCACCAATGGTGCATTTCCTGATTGAGATATCTTTCTGGATTTGAGGATCTTGATTGGGCAGAAACCAAGATCTGGGTTTTTATTTATTGAAGTTCCAAATGAAGAGTCGGGTGGCGAATTTTCAGACAATCTCTATGCAATTAACCAGACCTAGACAAACTGCTCCCATCCACAACTGTAAAGATCCCATTTACCACCTGGGGGTCAAAGGACTGGGACAGATGCGATCCCGTTGCTGGACTC